>NC_048229.1:23984168-24037715 GCF_002007445.2 Ailuropoda melanoleuca
CATCGCGGGGCAGCAGGCTGGGCTGCGTAGGCAGCGCGGGCAGCCCTCGGCGCGGGGCCAGGCGCGTGGGCGCGCGGCACACGGGGCAGGCCACCGCGTCGCCGCCACCCGCCGTGGCCAGGGACAGGCGAGCCAGGCACTCGAGGCAGAAGACGTGGCCGCAGTCCAGGCGCTTGGGCAGCTTGAATACGCCGTCGAAGGGTGACACACAAATGAGACACTCCACGGGGGACAGGATAGGACCCGAGCCCGGGCTGCCGTCCCCTTCCTCCTCCTCCTCCTCGTCGTCATCGCCCTCCTCCCTGCCTGGGGAGCGGGGCGCGGAGAGTGAGCTCTGAGGCGGGCGCCAGAGCCAGGGCGGCCGAGGGCAGGGCATCCGGACCGGACCTGAAGGGAGAGGCCGTCAGCCGGGGAAGCAGGAGGTGGAAGAATGGAGGGTCTGTGGAGGGTCGGGGGCTGGGCTCTGGAGCGGATGGCCCAACACAGAGCGGGGGCTTCCAAAGAAGGGGGTGTAGAGCCAGAGAGCAGAGGATAGGTACAGTAAGCGACCCGCGGGGTAGAAGCAGAGAAAAAGGGGGTCCAGGTAGAAGTCGAGGAAGCATCAGGACTGGAGAAGGGAGGGGGTGGGGGAATAGATGGGAGGACAGGACTGGGGACAGGAACAGACCCAGGGGCATGGTAGGTCCTAAGCTAGACTTGGGCCGGGAAGGGGCAGAGGAAAGCTGAGGACCTGTCACTGGGCAGAACCCCAGACAAGCAATGGGGAGGATCCAACATGGAGAGGAGCAAAAGATAGGGACCTCTAAGAGAACCAGACTTTGGGGGGAAGGAGGTCCATACAAAACTCCAGGAGGGACAGATGAGAAAGAGGACACCCAAGCCTCAGGATTGGAGCCCAGCAGCACAATGATGGAAGCCCGGAACAGGTGCCAGAGGTTCCCCACCAGACCGACCCCAGCCGGCCTTTTGGCTCTTCCTACCTGTTGGTGCCTCCTCCTTCTGGCTGGCACGTCCCTGCCTGTTCTGACCCCAGTCCTCTGCCTACCAGCAGCTGCATTCTAGGTGCCCCTCCCTGCAGGAGGGTGCTGCCTTGCTACCACTCCCTCCAGATCCCAGGTTCCCAAGGTACCTGTCAGACTTGTCCAACTGCCTGGCCCGCCCCCAAGACAGGTCCCTCCAGGATGAACACCAAGGCTGACCTTGGCCAGATGTCGGGGGTGGCAGGAAGGTGATGGATGGCACAGGTGTTGAGGCCCGTGACAGCCTGGTCCTGTGGTTGGGCAACAACACCCCCCCCCCAAGTCTTCTACTTCCAAGCCACTGGTGCAATCAGATGAACCTGGTGTGGCACTGGCTCTGTGGGCACCCAGGGTTAGGCTACAGTCATGAATACACAAAATGCAGAAGCAGCCTGGAGCCCCTGGGGGAAGCTGGCCAGAGCAAAGAGGAACCTCTGGAGTCCCAGGGTGGAAGGTAGGGACACCCCACAGTGTATTGGACAGGGCTGACCCCTGCCAAACCAGCAGACGGGGCTGGAAATGGTGGCCCAGGCTACTAGCCTTGGATACCTCTCCCTGGGGCTGCTTGCAGGTTAACATGCCGCCTAGGAGTTGGGCTGCCACCCAGATCTCACAGACAAAACCACGGCCTTCCCCAGCCTACAGTGACGTCTATGCCAGGACAACCCCACCCCTCTCATTTCCAACACGCTGGAACACTCCAGGTGGCCGGGCCTGCACCCCGGGGTGCACCGGTTCTGAGTCAGTGGTGCTTTCTGAGCAGACGATTTCCCTGGTGAACCTGGGCCCCACAAACCATGACACGTCAGAAATGGGGAAGCTCCTTAGGACACTGGGGCCATCCCCACTCCAGCGCCCAGAGCCCCCCAAGGACAGACAATGGCACAGGTGGGTGAGGCTGCCCCAAGGGCAGACAGGTTTATTGAAGCCACAGCGAGGTGATCAACGGTTGGACTTGGCCACACGTTCCAGCTCATCCTTCTTCTTGATAGCATAGGAATTGGAAGAGCCCTGCAAAGATATAAATGGTTAGTTCTGAATGTTGGAGCAGCTTCCCCTTGAACTGGCCCCCACCCCAGTGTCCCCACTCACCTTGGCTGCATTGATGAGCTCATCCGCTAGGCACTCAGCAATGGTCTTGATGTTCCGGAAGGCGGCCTCACGGGCACCTGTGCACAGCAGCCAGATGGCCTAGGGAGCACAGAGATCAGCTTAAGGGCCAGTACCCTGGGCCCCCCCACAAAAGCTGGCTACCATACTGCCGTCCACTGGCCCACTGAGACTGTGACAAGACACAGGAGGAGCCCCCAGGCTGCCCAGGTGAAATGCTGCCAGATCCAGGATCAGACAGAGGGCCACAAAAACAAGTGTAGACACAAAGGCTGAAGCTGGGTCCCTGATTACAGGAGATGTGAGACCTGCTACTGGAGGGAAATGCAATGCATTGTGTGCTCTTGACCTGGACCCTGACTGAAAACAGACAGCTATAAAGGGACAGCTGCAGTGATGGAACATGAGACAATTCTCTCTCTGTTAAATTCCTTGAGAGCGAAGGTGGGGACAGAATACCCTTGGTCCTTGGAGACACCCACTAAAGTGTCAAGGGGGAAATGGTTAGAATGTCTGCAACTGGTTGTCAAATGGTCTCAGGGAAAAAAATGCACACCCACATACAGTATGTAAAAATATACACTCAAATGAAACTGCCTGAGGCAAATGTTGCTCAGTAGAGGGGCCAGAACTAGTATCTGCCCTGAAAGTGCTGGAAATGCGGGAAGGCTTCCTGGAGTAAAGGACACTCCAGGTAAAACACACAGGCAGGACAAACCTTCCCACTTACAGTTTCTGCCCCAAGCAGAACCACACCAGGGCCCAGTGACTATTCCTGCCCACCCCCGTGTGCCAGAAGCCCCAGGCCCACCTGATTCACACGGCGCAGGGGGGACACGTCAACAGCCTGACGCCTCACTGTTCCGGCTCGCCCAATGCGGGTTGAGTCCTCCCGGGGACCGCTGTTAATAATTGCATTCACCAGGACCTGCAGGGGGTTCTAGGAGAAGGCAGCCATGAACCTGACATCCAGTCCACATCCCTCCCCCATTTCCTCACCCCTAAATGCCATGGGGCAGCTGTTGGCTTTAGGGTGTACTAAGGGCACTCTCCGCCTCATTAGGTCTCACAGTCTTACCTCACCAGTGAGCAGATGGATGATCTCGAAGGCATGCTTGACAATGCGCACGGTCATGAGCTTCTTGCCATTGTTACGGCCATGCATCATCATGGAGTTGGTGAGACGCTCCACGATGGGGCACTGTGCCTTGCGGAAGCGCTTGGCCGCATAGCGCCCTGCACTGTGGGGCAGGTACTTGGCATACTTCTCCTTCACCGCAATGTAATCCTGGGCAGCAAGGAGAGGGGATGGAAGGACTAGGGTCAGGAGCAGGATGGCCAGGAACCGAGGGACTGAGCACCTACTCTGGGCAGCCCCCGCCTACCTGTGGTGGCTTGACTGTGAGGGCCCTGCTTGCCACAAAAAAGTAAAACCCTAACAAGTGACTTTATCACGTAACTAAAAAGAGCACTTCCTTGGGCACCTGGGTGGCTCAGTCGGTTAAGCATCTGTCTTCTGCTCAGGTCACGATCTCAGGATCCTGGGATGGAGCCCCGCATCGGGCTCCCTCCTCAGTAAGGAGTCTGCTTCTCCCTCTGCCCCTGCTCTCTCTCAAATAAATAAAATCTTAAACAAACAAACAAACAAACAAACAAACAATCCAAAAAAACACTTTCCTTTATAATGGGAGGGAGGCGGATGGAGAACCAAGAAGATCAATACTCATGATCTCAGTTTTGTCGTTGTTGTTGTTGTATTGTATGTATGTATTTATTAATTAATTAGAGAGAGAGAGAGAGAGAGAGAGAGAGCGCGCGCGCATGCACGGGCGAGCATGAACAGGGGAGAGGGAGAAACAGACTCCCCACTGCAGAGCAGGGAGCCTGACATGGGACTCCGTCCTGGGATCACGACCTAAGCCGAAGGCAGACACTTAACCGACTAAGCCACCCAGGCGCCCCAAGATCTCAGTTTTAAGTATTCCTCAAACTCTGCACTATGGACACTTTAAATCAAATAACTCTTGTGGTGGGGGCTGTCCTGTGCACTGCAGAATGTTTAGCAGCCTCCAGTAAGCTAGCAGCACCCCTCTCAGTTTTAGCAACAAAAAATATGTCCACACATTGCCAAGTGTCACCTAAAAGGGGTGGGGGAAAATCACTCCAGAGAACCACCGTTTTAGTAGAATTATCTAACAACCCTTCCTATATATACATACGTCATTTCCCAAGAAAATGTTTCAAAAACACGAAAATGTTAAGGGGGGTTGGTATCAGAGAAACTACACATATGCGAAGAGGACTACTGTCAACTATTCCACTGTGAAATACACCCAAATGTCATTGTATCACTTCCACAAGGGACACATCATATTTCTATAAAGACAAGGAATAACAGAGAAAGAACATGGAATTCTGATACTATAATGACAGTCTGTGTCTACCTGGAGAGAAACACCTGCACAAATAGGCAAGTAGACAGGTCTCCATGCAGGGCTTTAGGCTGAGCAGGAAAAACCACAAACACCAAATGTCTTGGTAGGGTTCGGTTAAAATGACCAGCTCTACAGCAGACCCTTGCACATCTTTCAAGATGAGAATTCTGGCGCGACACTGACTTCTGCTTCCCCAGCCCATAAAAGAGCGCTAGGGAGAGTGAAAAATTGTTTTTAGATTTTTAAAAAAGATTTTATTTATTTATTATATTTAAAAGATTGTTATTTACTTGTCAGAGAGAGAGAGAGAGAGCGAGCACAAGCAGGGAGAACGGCAGGAAGGAGGACAAGCAGGCTCCCCGCTGAGCAAGGAGCCAGATGCACTGGATCCCAAGATCCTGGGATCATGACCTGAGCTGAAGACAGACACTTAACCGACTGAGCTACCCAGGAGTCCCTGTTTTCACATTTTTAAAAAGCTTGCACACCAAAAAAAGGACACAAACATATGTGACAGAGACCATATGTGACCTATAAAGACTAAAATATTCATTACCTGGTTCTTTAAGTTTGTGGACCTCGATGAATAAAGCCATAAAGGGAAACAGCTCTACAAAACATCCAGGGTGAAAAACAGGACTGAATCCTTGCTAGGCATAGTGCCTACATCCCGTATGTTTAGAAACAAAAAATGTTTTAGTTTCTTTTAAAATGAAAAAGGATAAATAAATCAAAACCAAGCTTTGTCCTTATACTAATGCAGTCACAAAATACAATTTCTTTTTAATGAAGAGCCCACAAAAGTCCTAATGAGGTCCAGTGTAACAGTACGAGGGTAAAGATAAACAGTGTGGTACTGACTTACGGAGAGATTTACAGACCAATGGAAAATAATTCAGTGTCCAGAAATAAACCCATATATCTATACTCAACTTATTTCCAACAAGGATGCCAAGATCATTGAATAGGGGAAATAATCTTTCAACAAATGGTGGTGCTGAGATACATTTATATAATGTGTAAGAGAGATTTAAGTTAGACAGCTTATGGCCTAAATTTGCTAAATATACAAAACTCCAAAGACAGAAATCAAATAGGGCCGAGGCAACTGGATTTCATACGCAAATGAATGATCTGAGACAAAACAACAACAGAACCCCAAAACCAGGGTGCCTGGATGGCTCAGTCGGTTAAGCATCTTGCTCTTGGGTTCGGCTCAGGTCACTGCTCTCATGGATTGTGGGATCAGGCTTCTCTCCCAGCAGGAAGTCTGCTTGAAGACTCCCTCCCTCTGCACCTCCCCCCACTCTTTCTCTCAAATAAATAAATAAATCTTAACAAAAACAAACAACAACAACAAAAAAAAGAAAAACAGAACCAAAACATGTACACAAAACCTGAGGAATGCGATGCTACCCCTGAAAAAGGAACCGTCTTGTGTAGCCACTGATTAACAAAACACAAAGAAAAAACAGACATGGTGGGTGTGGTGGTCCAGGGAGCCCTCCTTTACCTGTCATATTTTCACTTCTACAGCACCACGTTTCAAGTCGCCCCTCCTGGAAGATTCCATGTATGCCCCCAAACCCCTAACTGGGGAGAGCACAACCACCACACCCCCCTCACCTGCAAGGAAATGTCATTGATCTGAACATCATCGGTGCTCCATTTCCCAAAGAGCTTGATGTCAGGGGTCTCCGCCACGGCAGGTGCAGCTGTCTCCCACTCGGTCATCCTAGGAACACAAACTATCAGAGCTCAGGCACATCCACCACTGTGAGGCTGGCCCACACGCCGTTAACTGGGAAGTTATGTGGACCCAAGAAAAGCCATAAACATCTGGGTCTGTTTTTCGGGTCCTACAAAAACCACTTAGCCATAATGTAAGAAGCAACTCTCTCTCTCACCAAAGACCCCGGGAACCAAGAGCTCGCCGCAGGCCCGGGTCAACGGCTGCTGCACGGACCACAATCGGAAGGGAGATGCCAAATACCCTGACACTGCATCCGCTTGAGTTCAAATCCCAACCACGTCATTAACGAGCTCTGCCACGCTGGGAGAGTCAAACTGCTTTAGACTCTGATTCCTCCCGAATGAAATGGAAACGCTAACCTGCCATCAAGGATCACTACACTAATTCTGCGCATAATCAAGGCAAAGGCCACGGTGCGTGTCCGACACCCAGACGTACTAGGGTCTGCTACTGAAGAGAACACCGTGTACAGGCCAGAGAGAATGCAGCACGTATCTAAGAGTAACGGAAACCGCCTATCTGAACTCACGACCGCAGGGGTCAAACCAGTATTCCCGAGCCCCGCTGCGGGGCGAAGATACGGAGGTAGCGGGACACCAAGGAAAACGTACTTTCCTGCGCCTCCGCGTTCCTCAGCACATTTTCCGGAAAAGGAGAGGAAACCCCCTCCCAAGGAAGCCCCGGGCCTCGAGGGTCGCTCATGGTTCCCCAGAAAATCCCGAATCACTCTTTGGAACCCCCCGACGCGGCGGCGGCCTCACCTGAGGGCGCAGCCGGGGCGTCACAAACGATCAGCGTGCACCACGCGCCGCCCTGGCACAGACAGGAAGAGACCGCGAACCGCGGGCCTAAGCTTTTAACGGGGGTGAAAACTTCCGGGTCAGCGGGGCCGACGCGCGCACAAAAAAGACTCGGTATACTCCAGGACCAATCCGGAACAAGAATGTAAAGGTGCCCTCTGGGCCAAACCGAACACGTAAATCCCCTGCGCACGCGCGCTTGTAGAAGTGGCCCCACGAGCGCGCCTGGCGGATATTCTAACATCCAGTACTTGCCCGGTCTTGGAGGCCCTTGCACAAGCGCAGAGATTTCCCTGAGGCAAGGCCGCCATGTCTAATGAGGGCAGAAGTCACGCTCGCGCTCTTAGCCCTGCTAGGCCGCTGACTTCACGTTCCACTGCCGCCGGTTTCGAGTGCGGTAGCAGTTCGGCGCCTCTCATTCTTCGTCCAGGTTACGGCCACTTCACAGGCAAGCGCGCGCTGCAGGCTCGGGGAGGAGGAGTGGGCCTGGTGGTCTCGACTGCCCTCCGCTGGTCCTGGGTCCCACGTGCATGCGCGAGTCCCTCTCGAGGGTCGGCCTTCCCCATGCTCGCATGCTCGGGTTGCTGCGGGCCTGAGCCTCCTAGAGGAGACCCTTCCCGGCTTCACCTCTATTCATCCCATGTCAGGGTACCCCCATCATCTCTCTACGACCCCCGCAGCTCCTGCCGCCTCTCATCGCGTGCGGGTCGAGGTTGAGGAGGAGCCCTGGACATGCGGCCAGGGACTGTGCCCAGCAGGTGGACTGGGGGGACAGCCTCCACTCTATTTGATGCATCTAAGTCCTTTGTTGATGCTGAGGTCACTGGACGGCAGCAGGGGATGGCACTGGTGGCGGTGCCGCGGCCGCTCTGTAGCCCCACCCATTGACCAGATGGCTGGCATGAAGAGCTTGTGCCCACAACTTCACCGCCCCCCCCCCGCGCCTTGTTTGGCGACTCCTAAACCTACACCCTGGAGTCGAGCTGGGACATGGACTAAGCCCTGGCGGGCTTCCCAGAGGCAGCGACCGCTGTGGTTGCTCACCCATGCTGGCTGGCAGGAGGATAATGCAGCAGCATCTGGTGGAGTTTTTGTCCAGGGCCGCATGGGGCTCCTCACCACCTGGTGTCTACCTCCGCCTCCAAGGGGATGCTCCCCCTAGCCAGACCCAAAGGGGCCCAGCCACTTGACTTAAGCGGTCCTCGGTAGATCCCCAGTGATCCCACTAGCCCACTCTCTGAGCATGCTCATAGCAGGTGCTCGGCATCTGCCTTATTTGTTTACTGATTGACTAATTTTAAGGGCTAGCCCCTGCCCCTACCCCAATTTCAGGAGTTTCAGACCGGAGACTCTGGGCCCCCTTGGACTGTTTTTTTGTTTGTTTGTTTGGTTTTGGATTCTGTTTTGTTTTGGTACAAAATGGTGGTTTTATTAAAGCACAGGGACAGGACCTGTGGGCAGAAAGAGCTGCTGCCCCCCCTTGGACTCAGACACACCCTGAAGCTGGCCTGAGCATGGGGTTAGAGCCTGGGCTGCCATGGGGGCACAGGAACTGTGTCTGGACGCCAAGGCCCCCAGCCCCTGCAATCTGTGGCCCTTTCCCTGCACTCTGCCCTGTTATGTGCAAAGAGCAGCCTTGGGCCTACCACTGGGGTCTGCAGGGGATGGGGAGGGGGATAAGTGTGCTCCTCCCTGGTCCTGGCAGGACCCTCTCTGATCCTTGGGGGCCCTCCCTGCTCCTGGGGGAGGTCCCTGGGAAGGTGCTAGCTGGGGGAAAGCAGGCAAGCTGAGAGAGGCAGAGGCACCAGTTACCCTCACACTCAGCAGGATTCAAAGGGCAGCTCCCAACCCTGCCTTTCTCCTCAAAAGCTGAGAGGGCCCCATTCCCCTGAACCTCAGTTTCCCCCTTCAGTATAGAAATGAGAACAGAATCAGAGGTGCCTGCGTGTGCTCATTTGGTAGAGCATGCGACTCTAGATCTTAGGGTCATGAGTTTGAGCCCCATGTTGGGCATGGAGCCTACCAAACAAAACAAAAACGGAAGAAAAAGAATCAGACAAGGCCAGTTTGGATCCTGTGCCTGGGCTACTGTGTGGGCTACTGGGCTACTGTCACTTGATAACAGACATCTTTGTTTTTTTGGTTTTCGGTTTTTTAAAAAATATTTATTAATTTAGAGGGGCGCCTGGGTGTCTTAGTCGTTAAGCGTCTGCCTTTGGCTCAGGGCGTGATCCCAGGGTCCTGGGATCGAGCCCCGCATCAGGCTCCTCCGCTGGGAGCCTGCTTCTTCCTCTCCCACTCCCTTTGCTTGTGTTCCCTCTCACTGGCTGTCTCTCTCTCTGTCAAATAAATAAAAATCTTTTAAAAAATTAATTTATTTTAGAGAGAGAAAGAGCGTGAGAGAGGGGGAAGGGGCAGAGGGAGAGACTCCTCAAGCAGACTCCCCACTGAGCGGGGAGCCCAATGTAGGGCTTGATCCCAGGACCCTGAGATCATGACCTGAGCCAAAACTGAGTCGCCCACTTAACTAACTGAGCTAGCCAGGCACCCCCAGTAAATAGACACCTTTATAGACCCTGAAAGAGTGACCTGCTATGCATTGGAGAACAGGAGGGAGTTCCTGGAGTAAAACCCCATAGTGTGAGAAGGGTGTGTGTGTGTCACCTTATGTAGCTAAGAGTCACATACCTCTTGCCAGGCTTGGGGTGGTCCAGCCTCCCCATCTCCAGGACACAGTGGAGATCTGAAGCCTGGCCCCATAGGTCTATGGATGTTGGCACTGTGTTCTTCAGCCTGAAGTGTGGAAAGTCTGCAGAGGCCACCCTCACTTCCTGGTGCATCATTTCCACTCTGGGCTGACCAGCCCTGGCCATCTCTTCTGCCCATTTCTCCATCTGTAAAATGGACAGGATGTTACCTTTCTAGATGTGACATGATGACTAAATGAGTCAGTCCCTGTAACATTCTTTTTTTTTTTTTTTTTTAAAGATTTTTTATTTATTTGACAGAGATAGAGACAGCCAGCGAGAGAGGGAACACAAGCAGGGGGAGTGGGAGAGGAAGAAGCAGGCTCATAGCAGAAGAGCCTGATGTGGGGCTCGATCCCAGAACGCCGGGATCACGCCCTGAGCCGAAGGCAGACGCTCAACCGCTGTGCCACCAGGCGCCCCAGTCCCTGTAACATTCTTAACACAGGGCCAGATGGTGCCTGACAGGCACTCTGAAAATTGTGGGTGCTTTTAACTAATTTATGAAATGGGTTGTCCATTCAGCGGACATTTATGGAACTCTGTTGTGTGCCAGGCTCCAGATGTTGTCCCATCCATCTCCCACTTTAGAGCTACCCCACTTGAGGCCCTAGTTCCTACAGAGCATTGCCCAAATCCTGGTCTCCATATATGGCATAATAAAATGGTTGTAGGCTGTTTTGTTACTCGGCAATAGAGAATTCAGCCCAAGTGTTAGAGCAAGGGGATCGCTGATAGTTGTACAGGCAAAAATGTGGTGCACAGTATACTGTGAAGTCTGTTGTTTGGGTCTGGTCATTTTATAGAAATGGAATAATAGAATATGTGGCCTTTTTTGTCTAGCTTTTTCACTTAGCTCCCCATGCCTAGTCCCACTTTCACCAAATGACCTTGCCTCTTGTATGTGTCATCTGTACTTCATGGTTTTCTTTACACTAGGGTTTCTTAACTTCAGCACCATTGACATTTTTGTCAAGGGATGGAGGGTGGGGCTGTCCTGTGCATTTTACGATGTTTAGCGGCATCCCTGGCTTCCAACCAGAGTATGCAAGTAGCACCCCCCCAGCCCCAGTTGTGACAACTAAAAATGTCTCCAGACATTGCCAGGTGTTCCCCAGGGGGCAAGACTTTCAGTTTGAGAACCAGATTAATATCAACTCAATTGTTTTTGCTTAGATCCATTTATTGATAGGGAAACTTGACAACATCAACCAAAAATGTAAAACCAGCCAGAAGAAGGGAACTCCATGTGTAAACTCCATGTGTCTGAACAGACTACTGTGGTTAAGTTGTGCTTGGTGATGTTGAAGACAGAGGCTCTGGGCTTGCCCTCACTCTGACAAAAGGGAGATGGCTTAGAAAATGTCAAAGATCTCCCAGTGCCTTATGAAGACTGTTCCTTTCCTGCTTGGTGCCGTAACAAATCACCACAAATTAGTGGTTTAAAACAATACATATTTATTATCTTACAGCTCTGGAGGTCAGAACTCCAGTTAAGACTTAGGAGCTAAAATCAAGGTGTAGGCAGGGCTGCGTTCCTTCTGGAGACTCCAGGGGAGAATCTAGGTTCTCTGTTTTCCAGGTACTAAAGGTTGCTCACGTTCCCTGTCTTGTAACCACACTACTCTGACCTCCGCTTCTATCATCAAAACTCCACTGACTCTGATTCTCAGCATCCCTCTTATAAGGACTACTGTGATTACACAGGACCCACCTGAATAATCTAGGATAATCTCCCTATCTCATGATTTTTTTTTTATTACAGATTTTATTTATTTATTTGACAGAGATAGAGACAGCCAGCGAGAGAGGGAACACAAGCAGCGGGAGTGGTAGAGGAAGAAGCAGGCTCATAGTGGAGGAGCCTGATGTGGGGCTCGATCCCACAACGCCGGGATCACGCCCTGAGCCGAAGGCAGATGCTTAACCGCTGTGCCACCCAGGCGCCCCTATCTCATGATTTTTAATCACATCTGCAAAGTCCCTTTTGCCATATGAGGTAGCATATTCACAGGTAGTGGGGATTAGAATGTGGACATCTTTGGGGGTCCATTATTCTGTCTACCACACACATACATTGGACTCTAAATCCAGGTCAGCAACAGTCCCCAGCATGAGGCTGGTGCAGCCACCAAGCAGCTAGTGTTGGGTGTGGCTTGTCAGATGGACAGTCTGGAAGCATGTACAGGGCAGCTGGTAATGAGGATAGGTCAGAGAGAGGCAGAAATCAGCAGGGGACCAGTGGTCAGACAGGTGAGAGCCGACAGAGGGGAGAGAAGGAACCAAGCCTAGAGAGACAAAAGAGGTGACCCACCCCTGATCACTTCACCCACTGAGCTGGCTGCCTTCAGTTCCTGCTGAAATTCCTTTATGTCTCTCACCTTTTAACAGCTTTGAAGACTCTAGGAAATCTGTCCAAGCCATCCAAGGTTCCTCGGCTGCTGGGGTTTGCTTTCATGACTTCTGGCACCCTTTTCCCCTCCTGAGAACTGCCAGCCTCTCCATTTCTCTTTGGCTCTTCCGGATCTTGCTGTTAGGATTCTCAATTGAAGGCCAGCCCCCGGATGGAGGCTCCAGCCCAGGGTGCTGAGCAGGGAAGAGCCCCTGAGGCTGACTCCCAATGACCTGCCTTGGGACTTAGGAGAGACCGAATGTGAAGCCAAGGTCCCTGGTGGAAGACAGCGCTACGATAGTCCCCTCGCAGGAGAGGGACTTGTGAGAAGGGGTGGCAGGTGGCCACACAGTTTTCTAGGGCACAGGCTCCCAGGGCTGTGGCTGCAGCATGAGCCCCAGTCCAGCGACCTGACAGTTCGACGGAGTGGGATTCCTCGTGCGGGAGTCTCACTTCCTCTCCAGTGCCCTGCAAGACCCGGGTACTCACTCCTGAAGCCCTCTGTATGTGATCAATGAGTGTAGGGAGGTACTTTTCTAGTGCTGCTCCCAGCATTAGCCCCACTCTTCCCCGCTACAGACATGGGAGTGGCAGATCATTTCTGGGTCGGACACGGGGAACTGCCCCAGTCCGTCCGGAATGCCGTCTCCTTGGCGACAACGCAAAGTCTTATATCACCTGCCGGGTGTAGACGGCCGCGGTTGCCATGACAACCGAAGTCCTGGGGTTGGACTACGGGGTGCGGCGGGACTACATCACCCAGTAGACCCCGCGAGGGCTCCAGCACACTCTCGCAGCGGCACTAATTCCCCAGTGCCGCGGCGGCCCGAAGGAGGAGGGTGGAAAGCTCCGCGCTGCGTGCGGGGCGGAGACCCGGGGACCCGTGCGGTCCGCCCCCGAGCGAGTAAGTGGCATTCGGCGCGTACCCGTGACTCCAGCCTGCGAGGCAGGGACCTCCAGGCATCAGCGCGCCTTCCCTCCCATCCTCCTGCCCCCCTTACCTTCAGCTCGCGGGCTCTGGGCGGGGGCTGGCGTCGTGCGTTTCCGGTCCGTCGCCCAGGGTCCGGGCTGGCCGCTGCAGGTCGGGCTTTCAGTTCCGGGCGAGCCCGTGGGCTCTATTTGAGGCTGTCGCGTACCCCCGTCTTGAGCGTGGACACTGAGCCCCACATGGGGTGGCACCAGGCCCCGCCGCCGCAACTCCCGGAATCAAGCTCGTACTCCCCCGTTGGCCGACAATGCCTCCCTATCGCCTCTGGTCCCGCGTCCCTGCCTTCACGCGTGTTCGGACACCCGCCCCTCTTCGGTCCCGGTTCCACGGTCCCTTCCGCCGAGAGGCCTAAGAAGCCGTTCTTTCCCGCGCTCTCACGCTGCACTGGTGGTTCTTCAGCGCCCTAACTTCGGTTTTCTCCTTGTTCATCACTCCCTGCCTGCGCTCGTCTCATTCACGGCCTGTAAGAGTCCCCCGTCTGCCTCTGCCTTGTCCCCCGACCCTGACACCGTAGATGGCCTGAGGGCCAGGCCCACGAGAGTGGAGGCATCACGGGGAGCAGAGCGGAGCTGTGCCCGCACTCGGGGTGCTCCTGCGTTACCGGGCTGTGCCCTGCCCGTCCAGCTGTACAGAGGGTTGTCAGCCTCACGGAACTTTTCCCCATGTGCTGTGGTCATGTAGTTCTGCAGGGCTCAGCCTGGGACACATTCGCCTCTCAGCCCCTGCTTGCCCGAAGATGGCTGCTTTGTGTCCTGTTGCCATCCACCAGCAGCCCCGGAGAGCGTTAGGAAGGCTGGGGAACACGCAGGGTGCAGGGCATGCTCACCCAGGGCAGGTGGGAGGTCACTGTCAGAACATCTGGGACCGCTGCAGTGCAGGGTTGGAGACAGGCTCCCAGGAGCCCTTGCCGAGCTCAGCCTCAGATTCCATGGCTGGAGGATCAGGTACAGGTAGGGTAGTTTGAAGGTGCAGGCAGGGAGCAGGGCAAGAGGCAAGAGAGGCAGGGAGACTCAGCCATGGTCCGCGGCTTCCCCTGGCTGTGTCTGATGCTAGGAGGCAGGTTTCTGTCACAGCAGATGGGCAGAGGAAGCCACCTGTGGGAGCAGGGTGTCTGGGACAGTCTGGAGATGCCCTGTGCACGTGGGTAATGGGTGACCCTTGGTCCCCACATTCTGTGAGTTCAGGGTTTCCTCCTGCTAGGTGGGAGCTGCTGCTTTTTCCTGGGACCACCCACTCTTACCCGACCCTCTGCATTAAGCAGTCATCTTACTCCACATTACCAGGGATCAGGAGAGCCTGCATACATAAACCTGCTCATCCTATGAAGGGTGCTGGGCCAGTCTCTGTATTGATTTTCTGTGGCTGTTAAAACAAATTACTACCAACTGGGTGGCTTAAAACAGCAGAAATTTATTCTAGTTCTGGAGGCCAGAAGTCTGAAATAAAGCATCATCAGGGCTCTAGTCTCTGAAAGCTCTGAGGCAGAAGCCATCCCATGCAACGCTCCTGGCTTCTGGTGGTTTTCAGATGTAACTTCGGTTGTGGCTTAATCACCCCAATCTTGGCCTCCACCTCTTCTCTTGCTCTCTTTGTCTGTCTTTCTCTTATAAGGATTCTTGTTATTGGATTTAGGGCCCACCCAGGGAATTCAGGATGATCTCATCTCAAGATCCTTAACTACATCTGCAAATATCCTTTCCCAACTAAGGTCACCTTCACAGGTTCTGGGGGTTAGGGCGTATGTATATATCTTTTGGGGGTGGGGGCACCATTCAGTCCACTTACGCCTTCCTTCAGTGGAACCTGCCATAGTCCTGGGTGACATCACACTCCAGGCCACCCATCCTCTGGCCTGTCCACTGATTCCGTGGTGATTGGCTGTCCTGGGTTGGCCAGGCTGCCTCAGATATGTTCCCCCACCCTGGTAGGTCCTTGGCCTCTGGATTGCTGAGGTTCCAAGAGGTTGTGCTGGGTGCTGGCCTGGGGCCCTGCTCTGGCCACTGTTGTGCAAACCAGGATATGAGGCCAGCAACCATGACCCTGCAGGGACAGCATTTACTGGAAGCCCTGGGGCAGAGGCATGGCAGGCACCCAGGTCCTGTTGTCCCTCACATCTGGGGCATAGCAACTAGTATCATGCCAGAGGGACCCAGATCCCAGCTATGGGGCTTCCAGAAAGTATGACTGTAGGACCCTCGTTCCTCCCCAGGGTTGATGCACAGAAATCTGGGTGCCTGCCTTCCTGCTGCTCAGCACTCCCTGTGGGGGCCCCCTCCTCTCTGTCAGTGGCCGGGGTTCACCCTGGGGTTACAATTGTATGAGGAAGGAAAGGAGTGGTAGTCCCCATATCACTTATGGCTTCCCCAACAGCTCTGTACCCGGCCGCCTGCAAGGGGTCAGCCTGGCTTTGGGGAGGCTGACCAAGGAACCGTGCAGAACCTGCATGCCTACAGGCAGAGGCTGGGGCGGGGGAGAAGGGGTGCAGGGGAGGCTTGGGAGGTGGATGGGATGGGCTTCCCTTGCACAGCCCTCTCTGACTGGCAGTCACCCACCAGAGGGCGAAACTCACACTTGTGAGAGGCAAAAAGTAAATGCTGTGGATGGTGGTGGAGAGCCAGTGGCTAGCCTGGGTGTGGAGGACGGGGCTCCATGGTCAGACAGAACGGGGTGTGAGCTCCCTTGTCAAACCACAACTTCCCATCTGTAAATCAGTGATGGCAGTATCCTGGGGCTTGAGACACCGTAAGGCATCTCCCTGTGCCCCCAGCTTGTTACCCATTAGGTACAGCAGGTGTATCTGACTTCCTACCAAGACTTTTCTTCTTCAGATGAGAGGATTAAGAGCCACTTGGTTGAAGAGAAGTCTGGGTCCAGGGGAGAATGCTGTTAACATAGAGGTTAAGCCTCTGATGTGAAAATGCTGCCTGGTGTACATTCAGCTTGGGCATGTGGGAGAAGTTAATATTTTTACCTAGCAATTTTGAAGACCTTGTTTTTCTCATTACGCAAGTGTCATTAAACACACACACACACACACCCCCTCCATCGCATGCATTACTGTCCCTGTGGCCGGGGCTCAGATGCCGTCCTGGATGTTGTGGGGCAGACTTACTCGGCGGCTCTACAGGGGACAGCTGGGCACGCGGGAGGCAGGGACACTTGGTGCCACGGGTGCATTCCTGTGCTGTTTGTTGCAATACAGTTCATATAACATAAATGAACCATTTCAAAGTGTACAATTTAGGTGGGTTATTAGTATAATTTTTGGTTTTCAATATATTTACTATGTTGTGCAACCATTATCTAATTCCAAAACATTTCCAGCACCTCAATATGAAATCGCATACTCATTAAACAGTTATTCCCCATTGTTCCTTCCCTCAGCCCCTGGCAATCACCTGTCTACCCTTTGTCTCTATGGATTTGCCTATTCTGGATTTTTCACATAAATGGAATTATACAATGTGGTCTTTTTGTGTCTGCCTTCTTTCACTGAGCATAATGTCTTCTGGGGTCCATCCATGTACTAGTATTTCATTCCATTTTATTGCCGAGTAATAGTCCCTTGTGTGGATAAAGCACATTTTGTTTATCCGTTCATCCGTTGATGGACATTTGGGCTATGTCTACCTTTTGGCTGTTATGAAAATGTTACAATGAACGTCTGTGTGCAAGTTTTTGCTTGACTGCCTGTTTTCATTTCTCTCGGATAGATACATAGGAGTGGAACTGCTGTGTCGTGTGGTAACGCCATGTTTCACCTTTTGGGGAGCTGCCAGGCTGCTTTCCACAGTAGCTGGTTGCATCATTTTCCATGCTGTGTGGGAGTGCATTGTGCAATTGCCTTTTTTTCTGCCAGGTCTTCCTGCCCATCTGTCCTCATTCGGACAAAGTCTGAGTGTGGAGAGTTAGCTGGAAGAGGTTAATCAGTTCACCTGCGGTGGGTCCGTGCAGTACAACAGCTTTCCAGTCCCAGTGTATAAGTGACATTTTTTGAAACTTGGACCCCCAGCTTGTCTGCTTTATTTGCACAGCAAGCTCCACATTCTAGAGAAAGCATGTCCCTTGGCCTTCCCTAGGTGGGGCCTTTTAGGACTCTGCACGAGTCATGGCCACTGAGCCTGGGCCCATCAACCCTGGGCATGGTGTCCATGTAGGTTAGATTCCTCTCCATCTGCTGTGAGGGTGGTCAGCACTGGTGGGCAGGTGGGGCCCACAGCTGCTTGCTCCCCAGTTAGCCCATGTCGTTCCCCACTCCTGTTTTTGGAGAGCTCCATAGTCAGTATCTTAAGAAAGACAGGCAGAAACACAATAACAGGGTAGGACAGTAGCCATTTCCCACCTGGAAAGAATATCCTCAGACTCGGGGCGCCTCGGTGGCTCAGTTGGTTAAGCATCTGCCTTCGGCTTGGATCATGGTCCCGGGGTCCTGGGATCGAGCCCCACATCCGGCTCCCTGCTCGGCGAGGAGCCTGCTTCTCCCTCTCCCTCTGCCTGATGCTTCCCCTGCTTGTGCTCTCTCTCTCTGTCAAATAAATAAAAATCTTAAAAAAAAAAAAAAAAGAATATCCTTGGACTCAAATCCACAAGTGTTTGGGAAAGAGATGTGTCCCTCACATCCTCCTGCTGCCTCACTCTGTAAGGGCCCCGTGGACAGTCTGGCCCTGGGGAACCACATGCCATTGTTCAGTGTCAACCAGAAGTCCTGCTGCTGGCTTGAAGTTTCTCACTCTAGGGGCTCTGAGCACCTCTGCTTGGGTCTCAAACTCTAGGTGGCTACATTGTCAGGTGCAGAAACAAAGGCACAGAGTGGTAGATGCCACGGTGGGGAAGGTGTTGGATTTCCAAGGTATTAGCCCCCACCAGTGCCACCCATAGGAGAGAGAGCCAGCAGGGGTCAGTATCCTTATGGGCCTGAATATGGCCCCATAAAATCTTAGTCAATCCAGACACTAAGTGGCTTTGAGGTACAGGTGGAGAAAGGTGGCCTCATTTGTCCTGGGTTGAAGGCCAGACTCGCACAGGCCTGGAAGTTAAAGGAGGGTTGGGAGTTATCACATGTGATTGGAGTGAGGACTGTTTGAGAAACCTCAGGTCACAGTGTGATCCTGTCCTTATTTGCTTCTTTGGAGAATGCCCCAGACTATTTATTCGCTGAACATGTAACCGGATAAACCACCCTTAATGTGGGCCCTTCAGCTTCCTGTGCTCCAGCAAGCAGCCTCCTGAAGAGCAGAGCACTGAAGGCCGAGCTGCTTCTGTGACCCCTCATGATCTGGGGGACGTGTTCAACTCTGCAATTTTCACCTTTAGCCAATTCAGTGTGTCTAATTTTCATTCCCCAACATGTTCGTCCAGAGCACTAAGCGTCAGTCAATTTCTGCCATTGCGGTTGTGATGTCGGAGGGCAGAATAATTCACCAGAGATGGTTGGCAGCAGCACCCTGAAAAGAACCACATCCAGTTGCTCTGAAGTGTCCTTGGCTAAAAATGTATAGAGAGACTGGGTTAAATGCTTCCTGATTCTTTCTAGTTCCAAGTCATGTTAGTTCAAGCCAGTGGTGCCCCTGGGCACAAGCTTGTTAGAAATTTGCAAAATGACAGAAAAGCAACAGTTGGTCAAGGTAGATTGGTGAAAACCATCTCACTAAATAGACTTAAATTTCTGGAACTTCTTCTTTTTTTTTTTAAGAGGGAGAGAGGTAGGGAGGAGCAGAAGGAGAAAGAGAATCGTAAGCAGGCTCCATGCCCAGCACAGAGCCCCACACAGGGCTCAGTCTCACAACCCTGAGATCATGACCTGAGCCAAAATCAAGAGTCAGATGCGTAACTGACTGACCCACCCAGGTGCCCAAAATTTCTGGAACTTTTGATAAAGGAATATCTGCCTTGCACAGGAAAGGGAACAGAGCAAAAGGACAAGAACCTGAACCCTCATGCTCAATGGGGTGTTGATTTACTGTGGGCACATATTCATTCCCCAAACGCTTTTCTAGGCAGGCCCATATTTGTTCTGGAAGTAACAATGTAGGAAGGATTCTCATTCTTACCATGGGTTCTTTAATAGGTCAGTCCTCTGTTAGTGACTGGCATTGATCAGTAACCTAGTCGACATGCAAGTCCTTTCTTTCTTTTCTTTTTTCTTTTCTTTCTTTCTCTCTCTCTTTCTTTCATTCATTCATTCAGATTTTTTATTTATTTGAGAGAGCACAAGCAGGGGGAGCAGCAGGCAGAGGGAGAGGGAGAAGGCGGCTCCCTGCAGGGAGCCCAGTGCAGGGCTTGATTCCAGGACCCTGGGTTCATGACCTGAGCTGAAGGCAGATGCTTAACTGGCTGAGCCACCCAGGCGCCCCTTGTCCTTTTCCTTTCTGTATTCCTACCCACCAGGCGGGACATCTCTGCCTGACGCCTCCCTGTATGTTTGCTGCACATCAGAGTTACCCCTCCCACTCTACATGTTTTAGCTGTCTCCTGCCAAGCAAGGCCCCACCCAGATGGCACTGTTCTGAGCTGCTTGTGTCCTTCAAGATTGCAGACGAATCATTCAGTTTTGTTTCACCTAAATGGCATCTTGATTCATATACTCTGCTTTCCCAGTAAACCATACAAAGAGCTCAGAAAAAGCCACTGTGGTAGGCAGGACAACACCCCCCACCTTCCCCGAAAGATGCGCCTGTCCTGGTCCCTAGAACCTGTGAATATGTTACTTCCCACACCAGAAGGGACTAGGAGGTATAATGGATCTCGATGTGGGAGATGATCCTGGGTTATTTACGGTGGGCCCAACGTAATCAGTGTGTTTGTACAGAAGAGGCAGGAGGGGCAGAGTCTGATGTTCACTGTTGGCTCTGAAAATGGAAGATAGGGCCATGAGACAAGGAAAGTAGGTGGCATCTAGAAGCTGGAAAAGGCGAGCAAACAGATCCTGCCTCTGGGCCTCCAGAAGGAAGCAGCACTGTCGAAACCTTGCTTTGGGACTTCTGTCCAGACCTGTGAGCTAATAAATTTGCATTGCTTTAAGCCCCCAAATTTGTGGTAGTTTGTTATGGCAGCAATAGGAAACTAACAGCCACAGTGAATTTGGAAAGTAATAGCAGGCATCAGGCCTTCTCGGTGTTGGTTGTTGCTGGAATGATCAGGGCCCCCAAGTTCAGCTGTTTACATTTACATTTATCATACCCATTTTGTAGATGAGGCTGCCAGACCTGAGAGAACCAACGTTGCTTGGTAGAAGTGGGGAGGGGCAGACCTGGTGTTCAGCCCTGCTGTCAGATGAGCCCCATCTCTCACCTCCCAGAAGTCTTGGCTAATGGCAGGTGAATAGGGTTGGGCCACGTTAAGGCAGGGAGTCAGAAGGGCATGCTGACAGGAAGCTGGTGGTTGGGAGTGGAGACCTGATTCTGGGCAGTGGGCAGTTGAGCAGCTAGGGTATGCCTTGCTAAAGGGAGGGGCTGCTGAGGTCCCAAGCCAAGGATGATGGTGCTCCCAGCAACTGGTAAAGAGGAGGGAGGATGCTCTCTGGGGCCTCAGTGACATCCTAGACCTTGGCAGGTGTCAGGAGTTGGGGCAGGAGGCTCCAGGGTTCTCACTGCCTGATGTCATTCCTTCTCTTCTTTCCCTGGGCTACGGAAAGCTGGGAGCAACCCCATCAGTCCTGGGATCATCATTTTTTGGCAGTTCCCCCCTCTCCCCTCCTGGGAACTGCCAACTTCCATTTCTCCTCTGCTCTTCCAGATCCTACAGCCAGGACACTCTGTTGGGGGCTGGCCCCAGGATGGAGTCTCAGGCCCAGAACTCCAGGCAGAGGCATCCCCAAGGCAGATCTCCAGGGAGCCGACAGGGGCCAAGAGGAGAGGCCCAACATGGAGCTGAGGCCCCTGGCAGAGAACCCAGCCAAGAGACACCCACCTCAGGAGGGAGACCTACATGGAGGGACAGCAGGCGGCAAGACGGCTCCCCAAGGCAGGGGCTCCTGGAGCTGTAGCCTTGGTGTGAGCCCCAGTCCAGGGACCCGCCAGCATGCAGGAGCAGGACCCCTGGTACAAGAGCCATGTGGTCTCACCTCCTCTCAGGACCCTGACCTAGTCACTCCCCAGGGGCCACATGCTGGGGAGGGCCCCTATTGGTGCCCAGTTGGTACCAGGGCCTCCAGCCATAAGTGCTGCCTGGCGCAGCATCACAGAACACTCCCTGAGAAGTCCCCGGTGTGTGACCACTGTGGGGGCCAGGTGTTGTGCTGGTGCTGCCCCCGGACCCAGCTGTGTGAGGTCCACACAGAGGATGGGTCACAGGAACAGTGCACAGGCACCCAGACCTTCCCAAAGACCCTGCAAGTGATCCTCCTTCCGCAGAGCTTGGAGGAGCTGCCCCAGGCCTGCAGTTGCAGCGAGGACTTTCCCCGGAGGGCCCTGCTGGCCCCGCAGGTGATGACGCAGATGGAAAAGGAGCCCCTCCCGTGCGCCCGGTGTGGAAAGCGCTTTGGCTCCAACAAGCAGCCGCAGATGGCCGAGGGCCCGTTAATGTGTCCTCAGTGCGGGCCGGCCTCGGGTCCCGGCTGCGGTGCCCCTGACCCCCCGGCGCAGCGGCTCTACGTCTGTGACCAGTGCAGCAAGGCCTTCACACGCACCTCGAGCCTGCTGCAGCACGAGCGCATCCACACTGGCGAGCGACCCTATGAGTGCGCGGAGTGTGGCAAGGCCTTTGTGCGCTGCTCCGGCCTCTACCGCCACCGGAAGACACACTCGGCCGAGCGCCACCGCCACCGCCTGGCCCTGGCCCGGAGGTCATTCCTTTTGGGGTGCCCGCCCTGTGGTGACTGTGGCAAGGTGACCCAGGGACCTCCACGGGTGCCCGTTGCCGGGGAGAAGCCCTACGCATGCCCCGAGTGCGGCAAGGCCTTCAACCAGCGCTCGAACCTGAGTCGGCATCAGCGCACGCACAGCAGTGCCAAGCCCTACGCCTGCCCGCTGTGCGAGAAAGCCTTCAAGGGCCGCTCGGGCCTGGTGCAGCACCAGCGCGCGCACACCGGCGAGCGGCCCTACGGCTGCCCCGAGTGCAGCAAGACCTTCCGCGGCTGCTCCGAGCTGCGCCAGCACGAGCGCCTGCACTCGGGCGAGAAGCCCTACATCTGCCGGGACTGCGGTAAGGCCTTCGTGCGCAACTGCAGTCTGGTGCGCCACTGCAGTCTGGTGCGCCACCAGCGCACGCACACGGGAGAGCGGCCGTACGCGTGCGCAGAGTGCGGCCGCGCCTTCAGCCAGCGCTCCAACCTCAACGAGCATCAGAAGCGGCACGCGGGCCGCGCGGCCTCGTGACCGCGCGCGCCCCCGGGCGGCGGGCGCTATTCTCCCCGAAACCGGCAAACGGCTGTAGTCCTTAATTAAACCTCACTTGGTCATCGCTGCGGCCGCAGGCTTCCCCAGCTCAACTTTTTTTTTTTTTTTAAAGATTTTATTTATTTATTCGACAGAGATAGAGACAGCCAGTGAGAGAGGGAACACAAGCAGGGGGAGTGGGAGAGGAAGAAGCAGGCTCACAGCAGAGGAGCCTGATGTGGGGCTCGATCCCATAACGCCGGGATCACGCCCTGAGCCGAAGGCAGACGCCCAACCGCTGTGCCACCCAGGCGCCCCATCCCAGCTCAACTTTTATTGGACCCTTTCCAGCGGGCGCGTAGTAATGGGTTCTAGCAAAGCGCTAATAAACACGGGAATGGAGCACCTGTGTGACCCAGATGCTGCGTGGGCTATTGGGAGTCTTGCTCCGCCTCCCTCGGTGCGCTGGAAAGTGGCGCGGGTGAGGGGTGACTCCCCGGGGGCACAGGCAGAAAATGATGGAGGTAACATTTGAATCCAGGGCCTCTCATTGCACCTTCCTAGGGGGTTTCTTCGGCCCTTGGTAGCCTCGGGGTGTTTGCACAACCATTAGTGTGGTTCGACCCCGCCTCCTCCCTTCGGTCTTTGAGATTTCTCCTCTGGCCTCCCTGGGCCTCCGGAGAGGGGCTCTGCATACCTTGTGACCCTCCCAGGGCCGATGGCCACGGGCTTCGTGCGCAGGGCCTCTGCCTGCGCTCCTCCCCCCACCACCACCCCCCGTGGCTCCTAGTCACTACGCAGAGGGCTCCCCTCGGAAGGAGGGATTCCCTGGCAGCCTTGGTCTGGTTTGCTATTGGCAGATGGGGGCCTCATCCTGTTATATCGAGGCAAGGTGGTCCAGCCAGTGATCCTCTTCTGTCAGAGGACTCCGGGCTGGATGCCATCTTCTGCTGCATGGGAGGAATCAAAGAGTGCCGTGGCCGCCGTATAGGTGGGAGTCCACCAGAGGCCTGGAGCAAGCAGCATGTTTCTTTCATAGCAGCATATATAGTTATGTATGAATATGATTCCAGTTTCCTCCCCACTCCATCCTCCACGCTAATTCCAAAGTGACACTCCCACGGCTCTCCACTTTGGGTGCGCTTACTACATGCCAGGCACTGTGCTGGGCACTCTACCTTTAATCACCCCATTTGATCCTTGCCCTAACTGGGAGAGGAGGGACAACTCTCACTCCATATCAGAGAGCCCCAGAGAGGCCACGTGCCCCAGCCAGAGCTGCCTGAAGGGAGGGCAGAGCTGAGCTCATCATCCGTAGCCTTTCGATCCGGCAGCAAATTCCTTGCAAATCACCCTTCACTTTGTGTCTCTAGGATCTCCCGTCCACCTTGGGAAGGGGAAGACGCACAGGCCCCGTGGGTTAAGGAAGATTTTGGCTCTCCATTCCCAGGCCCAGCTTGCACGCAGGGCACTATTAAAGCCCCTTATTGTGTGCCTGGCCCAGGGCTGGGCACTTTACATCTGCTGCACTCTGCAGTGCTCGAGATACAGTGGACATGGGTGCCATCCCACATCCCAGATGTAGGAGGGATGGGCACTGCATCTGCTTCATCTGCCCTTGCCAAGTTCACAGCAGGAAAAGCCCCTCCTGAGGTCGGGAGTCGGGGTAGGTAGGAAGTGCTCAAAGCTCTCAAGCAGCCACAGAGAGGGGGCAGCCCAGAAACCAGCCTCAGCAGCCCCAAGGAAGCCCACCCTGAAACAGACTTACCGTATAGTATCCTCCACCCTCAACACCCCCCTGACACACACACACAAGCCCAGGTCCTGGTGAATCCAGGATCCACTCACCGATGGCTTAAATCCTCCTGCTCTGCAGTCTCCATCCTTCTTTTAAAGATTTTTTTTTTTAATTTATTTGACAGAGACAGAGACAGCCAGCGAGAGAGGGAACACAAGCAGGGGGAGCGGGAGAGGAAGAAGCAGGCTCACAGCGGAGGAGCCTGATGTGGGGCTCGATCCCATAACGCCAGGATCACGCCCTGAGCCGAAGGCAAACGCTTAACCGCTATGCCACCCAGGCGCCCCTCCATCCTTCCTGAGGGAGGCCCAGCCCACTGTGTCGTCCAGCCAGGTAGTCTCCTTGAAGCCCTCCCCGGTCTTGAGGTGAGGGAGAACAGTCCCTGTCCTGCCCCCACAGGGTAGGACCCAGTCACTCAGTACTCTTTCCACAGAAATCCCCTGAGGCGCAGCTCTCCTGGCCACTTAACATTCCACCCTGGGATGGGGCAAAAAGTTGCAAAGTTGATGTTCACTAACGTCTTTGCAAGTCCTGCAGAAATGAAAACACATGCCCCTAATGTTCTATTCTCAGTATTTCGGGGGTCCATTTTAACTTCTTTTATACTAGTAAACATGAGCGAAGTTTTGCTGGACAGATACCCTGGGTAGTAGAAGGAAGACTGCTGCCACCCATAGGAGAGCTCATTCCAGAAAGCAGAGAGCAGTGTCATGGGGCAAGTATGGAAGGCCATTCAGGAGATGTTGGGAGTCTCCTTCCTCTCATGTGTCCAATATGGGAACCTCAGGCAAAAATGGAACTTTTTTTTTTTTTTTTTTACTGTCCGCACAGAATTCACCCTGGAGAGAAACCCAACTAAAGTGATATCCCCAAGGACAGCTCAATCTTTTACAGACATTCATTCTGGAGAGAAATTCTGTTATTATGAAATCAATCCTTGGTAGACATAAGGGGATTGATGAAAGAGGCAAACTCCACCACTGGTCAATATGCAACGGATGACTTGCAACCATCAACAGGACTTGATAGACTGAAAACATTCAAACCAAAGAGAAACCCAATGGATATGGCAAGTATAATAAAACTTTCCAGGATCAAGCCTCAACACAAAAGAATGCTTTCTGGAGAAAACCTAAGAATGTGACCAGGTGGGCTCAGTTCCACTGCAGTAATACAACCTTAAAGCATACTGACTGAAAACACTAAAACTAACTCCCTGCTCAAACCATACATCACAGGTTGGCAAGGGCACTACTTGTTACGTTCACATTCACTCATCAGGGTCCCTGACAACAGAAAAGTCACTATCTCCAACATGGCTAGCCACTAATATGAAAGATAGGAAGGGACATCTGAGGGTCTCACACCTCTCAATTGAATGCACAACCCAACAGAGCTGCAAGCTACTTCCTCTCACCACTCATTGGCCAAAATGTGTCACATTGAGGGTCTCATGAGGCTGAAGTCAACTGAAGCATGACTGGGGTTAGAGCGTCCACTACCAAGATGGCTTATTCTTATGGTTGGCAAGTCGTTCCTGTCTAAAGGGCCTCTCCATGAGCTCCTGGAGTGTTCTCATGACATGGTAGTTGAATTCCCCCCCAGAACAAGCGATTCGAGAGTCCAAGTCACACACTGTCACTTATGCCATATTCTCTTGGTGACACAGACCATCACTGATTCAGTGCAGAAGAAAACTACACCAACAAGGGTGCGAACGCCAAGAGGTAAGGATCATTGGCAGCCCTCTTGAAGGCTGGTTACTACACCATTTAGGAAGCATGCGGAAAAGCTTTTGCTGGTAGTCCAACTTCATCAAGCACCAGGAAGTCCATAAGGGCAAAGACTTGAGTGGGTACTGGGAAGACCAGGAGTATAGGAGCCTCTGAGCCCAGTCAAAACCAGGGACTTCATGCTGGGGAGAACCCTTGAGTGTGTAAGGGGTATGAGGAGGCCCTTGGGAGAGGTCAAGTACAATGGACTATACTGGACCGTGAGTGCTGCCAAGATCAACCTCAATATATAGGGAACATTGTGGTACAAATGGACTAAAATGCCCCATAATCCTCTTTTCTCTTCCTGGATCCACAAAACTACATTTCTCAGGCTTCCTGCAGTTACACAGCGTCACACAATTGAGTTCTGGCTAATGGAATGTGGGCAGAAGTGATGATAACATAAAATGGCCTACATCATCTTTTTTGCTTGTTTCATCAGCCAGCTGGACAGAGGAGATTCAGCAGAAAATTCTGAGGAGGGTGCGCCTGGGTGGCACAGCGGTTAAGCGTCTGCCTTCAGCTCAGGGCGTGATCCCGGCGTTATGGGATCGAGTCCCACATCAGGCTCTTCTGCTATGAGCCTGCTTCTTCCTCTCCCACTCCCCCTGCTTGTGTTCCCTCTCTCGCTGGCTGTCTCTATCTCTGTTGAATAAATAAATAAAATCTTAAAAAAAAAAAAAAGAAAATTCTGAGGAGGATGTAAGGAATAGCAAAGACCCAAGATAGAAGGAGCCTGGGTCCCTGAATCAAGGACAGCCTTCTGGGAGGGTCACTTGACCACTTCACACTGTGCCATGAGCAAAAAAGACATCTGTATAGTGTTGAGCCATTGAGATCCTGGGATTGTTACTGCAGTTATAGTTACCAGCTGTTAAAGGATACATCTTTTTGTTTGTCTGTTTAAAATTTATTTATTTGAGAGAGAGAGAAAGCATAGGGGGGAGAAGCAGAGGGAGGGGGAGAAAGAAACTCAAACAGACTCCATGCTGAGGAAACAGCCTGATGTGGGGTTTGATCCCAGGACCCTGAGATCATGACCTGAGTAGAAACCAGAGATCAAGACACTTAACGACTGAGCTACCCAGATGCCCCAGATACATCTTTTTTTTAAGTTTTTTTTTATAATTTTTTGTTGTTGTTTTTAAAGATTTTATTTATTTATTCGACAGAGAGAGAGACAGCCAGCGAGAGAGGGAACACAAGCAGGGGGAGCGGGAGAGGAAGAAGCAGGCTCACAGCGGAGGAGCCTGATGTGGGGCTCGATCCCATAACGCCGGGATCACGCCCTGAGCCGAAGGCAGACGCTTAACCGCTGTGCCACCCAGGCGCCCCTTAAGTTTTTTTTTTAAACTTTTTAAAAAACTGAAATCGTGACTCTTGTGCAAATATGAAATGAACATGTGTCGAATATTTTATCAGTAAGATGTTAGAACCAGTTTTTTGAAGATGGAGAAGGGACCATAAGCAAGGAATACAAAGAATGCAGTTACAGATGCTGAAAAAGGCAAAGATCTGGATTCTCCCCTAGGACCTCCAGAAGGACATCAGCCCTGCTGACACTTTGATTTCAGTTCACTGATACTGATTTCAAGCGTCTGGCACCAGAACTGTGAAAAAATACACTTCCATTGTTTTAAGCTATAAGTTTGTGGTAATTTGTTACAGGAGCCATAGGAAACTCATACACTGTCCTTCATTCTCCTTCTCATATGGGCTCCATTGTCTGACAAGTTCTCCCTTCATGGGGACAAGAAGGCTGCAGCTGTACTAACTGACAGCTAATCACGGTTCGAAATTCCATAGAAAATAGAAGCGCTAATAGTTTGGAAAGAACTACCTGCCCGGTGAAACCCATAGGTCGAAGTTCCTCCCGTATCGTTCGTGAGTCAGTTGTGAGGGCCAAGGGGAATGGAATGCTGGTATACCTGAGTCACGCATCCGCGCTTGTCCAAACCACCTGGATTCAGAGTGGGGGCAGATGAGAAACTTCTATACAGCCAACAATGATTCCAGCTTGGACGCATTGTCCCCCAAGGGCCGCCGGGCCAGTGCGTAGGTACGTGAGATGCGCACCGCCTCCCTGCCAGGCCCTACTGGACAAGGTCCATGGGGTTGTAAAGAGGACCTGCTGGCCAGAGAATGGACAGGGGTGGGGAGTGTGCAGAACAGTACTTTCCCCAGATTCCTGTGTCTGAGACCCTGGCTACCCTGAGCGTCGGGGTTTGTGGGTCCCTCTGGGTGTGTGAATGAGTCAGGGAGGGGCTAAGGAAAAGGGCGGTGCGTACCCACGGCAGCGGAGGGCACTGCAGGGGTCGGGGGCAGCTGGACCATGCCTATAACACAAAGGACGCGGGCCTGCGGCTGGGGACCAACTACGCAGCTGCGCAGGCTCAGTGGGGAGCACCGCGAGGCGCAAACCCCCACCCAGTTCCCGCGGCTTGAGCCGGGTGCTGACCGGGGCGCTGTCCTAGCCCGGCCGCACCAGGTGGACGCCCGGGCGGGCGGAGGGCGCTGAGCGAGACGAGCTGTTCCGACCCGGGCCCGCGGCTCCCTCCACCGCAGCGCCGCGCAGGTAGGGCGGGGCGGGGCCGGGCGCGCTGATGCTGAACGACTGCGCCCCCCAGGCGCCCCTCGGTCATTTACTTCTGTAGCATCCCTTCCTCCTGCTCGTTCATTCCTTCACGTGTTCATTCATCCCCCCGTTTTCTGGTTCCGCGCTCGGCGCCCTGAGCTGCACGGTCATCCGCTCCGATTCGTTTGCCCATCCATCCATCCGCCCATCCATCCATCCATCCATCCTCCGGCTCTCCAGCCCCGCCCTCCGTTCCCTAGGCTGCGCCACCATTCCTTCCTCCCTTCATTCTTCGTTCACCTGCTTCAGGGCTCGCCAGGCCGGTTCCCGCTTCCGAGCCTTTGCACGTGCCTTCCCCGCGCGAGCATCCAGCTTCCCCTCTCACTTGCCAGGTGTGCTCCAAGCCCAGCGCTTCCTGAGACCAAAACCCCCATTGGGCATCTCCTGAGCAGTGTCCCTCCCCTTCTAACACTCAGTATTTTTTTCATCCAGCCGCCAATAGGGGAGAGCCCAGGCCTTGGGGGCTGGGGAGAGACACAAAGGGACTCGTCGGATGAGAGCCAGTTGTTGGCGTGGGAGATGGGGCCTGACTGGGGCGGGGAGCGGGTGACCACAAACCATGGTGAGTAGGCATTCTAGGGGAAAACGTGGAGGACGAGGCTTTCAGGCAGAAAAAGGGCACACAAGGTCAGTGTGAAGACGGTGGGGAGGCTGGAGGAGTGAAGGCAACGACCTTCAGGGATTTGGATACTATCCCAAGATGGGCCGACTCCCAGGCAGGGAGGCCCAGCTAGAGGGGACAGAGGACTGGGCAGCTCCGAAGCACAGGTCTTGGCTGGAGGAATACCCCTGCCAGGCTCCATCCTTAGAAACATGGGAATCCTGAAGGCAGGTCTTCTGGTCTTTGAAGAAACAAAGGTTTTTATTGAATTCTGATGACTTGTAAAAAAAACAAAACAAAACAAAACTGGGGCGCCTGGGTGGCACAGCGGTCAAGCGTCTGCCTTTGGCTCAGGGCGTGATCCCGGCATTATGGAATCGAGCCCCACATCAGGCTTCTCCGCTATGAGCCTGCTTTTTCCTCTCCCACTCCCCCTGCTTGTGTTCCCTCTTTCGCTGGCTGTCTCTATCTCTGTCGAATAAATAAATAAAATCTTAAAAAAAAAAAAACAACTGTGTTGAGAGAAGTATAAATTCACATCTGTAAGAAATAATACAAATAGGTCCCATGTACCCTTTACCCAGTTTTGTCCAGTGGTAGCATTTCACAAAACTGTAGTATGATAACCAGGGTCAAGACCCTGAGTATTTCCACTGCCTCTGATTCCTCCTCTTGCCCTTTTAGCCACACCTACTTCCCTCCTGCCTCCACCCCCTCCTCACCTTTGGTTTTCTGTTTTCTATTTCTACAATTTTGTCATTTCAACAATGTTATATACATGTAATCATATAATAAGTAACCTTTTGAAACTAGCCTTTGACTTCTTTTTTATTAACCCTTTTAATGTGTACAGTTGCTGTTTTTTCATATATTCACATTTTGTGCAACCATCACCAGTCTAATTCCAGAACATTTTCATCACCCTAAAAGAAACTCCATACCCATTAATCAAACTCCCCATTCCTTCTTCCCCAGCTCCTGGCAGCCATTAATCTATTTTATGTTTCTTACAGATTTGCCTCTCCTGGACATTTGAGATAAATAGAATCATATAATGTGAAGTCTTTTGTGTCTTGATTCTTTCATTTAGCATAGTATTTCAAGGTTTATGTATCTTATAGGCTGTATCTGTGTTTCATTCCTTTTTATGGCAGAATAGTGTTTGATTGTAGGTATCCACCACACTTTGTTTATCCATTCATCAGTTGATGGACATTGGCCAGTACCGGCACAGATCTCCATTTTTTTTTTAAGATTTTATTTATTTATTCAACAGAGATAGAGACAGCCAGCGAGAGAGGGAACACAGGCAGGGGGAGTGGGAGAGGAAAAAGCAGGCTCATAGCGGAGGAGCCTGATGTGGGGCTCGATCCCAGAACGACGGGATCAAGCCCTGAGCCGAAGGCAGACGCTTAACCGCTGTGCCACCCAGGCGCCCCAACAGATCTCCATTTTTAAAAAATTTGAAAATACACACAAGATTAAGGAGGGAAAAAATGGAAAAAGGATACCCCAAGGGAGGTCGTATAGCTCTTTGTTTTCATTTGTGCAGTGGCCCCCTGCCGAGAGCTTATGCTAAAGATATAGTAGAAAAACCGGTTTACGAGCCCCGGGGGATATGGCACAGACTGGGGAGTATGAGCAGCTGGGAACCCTAAGCTAGCTCGGGGCAGGAAGCCGCCCACCCAGATACCTGATTTTTCCTGCTGATAACCTGCAGGGTCCTACCAATATAGATAAGAATATGCTTTGCTTTGTTTGCTCAACCTTGATGTTTAAGCCTTTAAGTCTTCCTTTGATTACCCTTGATTGTCTTTGATTGTTTATTGCCAATAAATACGTGAGGCTCTAGCTGCTCCACATGATTGCATTCCAGGGAGTGGTCGGTCCCCTGCTCCCTGGTTTCTTTCACAGCTAACTGGTCTGTGCGTCATTCTTCAAATCGCTGCCTTACCGCTGCCTTACCGTGGCATATGTGTGTGCAAAAAAGCTGCCTGGACACATTTTCATTTATTGCTGGGTCACATGGGAACTCAGTTTAACCATTTAAGGAACCCTGTTAACCATTTAAGGAATTGCCAGGCGTGTTTTCCACATAGGCCACACCATTTTACATTCCCACCAGCATCTGATTACTTTTGAACATTGGAAGCTCATTTAAATTTTTAAAAAAGCATGTTGGAAGGGGGTAGTCAAGCAAAATCTGTCTGCTAGCCAAATCTGGCTGTCCAGTTTGCAGACTTGGGCGTTCTGTGTGGGGGATGAATGAGCCAAGAAGTTGAAGAAGCCGGGGTGGAGGCCCCTGAGAAAAGCAAGGAGGGAGGAGGGGATGGTACAGAAGACCACAGACTGGGCACCTCTGTGTATCTCTCAAGCACATCGACCCACAGGTGGGGACACTTGCTTCCTGACTCGCTGATAGACACAAGCACCCAGGCCCGAAGACCCCACTTATTCCCAGAGGGTCCTCAGGAGGGGCCTTCATGGCCTGGCAGTGCTCACAGGCTCACTTTTGTGTCTCCAGGTCCAGAGGAAGTGCCCTGTCACATGTGGCTGCCCTGCCTGGGAAGGGGAATGATGGCTGCCCAGAGGAGCAAGGCATCAGCTCTGGCCCCTGGGGTCCTTCAGAGCACACCATCCGCAGTGGTGGGTGAACCCAGCTCTGAGACCCCTGGCCAGCGCTTCTGGGGATTCTGCTATGAGGAGTAAGAGGGGCCCCATGAGGCCCTGGTCGGACTCTGAGAGCTATGCCACCAGTGGCTGCAGCCGGAGGCATGCCCCAAAGAGCAGATGCTGGGGCTCCTGGGGCTGGAGCAGTTTCTGGGCGTGCTGCCCCCTGAGATCAACAAATCCAGGGTGGGTCACACAGTGCAGAATTAATCAGTGATGGAGAACCAGCTAATAGCTCCTCGTAAGAGGCAGGATGCACCTCCAGGAGGACCAAATAATGTCAACTCTAGAATATCCAGACCCAGGCAGATTCTACCTGGGCCCTCGTACCTGGGGTGGGCTATGATGGGGAGGGGCCACGCTGGGCTTCCAGGTGGGTCTGGGCCCTGCAGGGCAGAGCTCAGCAACCCTTCAGGGAAAAGGGTCCTGCAGTCTTCAGGTATTTAGAGATGACAGACATGCAGACAGGAAGTCAGTGGGAGGACAGGCCCCTGCCTGGCCTCATCTCCTTCACATCCAACCCAGGAGTGATAGTTACCTCATCTGCTGCCAAGTCCAAGCAGCGGAACACTAAGAACAAGACAGTTATAGGCGCCTCACACTTTTTATTATTTATTTTTATTTTATTTTCCACTTATTGTTTTATTAACTAATTATTTATAAATATTAATATTCATTTAGCCTATCCTACTATTTATTTTATTTTTCATTTTATTTATTTGCATTTATTTGTTATGTCGACACAAAATGAACAAACCTTTTAAAACATTTTAAAGTGAAAGGAAAAGAGTTTTATTTGAGCCCAAGTGAGGATAGTTGCCCATGATGCAGTCTGCACAAAGAAGAGAATGCTCTGGGGAAGGAACATTTGGTATAGGATTATATATGTTTTTATTTTATTCTTTATTTTTAAAGGTTTTATTTATTTGACAGAGAGAGAGACAGCCAGCAAGAGAGGGAACACAAGCAGGGGGAGTGGGAGAGGAAGAAGCAGGCTTCCCACTGAGCAGGGAGCCTGATGTGGGGCTCGATCCCAGTACCCTGGGATCACGCCCTGAGCCGAAGGCAGATGCTTAACAACTGACTAAGCCACCCAGGCTCCCCATGGTTATATATGTTTTTAAGGAGTTACAAATCATCAAGATGAAGGACATTCCAGAAAGTTATAGACTTTATCTTTTTAGTATGTGAAGGTTGTATGACTTCAATCTTATGGGAACCAGAGTTTTTCTGTTTTTCTTATCTTTATGCTTAGAATGTTCCTTTTTTGTTTTTTGTTTGCTTGTTTGCTATTTTAACAAAGTAGACATACAACAAGCACAGCATGTGCTTGGGGGAGAGATAGAGCCCATGCTTTGAGGTTATGTGGAGTCATCTTGATCTTGGTAAAATGTTAAAATATAGCTTCCCTGGGAGCCCTGGAGCAGGGCCCACAAATGTTAAATGCTGAAAATTTCCTTTATCATTTCCTCCTTTTGAGCAATAATTTTTCCTTAGAAAGTATTGGTGATCAACCTTATGTTTGTATGTCCCTTGAAACCAGGGTGTGACTGACTTGTCTGCCCTGCATCCATGAAACATCAAATCCCTAGTTGCTAGATATCTATATCATCTATCTATCTATCTATCTATCTATCTATCTATCTATCTATCTATCATCTATCTATATCAAATCATTCATTCATTCATTCACTTTCATTCGTTTTTACCAACAGTTCCTCGTTGTGAGATAGGGAAACTGAAGAACCCCATGAAAACCTACTTTTTGCCCCTTTTCCTGCTTCTATTCTTGCTAGGACCTGCACCCTCACTTTACACACACCTCAGAATGCAAATAGGGTATGTCTTCCTTGTAGGGGACAAGTAGCTAATGATTTCTCTAGAATAGATAATACCTAAGGAAGGACCAGGTGAGAATGATGGGATGAAGCCATCATATGTGTATCCAGGCCAACGGGGCTAGACGTCTCCACGCCAAGACCCCCTGACTCCAAGGAATAACACCTGGGCCTTCATCTTTATTCTAGTCAGTTCCTGGATGCCTGGGGGACATATCCTAGATCTTCATCCTCAGTAAAAGTCCCCAGACCCCAAACAACGAGGAGACTCATACTCTTTCCCTTTCTGAGTCTCCCAGACACTCCGTCTGTAACTGCTATCTCTGTATCTTCAATAAATTCTGCTTTCACTTCTTGCTGGCTTGCATTTGATTTCCAACCTACATGAAGCCAAGGATCTTCTTATCTGGTCTTGTGGGACCACCTCTGGGTCCCTGAACATGGCCTGCTGGCATCATTTGGGGGGAACTTATGGTACGTAAATGGTGGGAAGCTTAAAAGTGATATATGTTCTCTATTAAAGTCCAATTGATGAGCAAACATAGTATGTGTGCCTGGCTTAGATCATCTGGTATTGCACTTGGAAAAACATTTATAACACAGATACACGGATGGTAAAAGAATTCCAATAAGTACAGTTTGAAGGAACCAATGCAAACTTGGAATAGACTTGAACAGACAGGATGGAAAAATCCAAAGAATCCTTCACATACATCTTGACAAAAGAGTAAGGAAATGTATGATTATTTATGAGGAAAGATGGAGCGTGTGTATTGAGTAAACGTAGATGTCACATATATGTTCTGTATTTATGGATGTTTCTGTGATCTGTCCCACATAATCAACCACGTGGCCCTGCATACACACAGGCCAGCTAAGGAATGTTGTTTGTGAGACTCGTGCTGTGTGAATAACCCTGGGAGCCTGGTTGTTTGAAGTATATTATCTGACCTCTAGGTCAGAACTGGCCCTTCTGGTTTGGGTGCCAAGAGCTACAAATCTTGTCTCACGCTTCCTCCTGCTCCAGGCAGGCCTGGCCCCCCAGAATGGAATCTGGGAGGGAAGGCAGACACACAGAGCCCAGGCTCCTTGAAAATACAGAAACATGATACCACGGAAATGCAGTTCACTCCAAACTGCACGCAGGCAAATGATGTTTAATTTCAAACCCTCTTCTCTGCCCTATAAATATGGCCTTAAAACGGGGATGTCAGTTGGAAGTTTCACCTGAGTGGAGGACACTCAGCCCAGGCCTCTCAGTCAGGACCCCAGCCTGGCTGTGTCCACAGGGCTTCCTCAGCTCACAAGGTTGGATGTTGTAAGTACCCAGTTTTAAGGATTCTATTTATTTATTTGAAAGAGAGAGAGAAAGAGAGAGAGAGAGAGAGAGACCAGGAATGGGGGGAGGGGCAGAGGGAGAGGGAGAAGCAGGCTCCCCACTGAGCCAGGAGCCTGATGTGGGGCTCGATCCCAGGACCCCAGGATCATGACCTGAGCTGAAGGCAGATGCTTAACTGACTGAGCCACTCAGGCGTTCCATGCAACTCTTGATCTCAGGGTTGTGAGTTCAAGCCCCACATTGGGTATACAGATTACTTAAAAATAAAAACAAAAATCTTAAAAAAATTTCTGTGTCTCCTGTCTTTTCCTCTGGGTGCTTTGTAGCCCTCTGGAAGAAGAGCAGGCAGTGGGTTGGGGATTTGATTGAGGATTTCTAGTGTCTGCCTGTCTTCCTCCTCCTTTTCCTCATTATTCTGACCATTGGGAAGGGGGTCAGGTGTCTTAAATTTTTGTTCATCTGTACCTCTTTCAATCCAGTCCCTTCCTATGATGCATCTTTATTATGGAGTAACATAAATGTCTGAATGTAGGAAATTTTATACCAGATCATGTACACTTGAGAAACATTTGGGTTACTTTTTATCCTTTTGAGTTTTAGAATGCCCAATTTTTATAAGCACTCGCCTTTAAACCAATGAAATAGAGCTCCTCTACAAATTCGTTTCAGCAATACCATCCAGAGATAGAGAAAATACTTCCCATTTATAACACACACAGATACATGTACACAAACAAGATGCAAACAAAATTTAGCCTTTGTTTCACAATTATCTGTGCAGAGGACATTAAACGCGCAATTTCCAAATATCCCCCTTTTACGAAAACAAATCTGATGGTAAGATAGCGTTATAATTTATGGATCCATTTATCAGTTATTTTCCATTTCCAGTTAGTACATGGCCCGTTGTGTGCAAAGATACCAAAAGCTACAGCAACAAACAAACCAAATGAAGCCCAGAGTACCTCTGGGGTTGCTGGTTCTTCCCCAAAAGTTGAGGACTTCACTGACTCAACCAAATGGCTTCCTAATTTCTGGTTAGTCTTACAGTTGGCTTTCTGTAATAGTGCACACACAAAAACGAATTGAGGCATGTCAAAAGAACCCCATTGGGGCCACCTGAGACTCAGGTTATCCTTACCTTTTCCCACTGCGGTGAGCACTTGCAAGTAGAGGCTCTGAATGTATGTACAGAGAGCCTGCCTGAGTTTCCTGGGTGGTTGTTGGCTTTCTGGGTGTCGTTCTGGCTTTTGAAGCACAGTTTGCCATTCCTTTTAGTTTTGGTTTTATTTTTAGAATAAGGTTTCAATAAGATCTAAGGATATTAAGAGTGGTGGATCGAGAGGGAGCTGCTTGTCAGTGTTACTTCCACATGGCCGTGATACACTCTCTGTGCCTCTGTTTCTCCTTGTAAGGTCTAGGACCATGGAGGGGCTTGGAGCACCAGGTGATCAATCCTTACTGTGCACCCTGGATGAGCCAATCATTAACTGCCTTATGAGATGGGACATTCCAGTGGGACAGCTACATGTCTGGGGAATATCTTCAGACGCTTCTGCTAGGCTTTCATTCACTTGAAAGCACCATTTAACTCGAAGGGGCAAGTGTCCTTTCTCTTTGGAGCTGAGTTATTCAGTCTCCCATATTTCTAACAAGAAAATTTACTGAAGCCTTCTATATTAATAACATCCATTAGTATAATGCCAAATTAAAACAATCAACCCATCAACTTCCCCTGCACCCAGGTTGTTCCCACCTAGAGGACATTAACGGTAACCTTTAACAGTTCAAATACAAGTCAAGATTGTCAACTCAAATTGAGGAGGTCCAGATAGCAGGACATCACCAGACATACCTGTGAGGTGCTCAGGAGCGGGAGCGACACAGAGGCCCAGGCTCGTACTGAGGGCTGAGTTCTAGATGATTCCCAGGTGATCTCAGGCTAGTTGTTCTGATATTCTGGTGACTATGCCAAGAAATAATGCAAAACGAACAAACCCTTTGAAAATTTGTAAAGTGAAAGGAAAAGTTTTATTTGAGCCCAAGTTAGGGCAGGTGCCCAGGATACAGTCTGCACAAAGAAGAGAGTGCTCGGGGAAGGAACATTTGGCTCAGAGATATACATGTTTTTTTTACAAAAAGACTTACGGGGGGGCGCTTGGCTGTCTCAGTCAGTTAAGGGTCTGCCTGATCAAGCCCGGAGCACGCTCAGCAAGGAGTCTGCTTCCCCCTCCACCCTCCCCCGACTGGTGAGCGGGTGCTCTCTCTCTTAAATAAATAAAAAAATACAATCTTTTAAAAAAATGAGTTACAAATCATCATAATGAAGGACATTCCAGCAAGTTTCAACTTTATCTTATTGTTTTAGTACGTGCAAGTCTGTATGAATTTAATCTTATGGGGCCCAGGGAGGTTTTTTTGTTTCTCTTATCTTTATGTTTGGAATGCTCCTTTTTGTTTTGTTGTTGTTTTAATGAAACAGACATACAATGCGTGCTCAGGGCAGAAACAGAGCCCATGCTTTAAGGTTTTGTGCGGTCATTTTGATCTTAGTAAATGTTAAAGTGTAGCTTCCCTGGGAGCCCTGGAGCCTGCAGGGCCCACAAACATTAAAAGTGGAAAATTTCCTTGATCAGTTAGTATTTATTACATTAATTTAATTTAATTTTTATTTTAAAATTGTATTTCTTGTATTTTAAGTCATTTCACTTGCTAATGTTATTTGTTATAGTTTGCTATTTCAGTATTTTTAAAATTATCATTTTTATTATTTATTGTTTAGTTTATTAATTATGCACAATTATTGATTATGGTTATTGATGAGGCTCCCAGAGGCCTTGGAGTTTTGCCCTTTGTCCCCACCCCCTGCAGGCCCCCCCTTCTGGGAAGGACAAATAATAGGGAAGAGGTCAATGCCCCTTGCTGCCCCCTTGCCGCCCTCGCCCTGGCTTGGGCTTTATCACCCCAGACATTCACTGGCTGGAGCGAGGCTGAACATCATGTTCACACTTGGGGCCTTCCTGATGTTCTGGGGTGAGATGCTGGGGCCGGGGTTCCTTGGGGAGGGAGGGAGGAGGAGGGATAGGAATGGGGGCCTCACACGTGCGGTCTCTACAGGTCTCTCACTGGGCCCAGCGACTGAGGCGGCCATAGGTGAGTCTGGGGGGGGGTCTCAGGGGAAAGTGGGCACCTGCAGAGGGGGGCCCCTGTCCTGGGCCCCAGCACTGACCTCCACCCACCACGCAGCATTCGAGACCCGGCCAAACCTGTGGGCAGAGGCTGAATCGCTGCTGGAGCCCTGGGCCAACTTGACGCTGACGTGCCAGGCCCGCATGAAGACCCCTGCTTTTGAGCTGTTCAAGGATGGGGTAACCCAGGAACTTGTGCACCTTAATGTACCCGCCATGGAGCACCGGTTCCTGCTAGGAGCAGTGACAAGTGACACCTGGGGCCTCTACCGCTGCCGCTCTGGCATGGGCAGAGGATGGACCCAGTTGAGCAACCTCGTGGAGGTGACTGGAGCAGGTGAGCAGGGGCCTTAACAGAGCCACGAGATAGTGGGGAGAGGGCTGCTGGGGAAGCCTCCCTTCCTCCACTCCTCACTCTCCTGGTCCTGCTTTTCTGACATGGGGGTGCGGGTGGCTGGGGGGGGTTCCCTGAACAGCTAGGTGGCCTTTGGCAAGTCATCTGACATCTCCGATCCTGTTTCTTCAACTGTAAAATGAGGACGATGTTTGCACTGATCCCAGAAGGTTCTGAGAAATATATAAATGACTGAATCCCCAGAAAGTCCTTGGGAAAAGCTCAGCACATTTCCCTTAACATATCTTCTTCTTGTTTAATGCCCCTGTCTCCTCCTGTCCCTGCCTCCCTTTCCTCTATCAATGTCTTCCATCTTCCTGGCTCCCTCATATTTATTTTCTTCCTTCCTTCCTTCCTTCCTTCCTTCCTTCCTTCCTTCCTTCCTTCCTCCCTCCCTCCCTCCCTTCCGATTTATTTACATTAGAGAGAGCGAACATGCATGGGGGAGGAGCAGAGGGAGAGAGAGAGAGAGAATCCTTAAGCAGACTCCCCACTGAGCGTGGAGTACCCCTGAGCGTGGAGTACCCCCCCCCCACCGCCCCCCCGCCCAGATCGTGACCTGAGCTGAAATCAAGAGTCAGAAGCTCAACCCAGTGAGCCACCCAGGTGGCCCTCCCTCCCATTTTCATGAGTGTGGAAGTCCAGGTCTGGCTGGGCCTTGCATGTCTCCCAAGACATTCAGAACCACCCATCAACCCTGTTCCACCCGCAGAGTCCCTACCACCACCTTTGCTCTCAACTGAGCCCGTGTCCTGGATCACGCCGGGTCTGAAGACAAAGCTGCTGTGCCATGGAGGGTTTCATGGCATGACCTTCCTGCTGAGGCGGGAAGGTGATGATCAGTTTTTGGAGGTGGCTGAGGCCCCTGAACACGCAGAGGCCACCTTCCCAGTCCATCAGCCTGGCAATTACAGCTGCAGCTACCGGACCCACGAAGCAGGTGTGCCCTCGGAGCCCAGTGCTACTGTGACAGTCGAGGAGCTGGGTGAGTGTGTGGGCCATCCCAGAGGGCTTCCTGGGGTAGGAGGCTCCTGGAGGACAGAGCTGCGTTTACCTTGATCCCCAATCCTGAATACCCTTGCCCAGGACTGGGTCTGGGGAACAGCGGTTACAAGGCTGGGTGGATCACACCTGACCTGAATACTGACACTGAGGCGCCATGGGGGGCCTGGGAATGGGCCACAAAGAAGGGTGTCCCTGGGGCTGCCACAGAGAGGGCAGAAGTCTAGAGGTCTGGCTGACCATAACCTTCTCAGGAACAGTTGAACAGCGGGGGTATCCGAGACCCTAGCCCCAGCAGCCCTCCTGCCTTGCAGAAGCACCGTTGCCACCCACGCTGAGTTTCCGGGGAGAGTCTGCAGCTGTCCTGCGCTCGGGCGCTGGCGCGAGCCTCACCTGTGTGGCGCCCCTGAGCGGCGTGGACTTCCAGCTGCAGCAGGGCGAGAAGGAGCTGCTAGTACCCAGAAGCTCCACCAGCCCAGACCGCATCTTCTTTGACCTGAACGCAGTGGCTCTAGGGAACGGCGGTCTCTACACCTGCCGCTATCGGCTGCATGGCGAGCAAACCTGGTCCTCTGACAGTGCGCCTGTCGAGCTGCTGCTGAGCGACGGTAAGCCTGGCAGCCACAGGCCGGGACATGGGCATGGGGGTGGGAGGGCCAGAGCGCTCTGCTCAGGGGCAGGGAGCCAGAGGAGGGACCCAGGGAAGGGTCTCGCAGAACTGCAGCTCTGGTTGGGGCCCAATCCCAACTCATCCGCCCAGCCTCAGTTTTCCTAGCTGAGAATGGGACAATGAGCTCAGCAACCCCAAGGCTCCAATAAGAATAACTGGGTCAACAGGCAAATCTGGCACAGGTCATGCAGGCACCGCCACCTAGCCCGGGGTCCCCTCTTGCCTCCTGGGTCTGGGTAGGCGTCCCGAGGTCTCTTTGTTGAAGGGAGCCAGGCTGGGGGCTGCAGGGCCTGCCAAGGACCGGGAGCATCGACCCCAGGAGAGGATCCCCGCCCGCGGGGGAGCACGCATGCTCCTGCAACCGCAAATCCTGGGCTTGGTGACAAAACTCGACCCCTTCTCCACGTCTGTTTTTATAGACAAATTAATAAGGAATAGTGTAGGACTGTGTGTGAGGGATCGGTGAGGTCTGGAGGGTGATGTAGTTTTAGGCGGAGGGGGGCCAGCGGGCCTCCTGGGGGGGAGCAGAGGGGGCCGGGCTGACTCTTTCAGGCAGAAGGCGCGAGGCTGGATCGCATGTGAAGCCCAAGACTTCCTCTCGGCGTCCGGATCAGCTCGTGTCCTCCGCGCAGAGACGCTCCCGGCGCCAGAGCTCTCCGCCGAACCCGCGACTCTACACCCCGCGCCAGGCGCGCTGGTGCAGCTGCGGTGCCGGGCACCCCGGGCCGGCCTGCGCTTCGCCCTGGTGCGCGAGGACGCCAAGCGCCGAGTGCACGCTGTCCTGAGCCCCGCGGGGACAGAGGCCACCTTCGAGCTGCGGGACGTCTCGGTGGTGGACTCCGCCAACTACAGCTGCGTCTACGTGGACACGGCGCCACCCTTCGAGGGCTCGGCGCCCAGCGCGGTCCTGGAGCTGCGTGTAGATGGTGAGCGGGCGGGGGGCCCCCAGCCGTGAGCAAATGATGGTGCAGAAGGGAGCATACTGGGCCTTGGTTCTGCCCGCACAGCAGACCAATGGAATTTCGGCTGCCGATGGTCTAGGGGATCACTTGGCATTTGGCTTATTTCCCCTGTGCTCTCTGCCGGGAGCACCGTTTCCCTATTTCTTCCTATTTCCCTATTTCTTCCTTTCCCTCACCGGTACTGAGGCCCTGACTGCCAAATGCTGGGGATCCCAGGAAGTCTCAGAGCAGGCCCGGCTCTAGGGAGCTTGCAAGGTCTTGGGGAAGAGGGTGACGCGGAGGATAAGAGGAGGAGCCATGTCCGTTCAGGCCCAGGAAAAGGAGAAAAGCTGTGTGAGGACAAAGGGTAGCATCCTGGAGGGATGGTGCAGCCAGCAGGACTGGGTTTAGCGGGAGCCAGGAAGGCGGAGGGGGCTGGGGCAGCTGCTACCTGAGGGGAGGACCTCACTTGACGGACTGGGCTGCTCCGCCCAGGACCCCCTCCCCGGCCAAGGCTCCAGCCCCTGTGGAGTGGGGCGGTGGTTCCCGGACGCGATGCCGTCCTGCGCTGTGAGGGCCAGGTGCCCGACGTCGTGCCCGAGGTCACCTTTGAGCTGCTGCGGGCAGACGAAGAGGAGCCTTCAACCACGCTCTGGACCAGCCACCCCTCAGCAGACCTTGTATTGACCTATGTGGGGCCCCAGCACGCAGGCAACTACAGCTGCCGCTACCGCTCGTGGTCGCCGAAACCCTTCGTGTCTGAGCTCAGCGACCCGGTGGTGCTCCAGGTGGCAGGTGAACTTTTTCCTCTGGTTCTGTGAGCTGGGTTCCTCTTTCTGCCCTTTGCCCAGATTGTGCCCTCTACCAGGAGGGTCCCTTCCCTGCACCTCCTCCCAGCACATGGGCTAGTGTGCCTAGTCTGCTGGGGTTATGAGGGAAGTTGCAGGCAGGGAAAGGACACGTGCAAAGGCCCTGGAGCAGAGAGTGGTTTGGTCAGCTAGAGCACCTAGAGGGAGGCCTAGGTATGGGAGGGGTCTTGGCTGGCAGCTGACCAAGCTACTTCCTTCCTGAGGGGTCTCAGTGAGGTCTGCCCTGATTTCACGAGGGAGGAGGACACATGATGCCTCACTCCCCTACCATTTCACTTCTGTCAAATTTGTCTAGGAAGTTGACCCAGCTGCAGACGCAGGCCGCTAATGGTATCTTTGGCAAGTAGTTTCTCCAGTCTGGCTCTGAACCCTCATGCTGCAGCTAGAGGCTGGACTCCCCCTGGAAGTGCTGGACTATCCCCTCATTCCTCCTGGAAATCAATAAAAATGTGAAGAGAGACTTTAAAAGGTCTCCTCGGCTAATGGCAGCCCTGGTGCAGAGGGCTGTACTTCCAGGGCTGAAGGAAGTGGGCTGGGATCTTGTGTCCTAAAGGTGGACGCGGGCTCTGGGTTATATCCTCCTGAGGATATAGAGGCTAAGGACTGGCTACTTGGGGCCATATTTTTCAAGATTACCTTTTGCTTTCTTCAAGCTGCCTCCTACTGCCCAGGCAGCTCTGCCTGGTCCCCAACAGGTCTGGGTAGGTAGCTCCCCAGACATAGCCAACCCCACCTTGACTAAATGGGTCCCCACACTGGGAGGCACTGCAGAGATGCTGCATTTTGTAGTTTTGTTTTCTGGACTGCGTGGCCACCAGCTGCTGGGGCTGGAGTCTGTCCCCAAAGGCTAGGTCTCTCACATTGGAGATTGAAACTGTTGTAGGAGTGGGACTCCTCTTTATTCTTTTCCACTTCCCCTCAGATCTAAGGCCCTATGCCTGACCCAATACCCCCCTGGACCATTTCATTGCCCAGTCCACTTAGAGCTTGGCCCTCAAGGTACAGGCATACCAGTGTGTATTAGCATTATTAACTAATAGTTAATACATTTTGTTTAAGGAATTTTCCTATTTCATCTGAGTGGTCTGATTTACTGGTATAGAGTTGTTCACAATGTTCCTGTATTCATTTAATGCTTGATATTGTGTCCCTTCTACCCACCCCCCCCACTACTCCCCCTCTGTCAGTCTAGCTAGGGGTTTATCAGTTGTATTACTCTTTTCAAAGAACTAATTAACTTTTGGATTTGTTCATTTTTTCTATGGTCTCTATCTTGTGGATCTCTACTTGTATCATTATTATTCTCTTATACTTCTGAAGTAATTTGTTTTTTTTTTCACTTTCTTCAGGAAACAAACATCATTGATTTCTTGGGGGTAAACATCAGTAACAGCTCATTATTAGGCTTAAAAACAAGTTTGTAATAGTTTAAATATTAGTAAATTACTTCTTTGTGGATAAAAAATAATTGGCAATATTTAATTTTTTTAAAAGATTTTATTTATTTATTTGACAGAGATAGAGACAGCCAGCGAGAGAGGGAACACAAGCAGGGGGAGTGGGAGAGGAAGAAGCAGGCTCATAGCGGAGGAGCCTGACATGGGGCTTGATCCCACAACGCGGGGATCACGCCCTGAGCTGAAGGCAGACGCTTAACCGCTGTGCCACCCAGGCGCCCCTACAATATTTAAATACTGGCAACTTCATCAATTATATCCAGTTGGTTGGTGGTGTTTAGTTTTTCTGTATCCTGATTTCCTATCTGCTTATTTTGTTGATTCTAGAAAGAGGGTGTAGACATCTCCAATTATAATTATGAATTTATTTACTATTTTCTCCCAGTTCTATCAGTTTTTGCTTCCTATATTTTAGGGCTTTGTTGTTAGATAGATATATATTTGGAATTGTTATGCCTTCTTGGTGGATTGACCTTTATCATTATGTAATGTCCCTCTTTATCCCTGGTAATTTTCCTTCTTCTGAAGTCTACTTGGTATGGTATTAATATAGTCACTCTAGCATTCTTTCATCAATTTTTCTATTATATATCTTTCTCCATCCTTTTTTTCAATTAATTTTTTTGAGTATAGTTGACATACGTTACATTAGTTTCAGGTGTACAACAGTGATCTGACAAGTTTATACATTATGCTATGCTCACAAGTATAGCTACCATCTGTCACCACACAATACTATTACAATGTCATCGACTATATTGCTTATGCTGTGCCTTTTATTCCTGTGACTTATTTATTCCATAATTGGAAGCCTGTACCTCCTACTCCCCTTCACCCTTTCAAACTTACCTATGTCATTACATTTAAAGTGGGTTTATTTTTTTAAGAGAATTCATTCCGCAAAACTCTTTTAATTGGTGTGTTTAGATCATTTACATGTAATATAATTACTGATATATTTGGATTTGGGTCCACCTTTTTCTTTTCTTTTTTTTTTTTTAAAGATTTTATTTTTATTTATTCGACAGAGATAGAGACAGCCAGTGAGAGAGGGAACACAAGCAGGGGGAGTGGGAGAGTAAGAAGCAGGCTCATAGTGGAGGAGCCTGATGTGGGGCTCGATCCCGTAATGCCAGGATCACGCCCTGAGCCGAAGGCAGACGCCCAACCGCTGTGCCACCCAGGCGCCCCCACCTTTTTCTTTTGTTTTCTTTGTTCCTTCTGTTATCTGTTTCCCTTTACCTGCCTTCTTTTGGGCTGTTTAAATATTTTCTAGAGCTACATTTTATTTATGTATTTTAAAAAGATTTTATTGACACGGAGAGAGAGAGAGATAGTGGAGCACCAGCGGGAGTGGGGGGGAGCAGAGGGAGAGGGAGAAGCAGGCTCCCAACTGAGCAGGGAGACCGACATGGGGCTCGACCCTGAGATGATGCCCTGAGCCAAAGCAGATGCTCAACTGACTGAGCCACCCAGGTGCCCCTTATTTTATTTTTAAAAACATTTTATTTATTTGAGAGAGAGAGAGAGTGAGAGAACACAGGCAGGGGAAGTGGCAGAGGGAGAAGCAGGCTCCCCATTGAGCAGGGAGCCTAATGTGGGGCTCAATCCCAGGAGTCCTGGGATCATGACTTAAGCTGAAGGCAGATGCTTACTAAACCACTCAGGTGCCTCTAGAGCTCCATTTTAATTCATGTACTGGGTTTATCTCTTTGTAGTGTGTGTGTGTGTGTGTGTGTGTGTGTGCGCGCGTGCATGTGCGTGACATTTCTCTAGGGATTACAATATGCATACCTCACTCTTCACAGTCTACATAGAATTAATATTATACCACTTAAAGTGAAATGTAGAAACCTTATCACTATATAGGTCTCTTTACCCTCCCCTCTAATTTTTTAAAAAATTTTGTACACTAATGGTTCTTCTTTGGGATGTAATGTATATGCATTAAAATATACAAATCTCAAATATATCACTGAATGAATTTTGATACTCTCCCCTCTTTATGTTGTAGTCATATGTACTACATCGATATACACTGAAAACTACCAATGTTATAAATGTTTTCTTTTTTTAAAAGATTATTTATTTATTTATTTAATGTGATAGAGAGACAGTGAGAGAGGGAACACAAGCAGGGGTGGGTGGGAGAGGGAGAAGCAGGCTTCCCGCTGAGCAGGGAGCCCGATGCGGGGCTCAATCCCAGGACTGCTTAACGACTGAGCCATCCAGGTGCCCCATAAATTTTGTTTTCAACAGTCATGTATATCTTTTTTTTTTTTTTAAACACTCATGTATATCTTAAAGATCAAATATTTCCAATGTGTTACTCTTTCTTCATTACCAAAGTTCCAGTTTTCCTTCTGCTATCACTTCCCTTCTACCAAAACAACGCTTTTAGCCCGCTGGCCAAAGATTGTTAGTTTTGCATCATTTGAAAATGTTTTTATTTTGCTCTCCTTCTTGATGTGTATTTTCATTGAATATAGAATTTTGGATTGACATGTTTTTCCAGCACTTTAAACATGTTGTTTCTCTGCCTTCTGGTTTTCACTTTTCTGACAAGAAACCCATAATTTTTTGCATTGATCTTTATAGGGCACATAGTTTTTCACAGACTGTTTTCAAAATTTTAAAATTTGTTTTCAGCAGTTTGATTATGATGTGTCTAGGCATGGATTTCTTTGAGATTATGCTCTTTTGGGTTCATTGAGATTTCTGAACCTGTAAATTGATACCTTTTGCCAAATTGAGAAAGCTTCCAGTAATTATTTCTTTAAATATTCTCTCTGCTATTATCACAAAGAATGTGGTAGCATTTCCAACTACATGTATAGTCTTATCAGTTCCTGTGACTCTGTTCCCTAATAAGGATGTCATGAGCTGTCTGGTTCCAAACTATCACATCTTCCTAACACACTGTTTTTATAAAAACAAACAAACAAACAAACATAGTGATCCTATGACGCTAAAATGGTTTTTTTGTGTCAACACCTATTTTGTTGAAATTAATATAGCTCTGTTGTCGTTCTTCAGATTCATGTCTGCCTTATAAATCCTTTTCTATTCCTCTGCCCTCAAGTTTCCCATTTTATTTTTTTTTATTTTTTTATTTTTATTTTTTTTTTTTTTAAAGATTTTATTTATTTATTAGATAGAGATAGAGATAGAGACAGCCAGCGAGAGAGGGAACACAAGCGGGGGGAGTGGGAGAGGAAGAAGCAGGCTCATAGCAGAAGAGCCTGACGTGGGGCTCGATCCCATAACGCCGGGACCACGCCCTGAGCTGAAGGCAGACGCTTAACCGCTGTGCCACCCAGGCGCCCCAGGGTTTCCCATTTTAGATGTGTTTCTTCTAAAGAACATATGTCTGGATTTGAAAGAAATCCAGTGTTAGTATTTTCTTCTTACTTGGCTTGTTGAATATAGTGGCGCTTATTGAAATTACTGACATATTTGGATAGGCTTTCAAATCTCAGTGTCTCCAGTCTCTGGCAGTGTAAACTTGGCCACGTCCCTCCTCTATAAAATGGGGATGGTCATCCTGCCCTCAGAGTGTTGTGAGATGATGTACATAGATTATTTGGCAGACTGAACAACACATGTCGATCCTTAATAAAGATTCCTTTTTCCCCTTGACTTCCTCCCCCTTTAGACAAACATGGGAAGACACGTATGTCATGACAAAGTGGGTGCTGGAGATGCTCAAAGCACCAAGGGGTGGAGATTCAGCTCTTCAGTGCCAAAGACCAGGAAAGTGGGGGGCAGAAAGAGGTGGAGATTGATACTACAAGCCAGTGGCCAGGTCCTGGGTTGGGTGCTGCACAAGGCAGGTCACCTTATTCCTGCTTTACAGATGAGCAGGTCACTGAGGTTCAGGGAAGTCACTTATCTGAGGTCCCAAGAGCAGCCCTGGGGAGGAGTGGGGCTCTGCAGCCTGACTTTATGCCCATATCTTTTCCACTGCCTGCAGGCTTGTTGGAGGCCTGTGTGATCATTTCACTAGGAACATGTATCTCTCATCTCTGAGCTTTTCCCTATGTCTGTCAACTTTCTCTGAGTCTCTCAGCCTTGGTCTCACTATAAGTGGCAGTCTCGTGTGTGTAGGTATATCTGGGACTTTCTCAGAGATACTGACACAAGATCTCTGTCTCCCTGGCTCTCAACCTGCTGTTCTGAACCTCGGGTCTGTGTGACGCTGTTTACTTGTGACACAGAGGGAATGAATTCAAGACACAGGGAGAAACACAGGGAGAGATGGTGACAATGAGCAGTACAAAACAGTATGGCAGGTCAAATGGTTAACATGTGATGGGATCATCACAGAAAGAAAGGAAGACTGACACCCTGATTGTTAAGAACATAGGCTGTGACATCCAGTTACAGACATGGACCCTGAAAGAGGGCCAGGGATATAGAACTGTGAGAGAAGGCCAAAGACAGCACTGACAGCAGGCTGGCAAGCACTGAGTCCAGGTGGATTCTGGGGTGACAGAAAGGGCAGACTCAACATGGTAACATTTTATTGTGGCCACTGTATGCCAGCCTTGTCTGAGTGCTCGGGCTCTGGGAAAATCAGATTGTTCTTGCCCTGCAGGGTGCTGGGGAGACAGTAATGTAGACCTATGTCAGGTCACAGGGTGGAGCATGGTGACTGCCTCCAGGAAGGCACCAGTCACAGTATATTTATTCAACCCACTGGTCAGAGCCTCTTGCATTCTGTGCTACAGATATGGAGAATAAGACACGGCCCCTGCTCTTGGAAGCTCAGTGTCTTTGGGAAACAGATGGCAAGCTCTGTAAGCAGTAAATACAACATGGTAGGAAGTTACAGAGAAGTTAAGGAGGTGCTCTGGAAGTACAGAAGGCAAGCTGAAGTCTGCTCAAGGAAGTAAGGGAGGCTTTGTGAGGGAGGGATATGTGAAACATCTGGTAGGCAAGAGGAGAGGAGGTTTCCAGGCACAGATACAGAGGCACATAGGTGGAAAAATTATGGCTTCTTTAGGAACCACAAGTAGTTCCGCATGGCTTGTCTGTGGAAGGTGGGACTACTACAGTACGAGATGAGGCTGGGGGCCAGGTCACACATGATCATGAATGGCAGGGAAGGAGTTGGACATATATTCCAAAGGGCAGTACTTTGAAACCATTTTCACATCACTGCACACACAGAAAAATGACAGTATTCACATGCACATACAAGGGTACCTGGAGAGGTGGTTTGGGGCCAAGACTTATGTTGTGGCATACTTGTAACCCATTCAGGAAGCTTTGCCACAGAAGGTGATGCACTGGAGAGCTTTCCACTATGGCGTGACACAATCAGGTTTGGATTACGAAAGGAGCTCCCTGGAGGCTCGTGTGGAGAATGAAACTGGGGGAGGTCAGGGGAGAGAACGAAGGGAGGAGACCCCAGCTGGAATCCAGAGGAGAGGTGATGAGGGCTCACAGAAGGTGACAATGGTGAAGACAGATTAGAGGTGAGTTTTTGGTAAAACCAACAGGGCTGATGACTGGTGGGATGTAGAAGGAGAGGGCAAAGAGAAACAGGTGCTGGGCAAGCATCATGCTGAACCCATGATTAAGGAGAATGTGGGAGAGACTGAGGGCCTGGAGAAGGCCTCACAGAAGAGGCAGCCTCACAGGCTGGCCTTGGAGTTAGACGTGAATAGGTGGAGCGAAAGAGGAGGTGTGAAGGCACAGAGGTGGGCATGGGATGGCATCCCTCCTGGGCTAAGCAGGAGAGGAAAAGGCAAGAAGAGCAGCTACATGGGAACATGAAGGTGGAACCTTTCTGCCCAGAGAATGCTGGGACCACTGAGTCCCGACAGAAACTTCACCCCAATTGCCCTGGCTCTGAAGACCAATCCAAGTCCTCAGCTCAGCTGTCCTCTCTCTGAGATGGGCCTGAATGGAGTATGGAGGGAAGCAGGATCTTTCTGGAAGCTTCTCCAGCTGGCCTGAATACCTTTGCGTTCATCAGGCACCTCCATCTGGGTTTCCAAACACAGAGTTGTTCCCAGACAGCCCCAGAGTCTGCCCTGAAGCACCTTATCATTTTAGGGTACTCTTTATTCTTTTGAAACTTAGGGTTTCTCCTAGATGTTGAGCCTCTGAGGGAAAGTTGTTCTGTGTCCCAAGGGGTTTCTTTAGTTACTGCAGTACCGTGATGTGGATCCTCAGGTGAACCATGAGGGCTGAGCTGCGGCTAAAGGCCTTCCCACAGTCGCTGCACTTATACGGCTTCTCTCCTGTGTGGATCCTCTGGTGCTCAATGAGGGAGGAGCTCTGTGCAAAGGCCTTCGGACAAACCTTACACTGATATGGCTTCTCTCCAGAGTGGATTCTCAGGTGGCGGATCAGAGCTGAGCAGTCACTGAAGGCTCTCCCACAAGCGTCACACTTGTAGGGCTTCTCCCCAGTGTGGATGCGCTGGTGCTGAGTCAGGTGGGTGCTCTGGCTGAAGGCCTTCCCACACTCATCGCACTCATAGGGCCTCTCCCCCGTGTGCACCCGCTGGTGCTGAGTGAGATGGGTACTGCGGCTGAACATTTTGCCACATTCCCCACACTTGTAGGGTTTTTCTCCAGTGTGGATCCTCTGATGCTGAGTCAGGTGGGTGACCCGGCTAAAGGCCTTCCCACATTCTTTACACTCATGGGGCTTTGCCCCTGTGTGGATGACTTGATGCTGGGCCAAGTGAGTGCTCCGGCTGAAGGCTTTCCCACACTCACTACAGGTGTAGGGTGTCTTCCGAGAATGGCTCTTCTGGTGTGTCTCGAGGGCTGAGGGACTCTGGAATGTTTTCCCACATTTGCCACACTTGGAAGACTTCTTCCCTGAGTGTATGCATGGAGGCTCTGTCCTATCACCATCCATTGGATCAAATTTCTCTTCTGGTGTCTTCTCCTGTGAGGTGAAATTTGGCCACACATTGGGACTATTCCCCAAGGCACCAGATTCACAGCTGGGCTGGTCAGTGGGAACATCCTTGCGAGGCTCCGAAGTTTTCCTGAAATGCATCTCTTGGGGGACAGACTTTGTCCAGATTCCCCCGAGAGTCCTGCCTGCCTCTCTGAGCTGCCCTCAGGTTCACAAGCATCACCAAAGGTGGGTCCCAGGGAAACACCGACCAGAAGGGTTTCAGTGGTCCTGTCTAATGGCATTGACTCTTCCAAATCACTCTGCTTGCAGCTTGCCTCTGAGAGCTTGGCTCCCGGGTCCCATCCTGAAACAATCCAAACCACAGCATCACCACTCTTTCCACACAGGGCTCCCCCCACTTGGCCTGGGTCCTGGTCTCACTCTATAGGGGAGACACAGCCACTCCTGACATCTGGCCCCATTTCCAAAGGGAAGTTTCTCATTTGGTGTCCTGAGTGGCAAAAGGGCATAGGGCTGTCTTCCCACACCATCGAAAACTGGATCACAGATTTCGATCCTCCCTCTCCCCAAACTCTCCATTCTTCAAGGCTGCTGATTTTGGCTCAAGTGTCAGAAGGAAGACCCTGAGGTGGAGCTGAACTGAAAGAGTGAAAGTGAGACCAAGTAAGCAGGCATAGGGGTTTGTCCTTGCCAAGTGCCTGCGTACTCGCTCCTTCTGGGCAGGCTCCAGCTCTCAGTGCCTTCCCCCTGGACCTAGACGGCCTACTGAGCATTATCTGCAGGTGCTCAGTAAATACTGGCTGAATGAGGGAATCAATGCCAGATGCTGACAACTGTACAATTTTCTACAGTAGACTCTACCTTGAGCCCTAAGTAGACAACTACTGCTGAGGGTGTGTGGGCGACATGCCCACCTGGCCTCCCTAAGACCTCGGGAGGCCTGGGAGAGTGTGGTTAAAAGGTAGCTAGGGGGCGCCTGGGTGGCTTAGTCGTTAAGCGTCTGTCTTCAGCTCAGGTCATGATCTCAGGGAGCCTGCTTCTTCCTCTCCCACTCCGCCTGCTTGTGTTCCCTCTCTCGCTGGCTCTCTCTCTCTCTGTCAAATCAATCAATCAATCAATCTCAAAAAAAAAAAAAAGGTAGATAGAGACTGGGTTGTGTCTGAGGTAGTAGCATGCCTGAACTGACCTTTGAACTGAATGGACTCTTGATGGGTGCACAGGGCACCTGGGGACACCTAATAGCATCAAGTACTGGATAGATTCCAGGAAGAGATGGGAGAGGTAAACAACTGCTGCTTGAGTCCATAATGGGGCCCCAGCTCTGCCACTAGCCACCTCCAGGGCCTTAGGCAATCTTACTTTTCTGGCCCTGCTTCCCCACCTGTATGAGACACTATACTGCTCCCCAGGGCTGCTGGTCATTCTTAGGCTCTTGTTATGTGCTAGTCTCCAAGTACATGGGTCATTTCCATTGCCTCATTTCAGCTTCAGTCTGCTCTCACAAGGACATACTGCAAAAACTGCACTTCACACAAGGAAACTGAGGCCCAGCAGAAGGAAGGTCTTGAGTAACTAACTGGTATAACTGGTATATCACACAGTTAGCTAGCGGCCAAGTTGAGATTTCAGCTGAGCCCTCCTCTAAGCCCACAGATGTCCTCCTGACTCCCCCGCCTTCGCAGCCACCTGCTTGGTCCCAGATCCTCCTTTCTTCCTCTATTCTAGAAACATCGCACAACCTGCTCTTCCCAGAATGCATTGGTCCATATCGTACAACTGGGCCTTCATCCCCACCATTCCCTCTGCCTGGACTGCCAGCTCCTTCTTGTCTCACTGCCATATTGCCTTTCTCTGAAAACTTCGACCCTGCAGGAGGATGGGGCCACTGCCCCCCTCCTCCCTGTCCCTGTGACCTCTGCCTGGGCATAGCTGATGGGGCCAAGGGAAGGCACATGACCAACCTCTCCAGAAAGGTCTGTTTTTCAAGTTGCTAGGAAAAAAAAAAATCATCCTAACAGCCACAGTTTCTTTTCCACTGTGTTTCATCTGTGCCAGGCACTGACATTGAGGTAGGTATTATGACTGCAATTACCATTTTATTGACAGGGAAACAGAGGCACAAGAAAGTCACATGACCAGGAGGAAGAAGAGCAGTTGTTGGATCTACCAAGCCTTGATCATATTTAGGTTCCTCCTACCCAGAGCACGCCTCCTCCCTGGTCCTGGTATACACACACTATCTGTTACCATCGCACCGGGTTGGGCCGGGCCAGGCTCTTCTGGGAGGAGCCTTCACTCCCTGCTCTTGACTGTCCTAGGGCTGTACCCTCCCTGCATCCTATAGGACCTTCCTGGGCTGGGACATTTGTGTGTGTCCCCCAGAGCAACAGTGTCCACTCTAGCTAAGTACAGGTCTGACTCATCCAGATCCTAGAGGGCCAGCAGAGGGAGGATTCAGAAGGGACACATGGAGACACCTGGCATTTCTGTCACCCCCAACCCCACAGGCTTCCAGCCCCCAGCAGCCTGGTTTTCCTTGCTCATGTTAGTCCCTGGGATCTGGTCAGCCAAAAGACAAGCACAAGACCCCAACCAGTTCGGTGGGCCTCAGCCCAGGAACCATTTACTGCTCTCCCCTTTTACAACACATGAGCCTGGGTTGCTGAGCCAACTTTGTCTCCAATGAGGATAGAAGCTACTTAAGAGTAAAGCTAGGGGTGCCTGGGTGGCTCAGCTGGTTAAGTGTCTGCCTTCGGCTCAGTTCATGATCTCAGGGCCCTGGGACTGAGTCCCCCCTCGGGCTACCTGCTCAGTGGGGAGTCTGCTTCTCCCTCTTCCTCTGCCCCTCCCTGTTGCTTCTGTGCGTGCTCACTCTCAAAAAAAAAAAAAAAAAAAAAAAAAAAAAAAAATGTAGGCAAACCCAACTG
>NC_048229.1:24037733-24170233 GCF_002007445.2 Ailuropoda melanoleuca
AAAAAAAAAAAAAAAAAAAAAAAAAGTAAAAGCTAATGTAGGCAAACCCAACTGAGAAACAGAATCAGAAAAAAAAGAGTCCTGATACCATCAACTGATCTCCTGGATAGAGCCACGAAGCCTCCCTTCTTTGCTTCTTCAGTCAGTCTGAGCTGGGTTTTCAGTCATTGGCAATCGAAACAGATCTGCTTAGCACAGTGTGTGAGAGTTTGGGTGAGGTGCAAAGGTGACAACAAGCGTGTGCGTGAGCGACCCCAAGCCCAAAACCTTCACTCCCACATTCCAGTCCAGGCTCTGCCCCCAGTGTGCTGTGAACAGTTACCAGTTGCTCCCCCTCACCTCTCTTGTCGAGTGCCCGAGTCAGACCTTCCACCAGCATGGCAGCCTCCTCACCACTCTTGGGGAACTGGGCACCCACCCAGGACTGAATCTTGGGGGGCAGTGCGCCCAGGAACTGCTCCAGCACCAGCAGCTCCAGCATCTGCTCCTTGGAGTGTGCTTCGGGCTGCAGCCACTGGTGGCACAGTTCACGGAGCTGGGCCAGGGCCTCATGTGGGTTGGATGCCTCCTCATAGCAGAAACGCCGGAAGCGAAGACGTGCAGCCTCAGGGTGGGCAGTGTGGCCACAGCTAGATTCCTGGATCTCAGAGAGGCTGGGCTCCTCATCCTCCACCTTCACGCGTAGGAAGCCATCCTGTTCCCAGGGCATTGGGCTCAGAGGGCTCTTGGGGAGGGCCATCAAGCAGCAGCACAAAAGGGAGGCACAGGGTGGCTGGAGTATTGGAACTGGGTCTGCAGGAATGCCAGAACTTTGTCATCATGTGGAACTTGGGGCTCTGCTCATACCTGAGGAGCAGGGCAGATGCAGACTTGGGGGCCTGTGAGATGTGACTCATTCTCACAGAGACACAGATGCTCAAAAGCACCATTCTAAATGTTTGCACATAGTAACTCATTTAAAACTCACAACAAATTCAGGAGGAGGGAACTTCCTTTCCATTTTATGGATATGAAAACAGATACAAAGGAGAAGATTTGCCCAAAGTTTCCCAGATACTGAAGGGATGGGGAGTTGCTGAGCTACAAACCAAGGAAGCCTGAGCCCATGGTCAGTCTGCTTCTCCCACACAGAACCAGGTCTCCCTCCTATCTCACACACACTCCCCAGGTAGCTACATGGTCATTCCCTCACTTTATTTGCTAATTATTTTGTAGTTTCTGAGATAGATACTTATATAATTGATGTTCAGACTTTCTTCCTCTACTCTTTTCTAATAGATGTACTTAATAAATTTCCTTCTAAACACAGCTTTAGCTGCACACCCACAAGTTTGATGTTGCATCTTCATGATCCTTTAATGAGTTAAAAATATTTTCTAATTTCTGTTGTGATTTCTTCCGGACCCATGGGTTATTTAGAAATCTGCTCTTTTGGGGCGCCTGAGTGGCACAGTGGTTGGGCGTCTGCCTTCGGCTCAGGGCGTGATCCCGGCGTTATGGGATCGAGCCCCACATCAGGCTTCTCCGCTAAGAGCCTGCTTCTTCCTCTCCCACTCCCCCTGCTTGTGTTCCCTCTCTCGCTGGCTGTCTCTATCTCTGTCAAATAAATAAATAAAATCTTTAAAAAAAAAAAAAGAAATCTGCTCTTTCATTTCCAAATAATTGGAGTTTTCTAGTGTCTTTTTATTGTTGATTTCCAGTTTAAGACTGTTGTGCTCAGAAAATGTGCTTTAGTCAATTTCAGTCCTTTGAAATTTGCTGAGACTTGGTTTGTGACCGAGCGTAGTTAATTTTGGTCACTGTTCTTTATAAACTTAAAAATAATGCAAAAAATTAAAAACAGAACTACCATACAATCCACCAATTCCATTTCTGGGCATTCATCCGAAGAAAATGAAAACACTAACACTAAAGTGAAAAGATATATTCACCCCTATATTCATTGCAGAATTATTTATAATAGCCAAGTTATGGAAGCAACCTAAGTGTTCATCAATAGATGAATGGATAAAGAAGATGTGGTACATATATATAATGGAATATTACTCAGCCATAAAAAAGAATAAAATCTTGCCATTTATGACAACACGGGTGGACCCTGAGGGTATTATGCTAAGAGAAATAAGTCAGACAGAGAAAGACAGATACCATTTGATTTCACTTACATGTGGAATCTAAAAAAACAGACAAATGGACATATAAAACAAACCTAGATTCATAAATTCAGAGAACAGACTGATGGCTGCCAGAGGAGAAGGGGGTTTGGGACTGGGTGAGAGGGATCAAGAGGTACAAACTTCCAGTTATAAAATAAATAGGTTATGGGGATGTAATGTATAGCAAACAGAATATAGATAATGATACTGTATTAACTTTGTATGGTAAAGAAATGGTAACTAGACTTATTGTGATCATTTTATACTGTATATAACTGTTGAATCACTATGTTGTACAGCTGAAACCAATATAATATTGTAAGTTAATTTAACTTCAATTTAAAGAAGTGCAAAGCCTTCCTGGATAAATGATGAAAGATAAAGTAGATAAACAACTTCATCAAAATTAAAAACTTTCATGATTTGAAGGACACCATCAAGAAAGCAAAAAGGCAACCCACAAAATGATAGGAAATATTTGCAAATTATATATCTGATAAGGAACCCGTATGTAAACAACTCCATAATAAAAGACAAATAATCCAGTTAAAGAATGGGCAAAGTTTTGACTAGACATTTCTTCAAAGAAGATATACAGAGAGCCAACAGGCAACATGAAAAGATGCTCAACATCATGGCTACCAGAGAAATGCAAATCAAACCCCAATGAGATACCACTTTACACCCGCTAAGATGGTTATAACCCAAAAGAGATAACAAATGTTGGCTGGCACTTGAGCCATGCCCTGGGGCACAGGGAGAAGCAAATGTTAGTAAAATAAGACCCCAATCCTGAAACCTTTCAGTGGCAGCTGGCAACTTCTGGTAAAACTGTGTTCTAGCCCCTAACTCCACCATGAAGCTCACTTGGACCTCTTGTCACCTTGTCCTTGCCATTATCCCCAACCCTATCTTTTCAGCCTTTGTCCCTGTTATTCTCATGTTCTAAAATCTCCCTCTGCACCTAATTTCTACTAGTCCTCCAGATTGCACTTTACCTGCCATCTCCTCCAAGAGCTGTCCAAGCACTTGGGAGCAAGCTAAGTATCCTGAGTGCCCTGGGTCTCTCTTTTCCCAGCTCTGGTTCTAACCACATTGCCCCAGAGAGACTGGGCATGCTGGAGCAACAGTGCCCAGGGCACGGCCTATGTCAAGTGCACAGTAAACGGGTGCTGAGCAAATGGAGGGACCAGGACAGGCTAAGCATGGTCACCCACAGATGTGAGGAATCATTGTACAAGGAAGGGGAAGAGGAATGGCAGGGATGACAATATATGCAGCAAGATTCCAAGCTCCCTTTTGTATCCCGGGAGCTCCTGTTCTGGAAAATCTCTGATGATGTCTTGTGAGACACATGTACATGGACCTGCATTAGCCCATCCCCCTAGGTGCTGACCTCACATCAGGTCAAGGTCCCCAACCCATGAGTGCTTAACCAACTGAAGAGAGTGGTCCTTACGTGTAGCTGTTGTAATAACTGGCACCTACCTCAGAGGGTTGCTGCAAGGTTACCCAAGGCGAGCCATGACAAAGGTCTAGTACAGGCCGGCGCACAGCAAACACGTGGTGAACAACCAATCTGTTGACTCCACAGCCTCCTGCCGGACTTATGCACGCCGAAGGTGCTGGGGGACATATCCGCAACCACAGATGGGTGACGGCTGTCAAACAACTCCAGCTGCAGACACGGCAAAGCACAAAGTCTCTATCACATACTTGGTAAACTCTCTGCAAATCACCCAAATTTCAGTAGGCCTGACAAAATCTTAGTCAATCCCATAGTCATACGCACACACCGTATCTCAGGCACAGTGTCACCCATACCCCAGAATATACCGCGGCACACAAAATTTCTCGGTGTCATCCGCAGTCCAGTAATCACAGGCCGTCACAGCAGCGCCACCACACCGGAGCATTCGACAGTCATTCATCGTCTCCAAGCCGCCCTCTCAGCCCGTCAGACGGTGGATGCTCGAGGTCACACCTGAAATCACACGGCCAGCCACACCCCCGCCCCCACCCCCTCACTCATAACATCACACAACACCCCTCGGAAGCTCAAGCCACCATCTTCGTCAGCCACACAACCCATCAAGCCGTCAGCCAGAAACGCACACCCGCGATGTGGCGGCCGCTGAAGCACACTCAGGCTGCATCCCAGTCAGCCGGTCCCACATTCCGTCAGGGAGGTCTACACTCGGTTCGGGCGTCCGTCAGTCAGCCCTCCAGGCGCGCCGCTTGTGGTCCGCGCCTCAGTCCCTGTCGGCGGGGCGGTCCCGCACGCTTTGCACAGGCCGCAGCGAGCGCCGGCGGCTTCGGGGCCTGGAGCGTTCCTCTCCCGCCGCGACCCCAGCCCACCGCACCCTGACTCACCTCACCCGCGCGGCGCCGGCCACTTCCGTGAGCTCACTCGGAGGCGCCCGCTCGCCTGGACCACGACTCCCAGAATGCGCCGCGCCGTCCAGCGGAGGCGCCCGCTCGCCCGCTCGCCCGCTGGCCGGGACCACAATTCCCAGAACGCGCCTCGCGTCCAGCACGCGCGCCCGCTCGCCGGGACCACAATTCCCAGAATGCGTCTCGCTGTCCAGCAGGCGCGCTCTCTCGCCAGGAGCACAAGTCTCCGCCGGTCTCGCGTCTCAAACTCCACAACCCGCACGCCGGCCTCCCGTCCTCCTGGATTACAATCCCCAGAAGGCCACGCGTCGCCCCTCCGGGGCACGCCCGGAGTTGTAGTCTGGGCGGGCAGTGGATAGAAGGCTGGCCCATTGTGGGGTTGTGGTGGCGGGGAATGGAGAGTTGGGCCAGGGGCTGTCTGGGAGGCGGAACCGTGCATGGTGCGTGGGGCTGAGGGGTGAGGGTGTCAGTGTGAGGGGTGTGCATCGTGTGTAGTGTGTGTTGTTTTTTGTGACCATATACAGGTGATTCCACGTGTTTGTCCTGTGTGACTGTAGGTGCCCCAGAGGCTAGGTTGAGTATGTCATTCTCTATGACCACGTGTGTGTGTGTGTGAGAGAGAGATCTGTTAAGTCACCATGTGTGATACTCCTGCAGCACAGTGTGGTTGTCGCATTGTGTAATGTTGTCTGGTGCCGGTGCCCAGGAGGGCCTGATAGAGCAGGAAGGTCCCAGACTGTGTATGATTACTGTATGTTGCTGCCATGACTGCGACTGTGATCATGGATGTGATTGTGTAATAGTGTGGATGCTTGGATCTGTGTTTATATGTGAGAACATGTCCTCTGTGTGTATATGTGGGTGTGTGAGAGAGTTTGAGCAGGAGACTCCAGCTGGAGACCCAGGACAGAGAGTGTGGTGGCCCAGCCTGTGTGCAGATGAGGCTTTGAGGTTGCCCTGGGCCATGCTTATTGACCCCAGCCTGTGATCATGTCCCCTTCAGCTCATCAGACCTTTGCCTGCAGCCAGAATGAGCACCTTTTGCCTTCCACAGATACATACTGAGCAGTAAGGGCCAGTGCCATTCCAGATGGGACACTGCAGTGAAGATGACAGGCACTGCCTGCCTCTATGGAGCTGATGTTATTGTTGGAGAGGCAGCCAGTAATCAAGGAAACAAAAATTGTTTCTGAGGAGTTGGCATCTCAACCGAGTCCTGAATAGAGGACAGAGACAGACTGTTTCAGTAGATGGAATGCAAATCCCAAGACCCCGAGGTGGGTATAGGCAAGGTGGCCCAGCTGGAGTGGATCGAGGGAAGGAGACAGCAAAGGATAGGGACAGAATGGGGAGGCTCATGGGGGCAGATGGTGTCGGGTTTATAGGCCATGTGTGGACTTTGATGTCTACCCTGAGAGAGGTGGGAGCCATAGGAAGCCTTTGAGCAGAGGACTGTGCTATGACTTAGCTCTTTGTAGGATTCCTGTGGCTGTTACAGGGGAAAACTGTTGGGGTGAGGGTAGAGGCAGGGAGACCTAGGAGGTGAATGCTGCTGGAATCCCGGGGAGCAGTGTGGGTCAGATCAGGATGGTGGAGGTAGAGGTGTTGATAAGTGGTCAGATATAGATCTCTTTTGAAGATGGAGCAGACAGGGTTGATGGGCTGAAGTGCAGCATCCAAGGGGAGAGCAAGGCTGGCTCAGGACCCTGAGAGTGTATTAGTTTGCTACAGCTGCCATAAAAAAAATACCACAGACTGGGTGGTTTAAACAATAGACATTTATTTTCTCACAGTTCTTGATGCTGTTAAGTCCAGGATCAAAGTGTTGGCAGGGTTGGTTTCTCCTGAGGCGTCTCTCCTTGTTGTGTAGATGGCTATGTTCTTGCTCTGTCCTCACATGGCCTTTCCTTATTAGCATATCCCTGGTTTCTCTCCCTCCCAGTCACTGGATTAGGGCCCACCTATATGACTTCATTTAATGTTAATTATCTCTTTAAAGGTTCTGTCTCCAAATACAGTCACATTCTGGGATATACTGGGGGTTAGGTTAGGATGTTAACATGTGAATTTGGGCAGGACCCAGTTCAGCCTATAGTGGGATGAAGGGGCATTGGTATGAGTGTGGGGATACTTTCTGGGAGGCTTTTGAGGAGAGGGGAGAGAGGGCAACAGCCAGAGGAGACCCACGTGCCAGGAAGTAACGAGCCTGGACTGACAGTAGGTGTGGGGTGACCTGGAAAGTCAATGGAAGCTTTCCTCAGGGCCTTCCTTTCTGTCCAGACTGGGAGTGTGTGCTCTTAGAACTGAGAGGAGTCCTGCCTGTTCTATGACCTGAGGCCAGGGCATCCTTGGTGTTTAGCACAGATTGGAGCCCCAAGAAGAATTGCTGAAGAATGAATGAATGAATGAGTGAATGAATGAATGGCAGACTGACAATGTTCCCTTGCTTGAAGCTGCTTAACTGGATTCTCACTTACTTTCCATACCCACCATGGCCCTTCCACTCCATTACCCCAGAGTTTGGGAGACACCTTTTATGCTTATTCTGATTATTGGACCAGTGCTCTAGGCCTCTGGGTTTTCCTGAATACACTCTCGTCTCTTCCTTTCTGCCTCTCTTTCTCATCCTCTCCCCAGAATTCAAACCCCATCTTTTTCAGGGAGTATTCATTTTAATTTGGCAGTTGTATCATTCAGTTATTGCTCTGTAATGAATAGTTAACAACAGTTCAGTGACCGACAGCAGTAAGCACTTATTTCTCTCATGAGTCTAAGAATTGGCTAATCTGGTCTGGGCTTGGCTCCAGGCTATAGGTTGGGTCCATCTCTGCTGCATTTGTCTTGTAAGGCTCATAGGGCAAATTTGTCTCACGGTGACGGCAGAGATGCCTACAGGCTTGAGGTCTAGGCTCAGAACTAACATATTAGCAGTTCCACTCAGATTCTATTGGCCAAAGCAAGTCACATGGTCACCCAAAGTCAAGGAAGAGGTATCCATGCTGCCTTTAGTGAGAGGAACCACAAATAATGGCCAAGGGTATGTACACAAGGAGGGGTGAAGAATTGAGCCAGTAATTCCATCCACTTCATCAATCCTTTTGATTTCTTTTCAGCTTAGCAAGTCAACAAAGTTGACATTTGTGATCTTGGTCTCTTTCAGATCAAGGAAGGTGACCACAGAGCATATTCAAAGACCTGCTGCAGTTCATCATGGGGGTAATAATGGAGGTCTTCAGAAAAGAGATCTCATGGGGTTCTGCCTTCAAAGACATTGCCGCTCCGGAGGCCTACTCAGGGAACCAGAAGAGATCCTACTGAGGATCCTTTTCCAGGCAAGAAGAGGGCGGGAGATTCTTACTAAATTGACTTGGCTAGACTGTATAATGAAGGCCACAGGAGCTTGAGGTTTGAGGCCTCATCAAAAACTGCTCAGAAGAGCCTGACTGCAGTTTGGTCACAGAGAGGGTCTTGTGCAATTGTGGGATGTTTTGTGAGGGTGTGTTCAGGTGCAGATGCACACCCCCCAAGGAGTGAAGTGAGAGCCTTGAGGGCCCATGGACTCCTTGCCTCCTGCCCCAGGATGGTCTGGCTGGTCCTGGATGCCCCGCCTCTGCATCCTGCAGCCAGTGCCCCCAGCTCCCCTGCCCTGTGTGCAGTGTCTGGACAGCTCTTTACACACAGATGTTTGATATGAGACACACACAGGTGAGCCATCAGTAGTAATGGGCAAAGCAGCTAAAGACTGTCTGGCCTTAAGGGTAGAATGAACTGCCCCAGGGACCTTCTGTGGTTATGGCCCTGCTTCTGTGTGGTGCTGTGCCAGCCTCTGCCCTGACCATCAGGTGCCAGAAAAGCTCAGGTGTTTCCCATCTGAAAGCCTGTGCCTCCACAACTGGCCCTCTCCCCCCGCCCCGCCAGCCACGCTCCTGCAGGGCCATTCATGCTAGCTGTTGGCTGCACTTCTTTCTCGTCGCCCAACTGCGGCCAGTCTATGACCATCACTGACCTGCCTCAGGCTGAAGCTGCTTCCTGGTGGAACAACACTCACACTGGACATATTCTTTCTCTACAAGTTAACATGTTAAATCCTCGCAGGGAGGGGGTCACCATCTCCATTTTACAGACGAGGAACATGAGGCAGAGAGTAAAGACCCAGAGCTCATTGCAGTAGTGCTGGACTTCAAGCCCAAGGAGCTGGATTTAGGCGGTTCTTAGGCCTGACCACCCCGTGGGAAGGAAGCAAACTGCTGAGGGCTGGTGCTATCACATCCCTCCTCGTCTCTCCACCTTGCTGCCAAGACATGGTCCCTGTTTACACAGAGGCTGAGTGAGTGGTCTGGGGCAAGCGTGCCCCGTCCATGCCATGTAGTACCTCAGAGACTCACCAGCTGCCCAGCTCTCCTGCCTCTCAGCCTGGTCCCTGGGGCTCACATGGGATGCTCTCCTGAAGGTGCAGCCCCTGAGGCAGCCTTGTCCCTACAAAACCAAGCTGTCTCTTCTGGGAGAATCCTGAGTAACCCAACTGACACCACCTCCAGTTGGCTGATGCCTCTTCTCTCTCGGGTGCTGCAGTAGTAGCTGTGGCAGTTGGCTGGGTGAGGAGGCCTCACTGGTCACCAGCTGTGCTGGGTCACTGTGCAGCAAAGAGTAGAACTCAGTAGACCTGGGGTGTCCAAACTGCACATTACAAAGAATGGATTGGCCCCTGAGATTGGCTCCTGAGAGAACCTCTAAGCCCCTGGAATATCCTACCTGGTAAGAGTGTTTTTCCTTACTGGGGGCCTTAGGCTTGCACCAGACAGTCTGCATGATTTATGATGGGACCTGGAGTCACACTCTTACCAGGCTGATCTCTGAGATAGCTGGAGGCTCAGAAACTAAGGTCAGTCATGCAGGCACTCCATATCTATGTGGCCAACCCCCAGTAAATGCCACCAGGCTTGAGTCACTTTCTCTGGCTGCCAATACTCCATGTGTATTGTCACTCCTAGTGGGGAGTACTAAGGAGTCTGTATGACTACATTGGGGGAGGACAAACGGAAGCTTGTACTTGGATTTCAGTTTATGTACCTTCTATTTTTGTGGTTATATTTATATCCTTTTCACTGTAATAAACAATATCGCAGACTTTTCTGAGTTCTAGGAGTCCTAGTGAGTCACTAAGCCTGAAGGTGGTCTTGGGGACTTCCTTGCAGTCATTTTGTGTTGTCTCACTGGTTCACTCACTCATTCCCTCTCAGTTTTGGCCCTGCCACATGCCAGGGGATGGGTCTACAGAGGCACCTGAGACAGGTGTGTGCTAAAGGGGCTCTGGGGGGGCGCCTGGGTGGCTGTCGTTAAGTATCTGCCTTCGGCTCAGGGCGTGATCCCAGAGTCCTGGGATCGAGCCCCACATCGGGCTCTCTGCTCTGCTGGGAGCCCACTTCTTCCTCTCCCACTCCCCCTGCTTGTGTTCCCTCTCTTGATGTCTCTCTGTCTGTCAAATAAATAAATAAAATCTTTAAAAAATAAAAATAATAATAAAAAAGGGGCTCTGGGTCCAGGGTGGGCTCTAAATGAGGACATGGACAATGACAACACAACGTTCATCCTGCCGTGGGGGACATGAGGGGAGGACAGGCTGCTTCTGATTCAGCCAGTGAGGAGGTGCCCTGGAGCTGATGCTGAGGACGGGAGACCAAAACAAGCTGGGCTTGGACAATACAGGGATGACTGGAAATGAACCCGGAAAGATGGGCTATGGTGGGTGAGTGCAGGGGCTGCAAGGCCAGACCACAACCTGATGGTCACAGAGAACCCCTGAGTGAAGCTGTGCAGGAAAGTGAAAGGCTCACACCTGTGATGGAACAAAGGAATGGCTCCAGCAGGGGTGTAACCAACATCTGGACTGAGCAATGGCTTCCCAGTCAGCCAGATGGCTCAACCTGCTTCTTCAGGTTGGACCCAATCACACCGCCATCTCCCAGTCTCAAGAGAATATTAAATTCTAGAGCTGCCTCCCTTTTTTTTTTTTTTTAAAGATTTTATTTATTCATTCAATAGAGAGACAGCCAGTGAGAGAGGGAACACAAGCTGGGGGAGTGGAGAAGAAGAAGCAGGCTCCCAGTGGAGGAGCCTGATGTGGGCCTTGATCTCAGAACGCCAGGATCACGCCCTGAGCCAAAGGCAGACGCTTAACGACTGAGCCACCCAGGCGCCCCTAGAGCTGCCTCCTTAACAGTAAATACCCCCTTGCATATGCTGAAAGGGATGGAGGGACTGTTGTCCCTCTGTCCCCATATGCTAACTCTAGTATTTTCATCCTGATGTGAGTGGCCTCTAGCTGGGGGCCTAAGGAAAGTGATTTAATCTCTCAAAACCTCAGCTCCTTGGGGCACCTGGGTAGCTCAGTCAGTTAAGCGTCTGACTCTTGGTTTCAGCTCTGGTCATAGTCTCAGGGTCGTTAAGATCGGGCCCTGCGTCAGGTCCGTGTTCAGTACTGAGTCTGCTTGCGATTCTCTCTCCTCTACCCCTCCCCGCCTCAAATAGGAAAGTCTTAAAAAAAAAAAAAATCTCAGCTCCTTGTCTATGAAGTGGGGATAAAAATATCTGCATCCCGGGGGTGCTGAGAGGATGAAATGGAATAATGTGTATAAGTGCTTACGAAGTGCTAAGGTCTTACTTGAAAGTCACTGGCTCAAGTGATTTTAATGAAGTCCTCATGTGGAAGCTGATGAATGACACATAAAGTCTTTTTAAAGACTGCAACTTTGGCGCCAGGATGGCTCAGTCATTAAACATCTGCCTTCGGCTCACGTCATGATCCCAGGGTCCTGGGATCCAGCCCCATGCCGGGCTCCCTGCTCAGCGGGGAGCCTGCTTCTCCCTTTCCCACTCCCCCTGCCTGTGCTCTCTGTCAAATAAATAAAATAAATAAAATAAAATAAAGACTGTGACTTTGTGACACAGCACGTTTCAGCGTCACAAACCTTACTTTCTGACAGAGGAGCAAACAAAACCATATGGCTTGAGTTAATACAAGGTACAAACAACTGAAAAAGCATCTTTTGAAATTATTTTTTAAAGATTTCTTACCGATTTTAGAGGGAGCGAGTGCATGAGCAGGTGGTGGGGGCAGAGGGAGAGAGACAGGGAAGCAGACTCCCGGCCGCGGGGCTCATTCCCAGAACCCTGGGATCATGATCTGAGCCAAAACCAAGAGCTGGACGCTCAACCGACTGAGCTACCCAGCCGCCCCCAAAAAGCATCTTTTTAAGGTGTTTTGTTTTGTTTTTTTCATTTTTGCCTTGGCAAAAACTGAAATGAGCTCTGTTCCAGACCTGCTGAGAAGACTATCCACACCTGTGGATCTCTCCTACCGCCTGGTAGACATCTGTGGGAACCTGTATGATGGAAAATGGAGGGGCTGTTGCTTCCCTTGAAGGCTCTGGCTTCCTCACCCAACCCGGTGACCCTGCAGAGAGGGCGTATGATGTGCAAGAGGGCTGCTCTGCACTGGCCTGGAGTTCCTGACACTCACAGGACCCTCCACTGCATGAAGACCACCACACCAAGGACAGATAGGTCTCTACCATGTTTGGCACACACCCAGTTCACTGATGGATGAGGACGAAACAGCTGCAGAGGGTTTTCTGATACTCACTGCACTCACATGGTGTCTCCTGGGAATGAATTTTCCGATACTGGGCCAGAGATCTGCTTTGGCTGAAGACTTTCTCACATTTGTGACACTCAAAGGGCTTCTGTCCAGCATGAACCCTCTGATGCAGAATGAGGGCCGCAGTCTTGCAGAAGGTTTTCCGGCACAGGCTGCATATGAAGGGCTTTGCGCCTGTGTGGACATGCTGGTGCTGCACGAGGCGTGTGCCATGGCTGAAGGCTTTGCTGCACACACTGCACACGTAGGGCCGCTCCCCCATGTGCACCCGGTAGTGCTCAGTAAGGTGCGACATCTGGATGTAAGCCTTGCCGCACTCGTGGCACTTGTAGGGCTTCTCCCCGGTGTGTGTCCTGAGGTGGAGGGTGAGGGAGGAGCTCTGCATGAAGGCCCTTCCACAGTCGCCACACACAAAGGGCTTCTCCCCAGTGTGGATCCTCTCCTGCTGGGTGAGGAACTTGCTCTGGCTGAAGACTGCTCACCTGTGTGCACCCGCTGGTGCAGGACGAGGGCTGAAGAATCGCCAAAGGGTTTCCTGCACTCACCACATATGAACGGCTTCTCGCCGCTGTGGATCTTGAGGTGCCGGGTCAGGTAGGAGCCCTGGCTGAAGGTCTTCCGCATTCTCTACATGCATAGGCCGCTTTCCAGTGTGCATGCGCTGGTGTTTGGCCAGGGAGGAACTCTGGCTGAAAGCATGGCCACAGTCCCTGCAGGTATATGGCTTCTCACCTGTGTGTGTCCTCAGGTGCTTGCTGAGGGACGAACTCTGGCTGAAGGTTTTCCCACACTCCTGGCATGCGTATGGCTTCTCTCCCGTGTGGCAGCGCTGGTGCTCGGCCAGCAAGGAGCTGAGGCTGAATGCCTTGCAGCACGTGCGGCACTCGTAAGGCCTTTCTCCCGTGTGGGTTCTGTGGTGGACCAGGAGGGCTGAGGAGTCAGCAAAGGCTCTGCCGCACTCACCACAGGCGAATGACTTCTCCCCAGTGTGGACTCACTGGTGCTGTACAAGGTGAGTGCTCTGGCTGAAGGTGCGCCCACACTCACCGCAGGCGAACGGCTTCTCGCCCGTGTGCACCCGCTGGTGTCTGGCCAGGGAGGAGTTCTCTCGGAAGCGCTTGCTGCAGCGGCTGCACGCATAGGGCTTCTCGCCTGTGTGGATGCGCTGGTGCTTAACAAGGGACGAGTTCTTGCTGAAGGCCCGTCCACACTCCCGACACGTGTACGGCTTCTTGCCAGTGTGGGTTCTCTGGTGTTGAACGAGACGTGTGCTCTGTCCAAAGCCCTTCCCATACTCCTCACACGTGTAGGGCTCCCGTTTATGGGGAATCTGTTGAAAGCTCACAAGGCATGTGTTCTTGCCAAAGGCATCTCTCCACCAACCACACACCACTGTGCCCCCGTCAGTGGGAGCTCCTTGTGGGTGACTAAGGTCTAGAAAAGGGCTGAGGCCTTCCACACACACACTCTCTTCTTGGCAGGGGCGCCCCTGATCTAGGACTGAAACGCAGGTGAGGCCCTTTTTGTCAATGTGGCTTGAGCCCTTGGAGGATTGCCCTGATGCTCAGTGAGGAATGGGTGCCAGGACAAAGTCCCTGCAAGGCTCCACCCTGGGCTCTTCTTCCCCTGGTTGAGTGTCACTGCTTGGCACTGTCTCTCTGCCACCTGGCCTCCATGCTCTGTGACTTCTTTCTGGATGGTGTGCCAGAAATCCTGCCCTGTGAGTCCCATTGTCATCTGACCCTGAGGCAGAGTACCCTTCTCTAGAGGCAGCCATGCAGCTTGGGGCCCAGGCTCTGAGTCTGAAAAATAAGCAAAGAAACATGCTCAAGCCTTAACCTGAATGTGCACTGCCAATCTGAGGGGGATGGACAGAACCTCAGCAGCCAGACTGGGACAATGCAGACCTGCGGCTTTCAACAGGATTCCTGCAGCAGGACAGAAGAGTGAATGGATCAGCTTTCAGAAGACCACCGCAGGCTTGGTGATTCCCTAGGACTTCTAGGACTCGACAAAGAGCCATACTCATGGCTGTGACTGATTAGAGTAAGGACAACAGGCAAAATTCAGCAAAGGGAGAAGGCACATGGGACAGAATTCTCTCCCAGTGGAGTCACACAGAGTGCACCAAACCCCTCCAGCACTGGATTCTGACACATGAAGTGTAGTCTACAGTCTGTTAGAAACTCAGTGCCCGGGGCTTTACTGGGGGCTGGCCACGTATGCACCCACTATATAGCATGTACCAAAATTCCAGACTCCCAGAAGGAAAGCAGGCATTCAGTATAAACCACATTGTTTGTTCAAATGGTTTAGGTGCAGTGAGTCACTCGTATCATTTAAGGAATGGTGGGAAACCTCCCATAATCCAAGTTCCCAAACACCAGCCAAAGCCAACCCTGCACAGGCCTTTCCAAGAATGGTGGCCACAGGCCTGCTGTCAAGCCTCTTCCGCACAGTAGAGAAGGAAAGTGGTAGAATAGAACACAGAAAGGCACAGGCCAAGGCCACTGAAAGCCACCCCACTTGTCAGCTGCCATTGGGGCTGTTTTAAAACCACACCCTTACCGCAACAGGGCCTGGTCAACAAAATGGAAAACAGATACTCAAACAAAAACCTAGACATGAGTGTTCATAGAGCACTATTCCCCGAGGTTAGAAGCCAGACACAAAAAGACCACATGTAGTATGGCCTGTAACTATATGAAAAATAAATGAATTTATATGAATATATTTATATAAACTTCATTTATATGAAAGGTCAGAACAGAAAAATCATAGAGGCAGAAGGCAGATTAGCAGCTGTCAGTTCTGGGGGAGTGACCGCTAAATGACTGTCGGGTTTGTTTTCAGGCTCCTGCACTAGCTCTTTTCTGTTGGATGTACATTGCACCTCCTTGCCCAGGAGGAGAAATAAACTGATCTGAAGCATGGTGACTGTAGTTACAATACTGGATTGTATACCTCAGGTTTCCTAAAGGAGATGATTGTACGTGTTCTCAACACGGAATAAATAACGCAACTACGTGAGGTGATGGATATTAGCTTGACAGTGGTGATCATTTCAGAATGTATATGTATATCAAATACCATGTTGTACACTTTAAAGATATACAATTTTGGGGCGCCTGGGTGGCACAGCGGTTAAGCGTCTGCCTTCGGCTCAGGGCGTGATCCTGGTGTTATGGGATCGAGCCCCACATCAGGCTCCTCCACTATGAGCCTGCTTCTTCCTCTCCCACTCCCCCTACTTGTGTTCCCTCTCTCGCTGGCTGTCTCTCTGTCACATAAATAAATAAAATCTTTAAAAAAAATATATATATATACAATTTTTATCTGTCAAGAATACCTCAAAAAAAGCTGGGGGGAAGAGGATTAATTTTTAAAAACACCCGATCTGGTAGACCCGTACTTCACTCACCTGGACCTCTTGCGACACCTCTCTCCATAGTCCAGGGGTCTTCCCACTGCTCCAGCTTGGAGGTCACATCTGGTTTGTAATTAGGAAGTCCTGCCCATAGTCAGAAAGTAGGAAGGAAATGTTGATGCTGTTGCCACAAGCCAGCCAGGCCCCAATAGGCCCAATAGTGCAGTGTGTGTGCCCCAGGGGAAGTCTCTCTCTGGTGATGTGGGGTGAGGCATCTACTCTACACAGAGGGGCCCAACTGGGGCACACAGGTCAGAGCAAGGACATACCTGGGTGTGGGTTACTGGGGACAAGGCAGGGGATAAATATGCATACGTATGTGTGAGTGTACATGGAAGGGTGCACTCACACACACAGGACATGGATGAAGAGGTGACAGAAGGCCTCACCCAGAGAAACCAAGTTGCTGTAGTTCCTCAGCATCACGTCACGGTATAGGATCCTCTGTGTGGGGCCCAGCAGCCCCACTCCTCCCGTGTGAAGTCTACGGCCACGTCCTTAAATGTCACTGGCTTCTGAAATGTCCCACATGCATTGGCTCAGCCATGGGCCCTGTCTGAGCAGGCCGAGCCCCACGGGGAACAGCAGGATGTGAATGTTCTGGCAAACACCCTATTGTACTGGGGGGAGGGGTGTGGCTCACGCTTTGAGTGGCACTATTAGCACCTTGACACTGAGTACTGCAGTCCCACCTGAATAATTGTGTCTTCTCCAAACTTCTATGAAAGCTTTACCCCTCAGTGAAGGCATTTAGAAATGGGACCTTGGGGCGCCTGGGTGGCTCAGTTGTTGATTGCCTGCCTTTGGCTCAGGGCGTGATCCCAGCGTTCTGGGATGGAGCCACACATCAGGCTCCTCCAGTGGGAGCCTGCTTCTTCCTCTCCCACTCCCCCAGCTTGTGTTCCCTCTCTCTCTGGCTGTCTCTATCTCTGTCAAATAAATAAATAAATAAAATCTTTAAAAAAAAAAAGAAAAGAAATGGGACCTTTGGGGGGATTAGGTTTAGATGAGGTCATGAGGATGGGGCCCCAGATGGGACTAGTGACCTCATAAGAAGAGGGAGAGACCAAAGCATGTGTGCTCTCATCTCACTCCCTCCACAGTGTGTAAGGACAAAGAGAGAAGGTAGCTCGTCTGCAAGCCAGAAAGAGAGCTCTTACTGGAACCCAGTCCTGCTGGCACCCTCATCATGGACTTCTAGTCTCCAAAACTGTGAGGAATAAATTTGTTGATTAAGCCACACAGTTCACGGTATTTCGTTATAGGAGCCTGAGCAGATTAAGACACAGTGATTCCTCATCACTTCCCAAAGCACTTAGCTTTGTGGCCTCCAGAGAGACAGCTGGATGGCCCCTGTCAGCCCCCCACAAAGCCATCTGTCACACCTGCATAGTCTGCATCCCCTTTAGGGCTGGCCAGGGAAGGCTTGGAGGATGCGATGGCATCCAACACCGGCCACATGTGCTCTGGGACCAGTAAGTGTCCCCAACCTGGACTTTTTGCCCCACATCAGCACCCCTAGGCTGTGACAACAATCCTTCTGCCTGTGTGTGGCTGTCTCCTTGGGGATCCCATGAACAAAAGGGCCTGTCAGCAGGGACCATCAATTTCAGAGTAACTATTTACCATTAACACCCAAGGCCCCCAACCACCTTTCTAAATGCAGCTCAGTGCCACCATTCACTCATTTGCCCATTAATATGTTCCAGGTGTCTGCAAATGCCAGGCCCTGCTCTGTCCTTGTCCTCAATATTGGCTGATAAACAGGGTGACCACAAAGAGCCTGTGTCCCAGATCGGTCCAGGAATGGGACTTCCTCCAAGGTGCTGTAGATTGACAGGGTCACTAAGCCCCACCCTGGAATGAAGGGAAAAGGAAGAGGAAGAGGATCTGCCCCAGGACTCCTGTTCCTTGGGGGCTGTGGCTCCATTCTGGAGCCAAGGGGTCAAAGCAGCACAGAAGCAAAATTAGAAAGGAGGATGCCTGCTGAGACTGCTGGCATTTTCGGAGACTCACATGGAAGGCATCTGCTGGGAATACAGTATCTTGGGCCTTAGGCTTGTCTTCCTTGATGCGCCCCTGAGAAGGAAGAGCTGGGGGAAGGGAAGGGATGTGAAGGAGGCCAGATCTGTCCTCAGGCCTCAGAGACCCAAGCCCCAAAGTCCCCTCACCTCACATCCCTCCCTTTGCCAGCCTCTAGACTCTTTCCCAGGGGCCCTGGCCCTCCCAGTCCAGACCCCTCATAGGTGTTTCCTCCTGCACTGCTCACCCTGGGTCTGCTCCCTCCTGCTTATCCTCCAGGGCTTGACAGAACCACAGCCCCCAACATTTACTACGTGCCAGTCATGATGTGGGCACTTTACATCAGCTTGCTTGATCCTCATTCTGTCCCTGTGAGGGATAGTTAGAATCAACACTACCAGACCCATTTTACAGGAAGGAAACGGAGGCATGGAGGGGTAAGATGTTTGTTTGAGTTGAGCTTTTGCATGGAAACACCCCCATTCTTGTTCCCACCCATGACCAGCCAAGATAGTGAGTCTGTGGAGAAGGCTGTGTCCACATAGACAGATGGTGACCATCCAGGGTGACCCAGAGGATGACAAATACTTGGAGTAGGAAGCCCTGGACATGCAGCTCCACTGTGTGCCACTAACTGGCCATATCCCTGCTCTCGGCCTATTTCTTCCTGGGTACAAAAAGGACAGGCTCCCAGGAGGACAGATGACACTGTATCTTAGAAAGTCTTTGTGAAACAAAGCATAACATAGGAACACTTCATGGTGTCCCTGCTGCCAGAAGGCACACCACTTCTACATCCTCCATCCTGTCCTGGCTCCCAGGCTAGGCAGGGGGTCACTGAGCTCAGGGCTCCATAGGAAGCAGCCCTCTGATTTGATGCTTGGAGGCTGGGTCTCAGACCCCTGCCTCTAAAACAGGGAACTATCCATGAGCTGAGGCCAAGTCCCCGAGGGCAGCCGAAGCTGCCTGTGTTGCAGCTCCATGCCATCCCCAGGGTGGAAACTTCTCAAGGGCTCATTGTGCAATTCTGGCCAAGTTCCCTAACACAAGGAAAAAGAGGTACACAGGTAGGGAGTGGGGGCCAGAAAGAGCTTAAATCAAAGGTATGAAGCAAGTGATGGGTGAGGATCTGAGTCTGTGCTTTCAAAAAGGTGTGTTTTTAATAGAGGTATGAGTGCTCAGCTCAATGAGTTTTGACCAATGCACACACCTATATAGCCACTGTCCAGATCAAGCTCTAGAACTTTCTGTGAGGACGGAAATGTTCTAGAGGTGTGCTGTTCAATTCATCAGCCATCAGCTCCATGTGGCTCTGGAAGAGTAGAAGCACACATGGTGTGACTGAGAATCTGGATGTGTAATTTGAAGTTTAACTGATTCACATTTTAATATCTCCATGTGGCTCTCAGCTACCATTTCAGACAGAGCAGCACTAGGACTTTCAGCACCATGGACAGCTCCCCTCGGGCACCCTTCCAAGCAAGGTCCTCCCCGGCCCCAGGGGGACTGCTGCTGGGATTTCGGACAGCACACAAGTTGTGCCTATTCTTGAACTTCATACAAAGTAAATTATATGCTGTGTAACAGTCTGAGGTCTCTGCCCCATGCTATCAGGTTTACTGACATCACTGGCAGCAGACACATGTCAGGATGCCTCCACAGGGACTGTTTGGGGACAAAATGAGATACCAGGTAGGCAAGTGCTCTGAGGGAAAAGCAATAGTCCCAGCTGTCCTGAATTCAGGTCCTATGAGACTCCCAGGAGTGAAGGGCTGATGTGGGGCCTTTTGCCCCTCCCCCCAGGGGTGAGAGTGGTGAGCTGACCCCTGGGGCCCTGATATACCAAGTGCCCACACCTTCCTCCCAGTGTCATTCCTAGGCTGGAAACGGTGAATGTGAGGGATAAGTGGAGTCTGTCAGATCTAATATCAAATCCACCTTACACTCTCTGCTGGGTGATCCTGGGTTGCTCAATTCACCGAAGGCCTGGAAAACTGGGTAACCTTTTGCAGAAGGGTGTCTGTTCATTCGTTCACTTAACAAATACTCCACGGACCGTGCACCACATCATGAAACTTACAGTCTATGATGAATGGGAACAAGTATGAAGTCTTCGAATGTGGCTGAGTGCTAAGAAACATAATGTAGATGTGTGTGGCCTCCGTTTTGGATTAGGTGGCCAGGAAGGGCCTCTGAGGTAATATCTAAGATTAAATGCTATTCAGTGGCCAGTGGGCTAGGAGAAGAGAGAGCTGTAGGTTGAGGCCTGGAAATAGGCAGAAATCAGATCATGCAGGGCCCAGAAGGCATGGGAAGAAGTATGGATTTGGTCGCATCCGGGGTCAGCAAACTGAGCCCCACTGCCTATTTCTGTACAGACTGTGAGCTAAGAAGAGTGTTTCCATTTTTAAGTGGTTGGGAGGGAAAAATCACCAGAAGATTAATGTTACATGAAATTCAGATTTCAGCGTTCGATAAAGTTCTGGATTTCATTGGGGGAAAAAAATATGTGGCTATGTGTTTTCTTTCTTGCTGGATAAGTACCTACCTGACATCTTTGGTTTTGCCTCTTGGTCTACAAAGCTGAAAACATTTGCTACCTGGTGCTTTACAGGGAGAATCTGCCAACCCTGCTCTGACAACCAGGGCAGGGATAGAAGGTTTAAGAGAGAGGCAGCCTCACCATTCAGGGTTTAAAGACCCCTCCAGAAACAAAAACAAAAATGAACTTTTGTGACTTCATCAAAGCTTCTGCACAGCAAAGGAAACAGTCAACAAAACAAAGAGGCAGCCCACGGAATGGGAGAAGATATTTGCAAATGACACTACAGATAAAAGGCTGGTATTCAAGATCTATAAAGAACTTCTCAAACTCAATACCCAAGAAACAAATAAATAAAAAAATGGGCAGAAGATAGGAACAGACACTCTTCCAATGAAGACATACAAATGGCTAACAGACACATGAAAAAATGTTCAACATCATTAGCTATCAGGGAAATTCAAATCAAAACCACATTGAGATACCACCTTACACCCGTTAGATTGGCAAAAATGGACAAGGCGAGAAACAACAAATGTTGGCGAGGATGTGGAGAAAGGGGATCCCTCTTACACTGTTGGTGGGAATGCAAGTTGGTACAGCCACTTTGGAAAACAGTGTGGAGGTCCCTCAAAAAGTTAAAAATTGAGCTACTCTATGATCCAGCAATTGCACTACTGGGTATTTACCCCAAAGAAACAGATGTAGTGAAGAGAAGAGCCATATGCACCCCAATTTTCATAGCAGCAATGTCCACAATAGCCAAATTGTGGAAGGAGCTGAGATGCCCTTCCACAGATGACTGGATTAAGAAGCTGTGGTCCATATATACAATGGAATATTACTCAGCCATCAGAAAGAACGATTATACAACATTCAGCAACATGGACGGGACTGGAGGAGATAATGCTAAGTGAAAGAAGTCAAGCAGAGAAAGACAATTATCATATGGTTTCACTTATATGTGGAACATAAGGAATAGTGCAGGGGGGAAGGGAGGGAAATCTGAAGGGGAAGAAATAAGAGGGAGACAAACCATGAGAGACTCTTAACCATAGGACACAAACTGAGGGCTGCTGGAGGGGAGGGGGGTGAGGGGACAGGGTAATTGGATGGCGGGTATTAAGGAGGGCACAGGTTGTGATGAACACTGGGTGTTATATGCAAACAATGAATCATGGAACATTACATCAAAAACTAATGATGTACTGTATGGTGACTAACATATCATAATACAAATAAATAAAAATAAATAAAGACCCCTCCAGTGTGGTGTTGAGAACTACAGAAGGAGGAATGGGAGGCAGGAGACCTGTGAAGAGGTGGTAGCTGAGGATGGCAGGGCAGTGCAGTGAAGGCAGCAGGAGCAGGGCATGTTCTGAGGAAAATCTGGTTTCTGAGAATGCCCAGCCCTAAGACCACCACCCTGACATGTGCCTCACCTGGCTCCTCAGGCTCCATTGCCTGCCACTCTGTCTGGCTCTCGGCTGCTTGACCTCAGCAGCTACAGGATAGGGGGCATGTGTTCTTAGTCCCAGACAGAGATCCCAGGTTGTGGGTGACTGTTGTAGGGATGGATTCCAGTTCCCACAGCCACTGCCTCCTCCCATCTACTTCCATAGAGCAGTCAGGCTCCTGGCTTTCACTTCAGGGCTCAGGGCTGGGATTCTGGAAAATGAAATACTGCCGGATGAGCAAAGGCAACAGAGAGCAGGTGTGGCCATACACATGAGCTTCCCTGAGACAGACCCAATGGCCTTACTCCTCCAAACTGAAAACACATGTCCACACAAAAACTTGTATGTGTGTTCACAGCAGCATTATTTGGGTAAACAAACTGTGGTATAGCCACACAAAGGATTATTATTCAGCTATAAAAATGAATGAAGTACTGATAAATGGCACAATAGGGCTTTAAAAACAATATGCTCAGTGAGAGAAGCCAGACATAAAAAAGCCACTTACTGTCTAATCCCATTTATATCGCACGTCCAGAACAGACAGATTAATTAACAGAAAGTAGATTAATGGTTGCCAGGGCTGGAGAAAAGGGGAATGGGGGTGATAGCTAAGGTGTACAGGTCACAGGTACACACCCGAGGTCACGTCTGCAGAAAGGAGGTGTCACACACACAAAACATCCCTTCCCCACCAACATGCATGCTGACCCACCTGACCACTCACACACACCTGAGGCCTCATCTACACACACAGGTATCTCGCATGCAAGACACCCTTCCCCTCCGAAACGCACACATGGTGACATACTCAGCCACATGCACATACCTGAGGTTACACCTGCACACACAAACACTGACGCACCCGGCCCCTCCACACACCTGACGTCACATATGCACACGCAGGTGGTACCTCACATGCAAAACACCCCTCCTCTCTGACACGCACACGTGCAGTGTCACAGCCGGCCATACGCAGCTGAGGTCTCACGGGCACGCACCCACGGTCCCTCCTTTCTCCCCGCCCCCACGACCTCCCCGCGATTCGTGTCCGGGTCCGCGCCGCCCTCCGGGCCCCACCGGGCCACTCAGTCACTACCACCGCGTGCACATACAGGTGTCGTCGTCCCTCACACGCACAGAAGCCCCCAGGCCAGAACCGCAGCTCACCGCCGCCGCCCGCCCGTCTCAGAGCCGGGCGCCAGCCGCCGCAGTGCGCACACTCTCCAAAGGCACTTCCGCTCCCCATTTCCGCCAACGGCCCGCGCCGAGTTCGGGAGTTTATCTGCTAGGGGGCCCTGCCCGCCGCGTGCCCGGAACCGGCTGGGCGCGGGGTGACCGACTTTCTGGGAAATGAACTCCAAGGGGCGACGGCGCCAGGGGACCGTGGGAACGTGGTTGCTTTGCGCCGCGGGCGCGTGGGGCCGGGCGGAGAGCGACGCGCGTAGGTTACGTGAGTTCTTTTAATACACAGCGTGCTTTCTTTACGCACACGCGTACATCCATGTCTATATAGTTCGGGGAGTTTTCTCCCCTGAACCCTGTTTTCCTGTAAAGCTGCAGATGTCCTCTAAGAACCAGTACCGTCTTCCGCGCCCCCAGGAAACACTGAAACCACACGATTACCTATCCATAGTCTATATGCCAGTTTCTCCCAGTGGCTTCCTATGTACCTTTTTGTTTTCATCTTTTATTCAAGCCCAGATAAAAAACCGTGCACTGCACTCCGCTGACTCCTGGTGTGCAGGCTGACCTTCTCTCCCCTTCTCACTCCTCAGTTGATCACAAGGGGAGATTTTTAAAAAATCCTCTCAGCCACTTACCTTCGACTAGCATTGTGCAAAACAACTTTCTAGAGATGAGGGAAATGTTCTATTTTTAACTAGTGAGCAGTTGAAATGTGGCTGATGTGACTGAGGAACTCAATTTTTACTTTAATTTTGGGTGAATTTAAAATTACATTTAAATAGCTACATGTAGCTAGTAAGACTACCACGTTGGACAATTTGGAGATCTGGAAGATGTTCCCTTGGACTCTTTTTCAGACTGGATGCAGATTTCTTCCCAATTACCTTTTGCACAAACGACTTGAATCTCTCTGAAGATGTACAAGGAGATACTGAAAACGGGCAACTTGGCTGTTGGCCACAATTCATGTGTGAGCTCTCATAATTTGGGGTGATAGGGAAATTTAATAACTTGAAAATTTATGTGCTAAAACTTATGTGCTAGTTTATAGCTTGCAGGAAAATCATGGAGTCAAAGCTATTTTACAGTTAACTGGTTCCATTAACCCAATGCTCAGACATGTGTGCATTGATTTACTGTGTAACTTAGTGTGGCTATGAATTTAGTGTGTGTGTGTGTGTGTGTAGGTGCAATAGAAAATGAAACCAATGATCAAACTTACTTCAATTTTCAAGAGTTGAGATTTTTAATTTAAATTTATTTTATGAACTGGTAATACTTTCACATGTTTCAAAATTCCAAAAATATCAAAAGATATAGAGTGAAAATTGTTCCTCATCCTTTTCCCCCCAGTTTTCCTCCCCAAGAGCAACTAGTATGCCTGGTTACTTTGTACCCTCAGGAGATTATGTGTGTTAATAGGCAAATGTTTTTTTACACAAATGGAAACATACTTTACACGCTGTTTTGACACCTTTTCATTTAACAATGTATCTTGGAGCTCTTTCCCATATTACATAAAGACAGTCCCCATTTTTAAAGCTGTGTAGTTCTCCATTCCAGCATAAATCACTAACTCAGTTCCCCATGGTGGACACTGAGGTTGTTTACAAATTTTTACTTCTGAAATCAATACCATAGTGAAACCATGTACAAACAGTCTACAACACACAAATCCGTTGGATTCACTCCCAGCAACAGGTTTACTGAGACAAAGAGTTGTTTGTTTGTAATCTTAGATAACAGCAAATAAATTGTCTTTCACAGAGGCTGTATCAATTTATACTCCCCCTGGAAATGTGTAGGAGACCCCCCCCTTTGGATCAAAGTCAAGGCTGATAAAATGCTACTTGGTCACACTGCTACAATCCTCCTGAAAGGTAATTTTAAAAGCTACATGAAATTGTCAGAGGAAAATGCTCAAAATATAGTAAGAAGCATGTGTTACAAGAGAACTAGAAAGGATGCCAATTTTCTAAACACAACAATACTATAAATATATTTTTTGTGTGTATAAGATCTAGTGTACACTATATGTATGCATCTATATTTTTTAAGAAAAAATTACAGAAAAATTAACAAAATCTTAATGGTAGTGACCATCTCTGGAGAGTAGAAGTATAAGGAATTAAATTTTGCTTTTGTGCATTTTCTACATTTGCAGTAAAGAATTTACATTACTTTTATAAACTGATAAAATCATGTATTGTGTAGTTTATAGTAACCTCCCCTGAGGAGTTTATCTGTTTCAAAATATCTGTAAGGAAATGAGTAGGAATATTATGCCTAGAAAACGTGACCCGAGATGAGAAATAGGAAATTTGTAAAGATCTCTGTTGTCTGGAGAGGAAGGCAAGTGACAAGCTTGTTCCCAGCTTACCAACTGAGGCCACTGTAACCTCAGCCCACCCAGCGATTACTGAGACGTTGGAAACATGACCCTTCAGGAGCTGCCATTTTGGAGGCCAAGGTGGAGGGAAAGGGGCAACTGCAAGCCTGGCTTCTAGAGCTGTCTAGAACCATGAAGTTACCAATGGGTGTCCCCTCCCCAGAGGGCACTGATAGGTGGAACACTCCCAAATCTGCACCCTATATGGCAGAGAGGAGGGATGGTCAAAAGTGGGGCTTATCCATGTTTTACAATGTCCATGATAAAATGCTAAAATTTAGATTACTCAGAAAAATAAGTAGATTCTCTTTTCTCACACCAATTAGGAATGCTGCAAAACAGTCAAAAAAAATTACTAGGAAACATTTGTGTTAATGATATCATTTGTTACAATCAAAGGTATAGGATTGTTAGTATAGCCCTCATCAATTTAGAGTCTGGAGAAAGTTGGCTGTAGTGCTGGGTATGGTTTCTCTACCTTGGGATATTTGGCTAGGTAATTCCTTGTTGAGGGGCTGTCTTGGGCATTATAGGATGTTTAGCAGCATCCTCTACCCACTAGCTGCCAAGTGGCACCCCTCTGTTCCGCCAGTTATGACAACCAAAAATGTCTCTAGACATCACCAAATATCACCCGGAGGACAAACCTACCCCGATGAGAACCTCTGGCTTAAGCAACACTGACAGCTTCAAGGCAGTGGCTTTTAGTAGGAGCTGTGACACCCCCAGGGAATGTAATAGAATTTCATGGGGGCTTTTTGGCATTTGATCTGGGTGTGAATGTGGCTGACATGTGGGTGGAGGCCAGGTGTGCTCGAGTGACTATGAAGTGCAGAACTGGCCCCGGTGGACCATGTACATATGTATGTGTGAAACAACCAGTTTGTAATGTATGAACTGAGATCCTAAGTCAACTTCACATATAAACACAAATTAACTCCTGCATGCTTAGAATTTTATACAGAATTTTCCAGAAATGCAGTGGTATTTTGTTTTGTTCAAAACTTTTGCAAGAGTTAGTCACCACTTAAGAAAATCGCATCCCATACAGGACTGCCCCTCACAATATTTCCATGGCCAACACTATATCCCATATACCAGATGACAACAGCCAGTGCCCCAGGTGTCCCGGCATAGTGGCCCACATAGTCACATGGAGAGATACCTCACCCACTTAGTACACATTACTCTACCATAAATTACTTTTAATTATGCTTTATAAAAAGGGGCCATGTATCGATTTTTTACAGTACACATGTAAGTAGGTTACATTACGTGTGAATTCATTTTGGAGTAATACAGGGAATAGCACAAAACACCTGCGGTTAAAGGGGGCACGGGGCTTGATAGATTTGAGAACCATCAATCTCAGGTATTTGGGAAGCACCATTTTCTTAAGAAATCAGAGGTCACCTTAGACATTTCTACCCCCAGTTCCCCTTTCCATGAATGCACTATGTGGACTTACCACATTTTTGTACGTGTGGTTCAAAAGTCATCTGCAGAGTTTCTCTCCTATGAGGATTCTCTAATGTCAAATAACACGGAAGCACCCATGGAAGACTCTTCAACCCCAATAACATGAACTGGGTTTTTCTCTTGCATGATTTCATGGATGTCAAACAGTGCAAGTGCCCGGCTCGCAGGCTGTCCTGTCTTTGTCCCACCCCCAGGATTCTCACTTGAGTGTGTGTGCTGATGGCGGCCAAGGTGTGAGGTCCGGCCAAAGGACTGCTCAAGCCGTCGCCGGTTCCGTCCCTGGGGCTCCTCTCTGGTGTGAGTTATCTGGTGTCGGATGAGGTGCGAGCTCTGAATAAAACATTTCCCACAATGATTACACTTAAAAGGCCTGTCACTCCGGTGAGCTCTCTCATCTGGATTCAAAGGTGGGTCACAGCCAAGGGCTTCTGTCCATTCATGCTTTGTTAGAGCTGGTGTCTGCTCAAAGATTAGCCTCTGGCGGCACTCGTAGGGCTTCTCACCAGCATGCTTTCGCTGATGCTGGGCCAGAGAGGAGCTGTGCCTGAAGCCCTTCCCACAATGGTTGCACTCATAGGGCCTCTCCTCTGTGTGCGTCCTCAGATGCAGGAACAAGCAAGTAGTCCGTGAGAAGGATTTCCCACACACGCTACAAGTGTATGGCTTCTCTCCAGTGTGTGTCCGCTTATGCCGGCCCAGAGATGAATTCTGGTTGAAGGCCCGCCCACAGTCCTGACATTCATAGGGTTTCTCTCCAGTGTGAATTCTCCGATGGACTGTAAGGTGTGTGCTATGGCAGAAAGACTTCCCACACTCAGCACACTTATAGGGCTTGTCTCCCGTGTGGATTCGCTCATGCTGAACCAGGGAGGAGTTCTGGCTGAAGGCTTTCCCACATTCTTTGCACATATAAGGTCTTTCTCCCGTGTGAATCCTCTTATGCACTGTGAGATGCGCGTTGTGGTTAAACGACTTCCCACAGTCTGTACACTTGTAGGGTTTATCCTGTACGTGGCTTCGTGTGAGTTCCATAATTGGAACGGCCTGACTAGAAGTTTTGGTACAGTCACTGCTGTCACATGGCTCTTTTCCTGAGGAGCCTGTCTGCTGACTGACTAAGCTTGAGTCACGTTCCGAGTTTATAACTGTTGAGTCATAAGCACAGAGATATTCTCTCCTAGAAATCTCCAGGAATGGATTTACATTTGAGCTCAGGACCCCATTTTCCCCAAGTCTGAGACTTTCACAGCTTTTATCTTGAATTGGTGCTTCCTTGAGGCTAAATTCCAATTGCCTCAAATTATCTTTTTCCTTCTCAGGCATCTTTACCCGGCCCACACATTCCCAGTCTTCCCCTAGAATGGTGGGACAGGGAGCATCCCTCGGGAAGCCTTCTTTTTCAGTGACGCGGGACGGCTCTAGCTCAGGAAGGCCATGCTCCTTGGGCAGTGCTTGGCTTTCGGGTCCAGGCTCCCTGCCTAAAAGGATACCAAAGAGCTCTGAGGGAGTTGGTGGAAAGAACACAGAGGGTGACAGGCCCCCAACACATTGGGCCTACTTCCCTACTACTTCCCCTGCCTCTAGGAAAATCTCAGTTCTGCTCCTATGATAACACCAAGTGCCTCATCTACAGAACAGCCTCATGCTTTCATTCATTCAACAAAAACCTCTTGAGTACCTGCCACAGGCCCAGGTACTGGCCTAGATCAGGGGCTGGAAGACTATAGCCCCCAACTATGAATAATTTTTATGCTTTTAAAGAGCTGTAGAAAAAAGAGAATATGTGACAGAGACAGGCAGAATTCTAAAGCTGTCCCTGGCTGTTCAATCAGCCACTTATCTAGGCACCATGATGAAGGGACTCTACAGGTGACATGAAAGTCACTCGACACCTGACCCCTAAATCTTAAAATAGGGAGATGACACTGGATTGTCAGGGTGGGCCCGAAGTAACCCCGAGCCCTTAAAAGCAGAAGGTAGAAGGGAGAGGCTGGCTGCACAGGAGGACATCAGGCAGGAAATATGCGTGCCTCTCGAGGCTGAGGAAAACTCTTGCACAACAGTCTGAAAAGAAACAGGAGCCTCATGGGGCACCTGGGTGGCACAGCAGTTAAGCGTCTGCCTTCGGCTCAGGGCGTGATCCCGGCGTTATGGGATCGAGCCCCACGTCAGGCTCTTCCGCTATGAGCCTGCTTCTTCCTCTCCCACTCCCCCTGCTTATGTTCCCTCTCTCGCTGGCTGTCTCTCTGTCAAATAAATACATAAAATCTTAATAAAAAAAAAAAAAAGAAAGAAACAGGAGCCTCAGTCCTATGGCCACATAGAATTGAATTCTGCCTGACCAAGCCTGGAACTGGATTCCTTTGGAGTCCCCCTGCCCAGCCAGGACCTTGACTTCAGTCTTGTGAGACCTGGAACAGACAAACCAGTCAGGTCTGACAGAAATGTGAGATAATGAATAGGAGTGTTAAGCTGCTAAGTTTATGGCAATTTGTTACAGAAATGACTGAAAACAGAGATTGTACTTGGCCCACAAAGCCTAAAACATTCGGTTTGGTCCCAGATGCTGGGGAGAAGCAGCAACCCCAACAGATAAAAAAGCCCTGTCCTCAGGAGCTAAGGAGGCAGACAAGGAGCTCAGTTTTAGAATACCTAAGCTTGATAGGTCAGATACCCAGGTATAAGTGCCCTCATGTCTGTAGAATACCTTTGGAGGACCAGCCCAGGTCCCGAAATCCTCCAAACCAAAAATCGCACTCGGGCAGGCACAGGCTCTCCCCTTCCTTACAGTTCGGTGAAGCAAAAGTGTATTAGTTTCCTATGGCTGCTGTAACAACTTGCTGCAAATTTAGCACCTTAAAATAACACACACCTACTCTCTCACAGTTCTGATGTCAGGAGCCCTAAAATCAAGATGGTGGCAGGGCTGCCCTCCTTCTGGAGGCTCTAGGAGAGAATCTGTTTCCGTGCCGTTTCCAGCTTCATAAGGCTGCCTGCATTCCTTGGCCCTTTCCTTCACTTCCAGAGCCAGTATCCCCACCCCTGACATCTGACTGTTCATTTTATCCTTTATAACATCATTTATCATAAACTGATAAATATAAATAGTGTCCCTGAGTTCTGTGAACTGTAATAGCAAATTACTAAACCTGAAGAGGGAGTCGTGAGAACCTGATTTATAGCCAGTCAGTCAGAAGTATGGGAGGCCTTGACTTCGCAACTGGCATCTGAAGTGGAGGCAGTCTTAAGAAACAGAGTCCTTTGGGGCACCTGGGTAACTTGGTTGGTTGAGAATCTGCCTTTGGCTCAGGTCGTGATTCCCCTGGATCACGTCCCACATCGGGTTCCCTGCTCTGTGGGGAGCCTGCTTCTCTCTCTGCCTCTCTATGTCTCTCATGAAAAAATAAATATAAATATATATTTTTAAAAAAAGGAAGTTTAAAAAAAAATAAAGAGAAAGAAAGAGTTCTTTGGCTCTGGGGTCTACACTAACTCCAGGCTGATAGTGTCAGAATTGGATTGAATTTTTGGACACCCAGCTAGTATTTGGAGTTGGAGAACTGGTTGTTGGCATAGAAAAAACCCCACACATTTAGTGTCAGAAGTGTTCTATGGGGGGCGCCTGGGTGGCACAGCGGTTAAGCGTCTGCCTTCAGCTCAGGGCGTGATCCCGGCGTTATGGGATCGAGCCCCACATCAGGCTCTTCCGCTATGAGCCTGCTTCTTCCTCTCCCACTCCCCCTGCTTGTGTTCCCTCTCTCGCTGGCTGTCTCTATCTCTGTTGAATAAATAAATTAAAAAAAAAAAAAAAAGAAGTGTTCTATGGGTGGGGAGTGCCTGGGTGGCTCAGTCGGATATGTGTCCAACTCTTTTTTTTTTTTTTGTGAAGATTTTATTCATGTATCTGAGAGAGAGAGAGTGACCGAGAGAGAGTGCACAAACCAGGGGAGAGGGAGAGGGAGAAGTAGACTCCCTGCTGAGCAGGGAACCTGATGTGGGGCTCGATCCCAGGACCCCGTGATCATGACGTGAGCTGAAGGCAGATGCTTAACCGATGGAGCCACCCAGGCGCCCCAAGCGTCCAAATCTTGATATGGGCTTAGGTTATGATCTCAGGGTCATGAGATGGCGCCTGCTTAAGATTCTCCCTCTCCCTCTGCCACTCCCCCTACTGCCAGCCTAGGTTGTACTCTCTCTTAAAAAAAAAAAAAAAAAGTGTTCTATGGGTAGAAACAAATCATGGTACTGCTAATGAATGCCTTCTGATGAGATAAAATGTTCTCACACTTGACAGTGGTGATGGATGCAACCTGTGAATATATTCAAAACTACTAAATTGTATACCTTATGTGGTGAAATTTATGGTATGCTTGAGACTGTGACATCCAGAAGGGTGACAGCCAGGCAGGAGTTAGCTCAGGGCCCAGGGGGATACAGGCCAGCATTTGGGGCTGGAAGAAGTCACACATGTGGGGCATTCGGGATCTTCTGCCTCAGAGGAGACATGGTACTTCTGCATCCACTGCAGATTCAACCCTGCCCTAGGGCGATACGCTGTACCATCTGTTGGAGGTACATGTGATTCCCTGCAGGTCAGAGAGCCCTGGGTGGTTTCAGAGGCATTCCACTGGGACGCTGAGCTGCAGGAACCGTAGCTATGTATCCCAAGTCACAGCCCACTTCTTTCGGAATGTCATCAGGGTACCAATGCACCAGTCCCAGAGGAGGGATTGTGACAGACATAAGCCAATTATGACAATGTAAGCCCTCCTTTCCAGCCTCCCTAGTGGCTGGGGTAAGGACAGGTGGATGTGACCCAGTCCCGACCAAAGAGACCTCAATGGATTAAATCTGGGCTAGAGCAGTTTAGAAAAGAAGCATTTTTTCCCCGCACAAAGCAGCCACTGCTGCCTCTGGCTCAGTATTCCAGTGATGCCAGGGCTGATGGTTCTGATTCTTCTGGCTTTTCCTTGGGGTTATGGCATGGATACAGCAGCTCCAGCCATCGCATCAGTGCTTCAGGCAGAGGGAGAGGGAGGTAGGAAGAATAGAGCTGCTCTAGCCCCGTTTTCAGATATTTACAGAGGAACACAATCCTTATTGCTAAGAGAACAGAAGGGTGTGGAGAACAAGTTTATAGAATCCGGACATGAAAGAATAAAATGGAGAAGATGGAGGGTAAGTTCACACATTAGAAATGATCCTGTGGAGGGGCGCCTGGCTGGCTCAGTCGGAGGGGCGCCTGGCTGGCTCACTCTCAACGTTGTGAGTTCAAGCCCCACGTTGGTGTAGAGATTACTTAAAAATAACATCTTAAAAAAAAAAAAAAAGGAAAAAGAAAAAGAAATGATCCTGTGGAAAGGGCATGCTCAGACAGCTGGTGACAAAGAACATGAGAGGGAGGAAGGGGTGGGATTGGAGAAGAGGCAGTTGGGGAGCATGGGTGAGGAAAACAGGCAGTACAGGAGCAGGGCGCAGACCTTATGTGCAAAAAAGAGCAGCCTGAGGCTGCCATCCTTAGAAGGACCGGCTTTTGAGAATGGCCCTGGGGTGGGTGTGGGAATTTGGATTTCACGAGAGTTCCCACTACCCTAACTGATAAGAGTAGCTCACTGTGCTGAAACTGTGCCAACAATATGGTTTGTGGTGAACACCTGCTTTCTCCTGGGAGTCTGGAATCTTGGTCCATGCTAGGCACAGGGTGCCTGTGACCAGCCCCCAATGAAACCCCCTGACACTAAGTCTCTAACAAACTTCCCTGGTAGCTAAGATTTCTCATGTGTTGTCGCAACTCATAGCTGGGGGGACTAAGCATGTCCCATGTGACTCCACTGGGAGAGAACTCTGGAATCTTGGCTGGCTTCTGGACTTCACCCAATCTGCCTTTTTTTCTTGCTCACTTTTCTCTGTATTCTTTCACTGGATCTATGGGTGGCCTTGGGGACCCTGACACACCACCCTTTCCAGGCAGCACATGTGCAGTCACCTTTTGGGCTGCTCCCAGTAGGAGTTCCCATTTGGCTGCTTCTCACCTGGATAGTAGCCCTGGACAATTCCTCTCTCTGCTAACCATAGCTCAGCCCCTTGCTCCAGCTGGGAGATGACTTCAGGTTTTGGAAGCTCAGGCCCTGGAAAAAGGGAAAGACACAGGATGTGTGGATCTGCTACAGAGAGAAAGAACCGGCTCAGGATCCAGCCCTAGACTCCTGATAGGGCATAAGGACATCTCACAATAAGGTGAAAACTTTGCATTGGGACAGAAAAGGGCAGAAACCCTCCTGCCTATTTGTTCCACAGGGAGTGAGGATGCAAGATCCCTGATCCCCAGCCCAAGGTCAAGTCCTCACACCAGAGGCCCTATTACCTATAACCCATGAAGAATAAGTAACTGCAGGAATCTGATTATCAGCTGGGGAAGCAAGCCTTACCCAAAGAGAGCAGATGCCCAAAGGTCTCCAGCATCACATCACGGTACAAGGTCCTCTGGGCAGGGCCCAGCTGCCCCCACTCTTCCTGGGTGAAGTCCACCGCCACATCCCGGAAGGTCACTGGCTCCTGAAACATCACATACACTCTTGAACAGCTCAACTGTCTCCATCAGTGCTCCCAAGAAGAGGAGGAGGAATGGGGATGCAGAGGACAGGCAGGCCAGTGTCCTGAGAGAGTGCACGTTCTGAGTAACGCCAGTCAGGTCTCACTGGAGGCATGTGAAAATATCCAAGCAAGATCAAAGCTAACCACAGCTGATCTACGATTGATCTGACAGGTGCAAGTACAGAGACTGCTGACTTGCAGATGTGTGGGCTAAAGAAATGGCTACTGGTTTAAGCCACTAAGGTTTGGAATGTTACATAGTAACATCTAACTGATACACTAAATAATCCTCTGGTTCCTTCAAAGCAAGGCTCATTATCCTCCCTGAAAAGGGGGCTTTACAGTTGGAGTCAGAAACTCACCTATCTTCAGGGACCAGGCAGGCTCATCAGTGACTGAAGTGGGCTACTGTAAGAGCCTACAAGGGTACTTTATCTGTGAGACGTGACACTGAAGGTGATGGGTAATATGCGCCCTGTTTGAAGGGGCAGCTGGGACTCAGAACCAACTGATCATGGGGAAATATAGGCCTCTTATGGTCAGAACTGCCAATCTGTAGTAAGTAGCTGAAAATTTCGTCAAATTTTTAAATGAACACTTTAAATTTTTAATAAGTTGATGCAATGTACCTAAAACATGTCTCACAAATCAAACCCTTCTGTGGGCTGGGTGTGGCCGCTGTCAAAAGCTAGATATTTCTGGATCCAAGTTTTGACTCTGCCACTTTCTCCTCAAGAAACGCAGGTACCCACTTCTACTTCCTTGTTTCCCTGTCTACAAAGAATCACTACTTGGGGGCTGTGACGGGGAATAAGTGGCTGTAAAACACTTTCTACAGGAGAACATGCAAAAGAATAAAGTTGGTCCCCTACCTCACACCACAGAAAAAGTTAACTCAGAATGGATAAAAGACAAAACATAAGAGCTAAGACTATTAAACTCTTAGAATAAAACATAGTGATAAATCTTCACAATCTTGGATTGGCAAAGGATTCTTAGATATGACAGCAAAAGCACAAGCAATGAAAGAAAAAATAAATAAGTTGGACTTCATCAAAATTAAAAACTTTTGTGCTCCAAAATGGAAAAAAAAAAAAAAAAAACAAACGGAAAAGACACCCGCATACTGGGAGATAACAACAGCAAATCACACATCTGGTAAACGACTTGTATCCAGAAAATATACCTCTTACAACTCAATAATAACAGCAACCCAATTAAAATGAGCAAAGGATCTAAATAGGTATTTCTTCAAAGAAAATATAAAATATACAAATACCAAATAAGCACATGAAAAGATGCTCAGCATCATTAGCCACCAGGGAAATGCAAATCAAAATCACTCACTAAATACTTCAATTATAAAGAGGTATTTTAAGAAAAACACAAGTATACTTTATGGGGGTGCCTGGGTGGCACAGCGGTCAAGCGTCTGCCTTCGGCTCAGGGCGTGATCCCGGCGTTATGGGATCGAGCCCCACATCAGGCTCCTCCGCTATGAGCCTGCTTCTTCCTCTCCCACTCCCCCTGCTTGTGTTCCCTCTCTCACTGGCTGTCTCTATCTCTATTGAATAAATAAATAAAATCTTTAAAAAAACCAAAAAAAAACCCAACCCCCCCCAAAAAAAACCCCACAAGTATACTTTAAAATAGTAAAGAAATTATAGTATAGGTGGCATATGGCTCTGACAAAAATTGTGCAGGAAGCATGAAGAACCCTTGGTTGGGAACAGAGGTCTCTATTCCTGTCCCCATGTCCTCACCCCCCACTCAGAAGGTCCTCAAACCCTGATATATGATCCCTGTGCCTCCTGCCTCCCCCACTCTGCCCCCTGCCCCATCACTCACTCTGCAGGGGTTGTCAGTGACAGCCCAGGCAACAGGTCCACTGAGTACTCATCTGTCCAGGCCATAAGACCTCTCAGTGGCATCACATGAGTCCTTCATTTCTTCTCCTGAAATTCTAGCAGGAAGCCATTCCTTGTCCTTCTAAGGGGAGGGTGGAGGGAGACTTAACTATAGAAGACAAAAGGCAATGTGACCACTAAAGCAAGATGCAATGCTGCCGGCCTTGAAGACAGACAAAGGGCCATTAGCCAAGGAATACAAGGTCTACAGCTATAATAGCTGGAAAAGACAAGGAAACCAATTCTCCCCTAGTTTCTCCACAGGAAGGGTGGCTCTGCCCACAGCTTGATTTCAGTCCGGTGAAAATGATTTGACTTCTTACCCCCAGAACTGTAAGAATAAATGTGCATTGCTTTAAGTCACCAAATCTGTGGTGCTTTGTTATAGCAGCCACAGGAAGCTTACACTGGACCTCACAGCCCTCTACTTCCTTGCCTCGTGTGGTGACCAGCTTCCAAGACAGCCCCCAATGAACCCCAGCCCTTGTGTAGTTGTAGAGTCCCCTCCTATTCCGTGCGTGTTTGACTTGTGTAACAGGATATTGTGCAAATGACAGCATGTAAATTCTGACCCCAGAGCACGAAAGGCATTGGGGCTTCTACCTTGCCCTCTCCTGGATCACTCACACTTTGGGAAGCCAGATACCAAGTTGTGAGGAGAGCCAAGCAGCTCCACAGAGAGGCCCACATAGGAAGGAACTAACTGTCATGGTGAGTGAGACGTCTTGGAGATGGATTCTCTAGCCCCAATCAAGTCCCAGATGACAACAGTCTAGATTGACTTCTTAATCATAACCTCATGCGCCCAGGCCAGAACCACCAGCTAAATCATTCAAGGACTTCTATCATCAGAAACTGAAGTAATATTTATGGTTGTTTTAGGCCACTAAGTTTTGGGTTATTTGTTACACAGCAACAGATAACTAATACACTTTCTCTAACTGCTGACAAAGACGCCTCTGAACCCTCTTCTCAACTAGGCCTTGACCTCTGAGCTTCTGTATCAATTTTGCATCACCCAGATTCATGAAGACTTGGTTTAGTCAGAATCCCCACCCACCATATCTGATCATTCTCCATATTTTTTCAAAGTCCTCATCCCCCACAATCCTCCAGGCAATATCTGATCACTTGACCTGCTTCAGGAGAATCCTGTTAGGTCATGGGGTGCCTGGGTGGCTCAGGCAGTTAAGCATCTTACTTTTCGTTTCAGCTCAGGTCATGATCTCAGGGTCATGAGATCAAGCCCCATGTTCAGCATGGAGTCTCCTGGAGATTCTCTCCCCTCACCCCCACCCCACTCATGCTGTCTCTCTCTAAAATAAATAAAATCTTAAAAATAATAATAATTTTTAAAATGATCCTGTTAGGGGCTCCTGGGTGGCTCAGTTGTTAAGCGTCTGCCTTCAGCTCAGGGCGTGATCCCAGGGTCCTGGGATGGAGCCCTTCATCAGGCTCCCTTCTTCCTCTCCCACTACCCCTCCTTGTGTTCCCTCTATTGCTGGCTGTCTCTGTCAAATAAAATAAATAAAATCTTAAAAAAATAAAAAATAGGGGCGCCTGGGTGGCACAGCGGTTAAGCGTCTGCCTTCGGCTCAGGGCGTGATCCCGGTGTTATGGGATCGAGCCCCACATCAGGCTCTTCTGCTATGAGCCTGCTTCTTCCTCTCCCACTCCCCCTGCTTGTGTTCCCTCTCTCGCTGGCTGTCTCTATCTCTGTCAAATAAATAAATAAAATCTTAAAAAAAAAATATAATATATATAAAATAAATAAAAAGGATCCTGTTAGGTCAGTTTAGCAAGAATTACACCCACCCCCGACCCCAGGTATAAATTCCCACTTTTACTTGTTGTATTTGGAATTGAGTCCAGTTCTTTACTTAAGTCTCTTTCCCCCATTCCAAAAGTTTCTGAATAAAATCTCTCCTGACTGCTTTAATTACTATCCAGCTGTTTTACTTTGACACTGCTCATTCCCTGCCCCACCCCATCCACAGCAAAAGCAAACTAAAGCGTGGTCGCATTTAACAGGAATCTGCAATAACGCATATCTGAAAACATGCAAATCTAAGCTTATCGATAGTCTCACTTGACATACTAAATCTGAAATAATGCAAATCCCTGTAAAAAACAACAAAAGACAGTAAGTACAGAATTTCAAAGATGTGGCGCTTCAGGAATTATGAATTATTTCTGGTTTCTGCCACGTGGAGACAGCACTTTATGGAGAACACAGGCAGCGGCCACTTTGTCTAGAATTGCTGGAGCTTTGAATCAGTCACCTTCCCAGATGGCCTTGCAAGCACGGACCGCCCAGTGCTGCAGTTCCCCCACAGTCCCCGCGGGGGTTGGGGGGGGCCCGTAGTCGCTCCCGCTCCACTAATGAGGTGCGTGGTGATCTGTCCTTACCCTCAGAGGTTGGGCCAGGGGCTTCGCGGGGCAGGGCTCTCGGTGGGTGTTCCATCAATTAAATCATCTCTATTCGGCTAATACCTGCCATCTCGGCGCTCCACTGACACTAGTTACTGTTACCCATCACACAGCAGCTGGCCTTCGGGGCGCGGGGAAGGCTGTTGGCGGGAGCCGGGCCAGCCCTGTCCTAGGGAACGAACACTAAGCCCAGAGCCGGGAAACTGGGAAACCAGGGTACCAGCGGCGCATGCGCACTCGGGGACCAGATGCCCCGGGTTCGAATCCCAGCTCCACCCTTACCAGTCGGGCCAGTCAGCGGGCCCCGACCTGCGCCTCGGTTTTCTCATGTGTAAAGAGGGAGAAGGCCCGGGCCCTGCTCACCGTGCGCTGCGCGGGTAAAAGGGTCGATATCTGCGGGAGACGCTCGGCCCGCTGCCATCGTTGTTATTATTATTATTATTGTTACCTGAAGCCATTCCGCTGGCAGCCTCGTGGCCATCGCCAGTGCTGTCGCTTCCTCTTCGGGGTTCATCCTGGACCGACAGGTCGAGGACAGGAGCCCGAAGCGGCCGTAAAACGGAGAGCAGCCCCGGCCTCAGGGACCACCGAAATCGCCGCCCGCCGGACAATGGCGGCCGCACTTGTGACGCTGAGACTACAACTCCCAGAAGACAGTGCGGCGCGCCGTAGCGCCCGACCAATGAAAACCTTAGTTCGTCTAGGCTTCCACCAACGACAACCTTTTGGCTTCGGCCCAAAGGGACCGTCCATCCGTCGGGCCTCCGGCCACTGGGGGCGCTCCTGCCACAGACCCCGGCGAGGCCGTGCTGGGCTGAAGGCGGTGGGCGGCTGCGGTGGCGACTGCGGGTTGCCGCGCACGCCGGGGCTGGGCAACTGGGCGTCTCCGTGCCCGGGGTAGTGGGTGGTGAGAGGGAAGGGGGGCCGGACGATCCGCGAAGGGACCCGGGTCGTGGGGGGCATCGTCCTCGCAGCCTAGCTGCCGGGGGTTCGCGTCTGAGCGCGGCCGCGGCGCCTCACTGGCCCCCGGGCCGGCTGCGTTCCTCAGCCTTTGCTCCTGCGGCCCCGCTGGACGATGCGGGTCTTTCCATCCTGGAGCGCGGTGCCCTGCTTTGAAACCCGGGGCCGGAGCGTCGTAGCTGGCACGCTTTACTCTTTGGAACATACCCTGGCGTTGTGCTTAAAACCTGTTTCTGTGCATCAAAATTACATGAACATGTAAACGTTTTAAAATCATGGATTTGGGGGAGCTTAGTGACCGAAGGGGGCAGGCGAGGTTTCTGATACCTGATTGTGTTCTCCTGATTTGGGGTGTTCCCTTTGAGAGGTGTCATTTCTGTGGGTCTTTTAGAGTCCATTAAAATTTTTATTAATAACGAGGTGAGAAAAAAGCAGATGTTCACCAGATTGCAGTCGAACCTTAGCAATATTTATTTGACTATTGTGTGCTACAAACGAGGCACACGGGAAGAGAAGAGATAGCTGCTCGCCCGCCCACCCGCCTGCCCGCCCGCAAGGGGCTGATGGTGTCGTGGGGAGGGACAGACAATAAGCCAAGAACACGATAAAAAGGTGAGCGACTGTGGTCACCGGCTGGGAGAGAGCAGCTGGCAAAGTCCATACTCTCTCCCATCTCTGTACTCTCTTCTCTGCCTCTCTCTGCCTAGTCCCTTCCCCCCCGCCCCCAGGGCAGCAACCAGTCTACTCTCTGGTGGGTGTCTCGCCTTGCCATCCCACCCAGGACCCATCGCGACAAGGTCAATAGTACCAGGACGTGCATTTGTCGGTCATCTTCACTCGGGCAGGTGACAGTGGCTGCTGTGGTAACCATTAATTGGGCAGTTTCTGGGACACTGAATTTGGCCCCTACTGGGTACCAACACAATTTCCAGGCAGTATTCCTTTCTCGGTGGGCAGAGAAGTTCCCAGAAAGAACCATTGCCTTCCCCTTAGCAGAAGACCCACAAAGGATGGGAAAGGTGGGGTGGTTGGATCTATTATCTTCTTAGGAGCAAGCCCCATGTATTTATATGGAATGAGTCGCTGGGCTCAACTTTCTCCTGGTTCTAATGGTGCTGAATCTTCAATGCATGATGTTTCCCTGTTGTCTTAATTTTTAATTTTCTACTACTTGTTTTGTTTTCTCCTTGATTATATTATAGGGGTTTGTCTATTGCAATAGTTCTCAAAGTGTGGGCCAAGGACACCTGGAGTTTCCTGAGACCCTTCCTCTGAATTGGTGAGTTCAGAACTAAGTGCATAATAATAGCTTTTCCGGGGCGCCTGGTTGGCACAGTGGTTAAGCGTCTGCCTTCGGCTCAGGGCGTGATCCTGGCGTTGTGGGATCGAGCCCCACATCAGGCTCTTTCGCTATGAGCCTGCTTCTTCCTCTCCCACTCCCCCTGCTTGTGTTCCCTCTCTTGCTGGCTGTCTCTATCTCTGTCGAATAAATAAACAAAATCTTTAAAAAAAAATAGCTTTTCCCCTCCACGTCCATTCTCTTACAAATGTACAATAGAGTTTTCCGCAGGCTTCTGAATGAGTAATATTGCAACAGATTGAAAGTATTAAAGATAAACAAAAGGGACATTAGTTAACGTAGTGGAAACATTTTATTCAGTAACATCTGACAGTAGGAAAAGCACTGAGCTCCATTTGCTTTATGCAGAGGTGACTGGACCTTTTAAAGAAAAATGAGAGGATTAGAAGGGGGAGAGAGCAAGGCTCTTGTGGAGAATTACAAAGTGTTTGTCAGTGTAAATACGTGTAAGCCAGCCGTGGCGTGGTGCCAGCTGTTAATTACCAAAGTTAGAGGGGCCCTCTCCTTCCTGATGGTACTATTTCAAAGGAATGGCTTTCAGGTCCTTGAGAAAGATCCTTCTGAGTTGTAGGATATACACAGACATCTCAAAGAGACAGGAAGAATTCCCAATTCTAAGCTCTTTTTAGTAAATGCAGTAAGAAAGGGAGGTCAGGAGCCTATCTTTGGGTGTTGCTAGAACAAACAGCAATTTCTCCTGGCAGCATTTCTCAGACATTAAGCAGGCATTTTAATGGGAGGCTGGTGTCTTTCTAAGGACACAGCATCATGATGATGTAGTTTTGGAATTATAGGTGAGGTTCAGTGGGGTGGAATCTGGAGCCGACGACCAAGAAAGAATTCTTGAGACATTTTTGGTGCAAAATGGTGGTTTATTGAAGCACGGGGACAGGACCTGTGGGCAGAAAGAGCTGCTGTCCCAGGGTAGTGAGGGGTGGCTGATTATATACCATGGGGTTGGGGGAGGTAAGGAAAAGGGAGGTTTCAAAAGAATTTTCATATGTTAAAGTAGAGTCATAGGATACCGGAGGCCTTGCCATTGTCAAGCCAAGGCTGTTCTTCCCTCTAGCAAGGTACGGACATGAAGACAGTTGGGAGCTTCCTGGAGGAACATTATACTCTGCCCACTTCAAGTATCTGTCAGTGGGCTGCAAGTTATAAGGACATTTAATTGTATCTACATTTCCTTCTGGAAGCTAGGGTATTGATAGAAATGCTTTGTTCTTGTAGATCGCTAACTGACGGAGACTCAGGTCTTGCAGGATTGTGTTCTCTATTAGTTAACTATTTGTTTTTCCTTTCCTTAGCTTTAGGGCAGCCAGGAGTGCCTGAGGAATGTCACATATATTCCATCTGAGGGGTGGGGGTGTGGAGTGTCAGATTCTGCTTTGTCCTCAGCTTGTCTTCTGTTCCCTCATCAATGCTGCTAGAAGCCTTGTTAGAGTTTGGTTGTCTCTTAATGTAGCACTGAGTTCTCCAGTGCTGAGTTCTGCAGTTCTCAAGGGCACAAGCAGCTTTGGAAACCAGCTGCTTTCCATCAAGCCTGACATTAAAGAGATTCGCAAAAATATAATGCAGTGCTACGCTTTTCACCAATATTTATTTGTTTTGGGAAATATAGTTATTTTCTATAAAGTAGATTTTTTTTTTAACAAAACAAAATGTTGTGTCCATTTCTTAGGGCTGCCAGAACAAAGTACCACAAACCCCCTCTCTGCGCATGGAAGAGGGACTACACAAGGCTGTTTCCACTCTCAAGCTGGATTGCCTCTGGATCTGGAAGGGGGGCTCTCCTCAGGCCACTCAGCAGGGCTCAGTCCTCCCCAGCACCCCCAGGCTGCCTCAGGAGCGGACAAAAGGGGACTTAAAGAACAGAAATTTATTGTCTCAATTCTGGAGGCTAGGAAGTCCGAGATCAAGGTTTTCATGTGGTTTGGTTGTTCAGAGGGCCTAAGAGAGACTTCTCTATTCTACTTTTCTTAGCTTCTGCTGGTTTCCTGGCAGTCTTTGGCATCCCTTGGCCTGTAGATCTCTGACTTCGCCTTCATGTGACTTCTCCCTGTGTGCATGTCTTTTTATAAATAAATCAGTCATATTGGAGCAGGGATCACCATAGTGACCTCGGTTTAACTTAATTACCTCTGTAGAGACTCTATCTCAAAATAAGGTCACATTCTGAGGTATGGACTTAGGACTTAAATATATGGATTTCCAGGGGACACAATTCAGCCTATAACATATGTTAATGTATAATGGATTTATTTTTAAAAATGAAATATATTATTTTTTTGGTTTTAATTCTTAATATGGCAAATATTGATAGACAGAACCTCCATAAACAAAAACTGCTTGGGGTCCTCAATAATTTTTAAGATTATGAAGGGGTCCTGGGTGGCTCAGCCGGTTAAGTGTCTGACTCTTGATTTCGGCTCATGTCATGATCTCAGGGTCGTGAGACTGAGCCCTGTGTTAGGCTCTGTGCTGGGCATGCAGTCTGCTTAAGATTCTCTCTCTCTCCCCCTCTGCCCCTCACCCCTTCTCCCTGTCTCTGAAAAAAAAACAAAAAAAACAAAAACTGTGAAGGGGTCTTGGGACTAAAAAGCTTAAGACACATTTGTTCATAATATAGGCTTTTGTTTTTATTTTTATTTATTTATTTATTTTTAAGATCTTATTTATTTGACAGAGAGAGACAGCCAGCGAGAGAGGGAGCACAAGCAGGGGGAGCGGGAGAGGAAGAAGCAGGCTCCCAGCAGAGGGGCCCGATGCGGGGCTTGATCCCAGAACGCCGGGATCATGACCTGAGCCGAAGGCAGACGCTTAACGACTTTGCCACCCAGGCGCCCCAGGCTTTTGTTTTTAAAGCAAGCTTTGATAATAATTTTGTATGTATTCCTACAGTTTTAATAGGGAGAATATTAATTTTGTAACTAAATAATATCAGATTATTTTTAATTCTATATATTTATTATTTTCCTCTTTGACCAAAAAGCTTTTGGATGATATTTAAAATATCCAGATTCAGCTCTTTCTTTCAATTACTAATTTATAATGTTGTTGTGCCACTAGAGAATATAGTGATGGGATTTTAGTTGTTAGGATGGATGATCTGGTGCATGATTCCATGGATAATCAGGTCCCAAGGACATCTGAAAGTGATTTCTATTTATTTATTTATTTATTTATTTATTAAGAATTTATTTGTCAGAGGAAGAGACAAAGAGAGCACAAGTAGAGGGAGCAGCAGGCAGCCGGAGAAGCAGGCTCCCTGACGAGGAGAGAGCCCCATGTGGGACTTGATCCCAGGACCCTGGGAACATGACCTGAGCCAAAGGCAGACGGATAACTGACTGAGCCACCCAGGCATCCCAAATGTGATTTCTCTTTAAACATAAATCTTCAATAGACCTCTTGCATACCTTCATCCAGTCTTGAGAGCTTGCTGTGCTCCCATCCACATCTTTCTTTTTAAAACGCCTTTAGAGGGGGGGCGCCTTGGTGGCTCAGTCGTTAATCGGCTGCCTTCAGCTCGGGTCATGATCCCAGGGTCCTGGGATCGAGGCCCATATTGGGCTCCCTTCTCAGTGGGGAGCCTGCTTCTCCCTCTCCCACCCCTCCTGCTTGTGTTCCCTCTCTAGCTGTCTCTCTCTCTGTCAAATAAAATCTTAAAAAGAAAAAAAAAAGACCCTTTAGAGGGACACCTGGGTAATTCAGTCGGTTAAGCAGCTGCCTTCCACTCAGGTCATGATCCCAGAGTCCTGGGATCGAGCCCCGCATCAGACTCCCTGCTCAAAGGGGAGCCTGCTTCTCCCTCTGCCTGCTGCTGTCCCTGCTTGTGCTTTCCACCTCTCTCTGACAAAGAAATAAATAAAATCTTTGGGGAAAAAAAAAAACAACAAACCCTTTAGAGCAGTCTCACACCATTCCTCTATGTGCTTGAAAATCCACTCCCTGCGGAGGGAAAAATCCACAAGTGGAAGGAGGCCTGAAGGAGATCAGGGCAGGAGCCATGAGGATATTTAGGTGGAAAGTGTCCCAGGCAGAGATTCACAGAAAGTGCAAGACTCTAGATGCTCAAAGAACACACTTTTATAGCTCTCTTGTGAAACTTAAACAAATATAGGCACATACCGTGTTTTTCCTTACCTTAGCTAACTTTTTTTTTTAAAGATTTTATTTATCAGAGAGAGAGAGACAGCCAGCGAGAGAGGGAACACAAGCACGGGGAGTGGGAGAGGAAGAAGCAGGCTCCTAGTGGAGAAGCTTGATGTGGGGCTTGATCCCAGAACACTAGGATCACGCCCTGAGCCAAAGGCAGACGCTTAACAACTGAGCCACCCAGGTGCCCCCTTAGCTAACATTTGAAACTGGTCAGCTCCATCTTGATGTCCCTTGGGCGCCTCAATATAACCTGTCCAAAAGCACACCTACTGTTCCTGAGCTCCAAGCTTATGCCTTCATGTCGCCTCAGTCTACTTCTGTTGTATCATAATCTGATATAGGATTAAGATTCTTTGAGAAAGATTCCTTTCTATTACTCTTACTTGAGTCACTGATGCTCCATGGTGGATTAAAGATGGCCCAAATTCTTCATCTCTCTTCCCACCAGGAGGTGGAACTTGTTCCCCTCCCCCGACTCTGCGCTGACCCTGACTGACTAGCCAATAAAGTGTAGCAGAAGGGATGATGTGTGATTTCTGAGGCCAAATCATAGGAAGTGTTTGCAGATTCTGTGTAGGTCCCCTGGAATGCTCATTCTTCGGACTTGCTATCTTAGAACCCAGCCACCATGCTGAGAAGAGCCTAAGCCATATGGAGGGGTCTAATGTGAATGCTCCAGTCAAGAATCCCAGCTGAGTTCACAGCTGGCAGCCAGCAGCAACTGCCAGTTTGTCAGTACATCATCTTCGTTCTGGGTCTTCAAGTGAATCCAGCTCCCATTGTAGCTACCTTGAAACTGCACGAGAGGCTGTAAGTGAGAAGAACCACCCAGTTGATCCCAATCAACTTATGGAACAGTGAGAAATTAAAGAAATCATTGTTTTAAACCACTATGTTGGTTACATAGTATTAGAAAAGTGAATCTGTAGTTTGTGGATTTTTCTGTCCTAAAAATCTCTCCTGCTCCTTCCTTTCTATTGCCATCACAAGGGCATTAGTTCAGGCCCTCATTGTTGTTTTTAAAAATGTAAAAAAATATGGTTTTTAACAAGTAATACATTCTCATGGCTTGAAATTCAGAAGGTACTATTGGGTATCTGGTGAGATCTTCCTCTGTCCCTTGACTCCGACCAACTTCCCTCCTCATGAGCAGCTACTATTTTTTGTTTCTTAGAGGTCATTCTGTAGATATATTATGCATTCACAAGTAAACATGTATAAGTATTTTTTTCACTGTTTTACACAAGTGTAAAAGATGTCCTACCACATACTGAATTTTTCCTTGCTTTTATTCGTTTAACAATATTCTGGAAATCTTTCCATATAAGCGTGTAAGACCCTTCCTTATTATTTTTAAAAACTTTGTTGAGATATTAGTCTCACTCCATCCATTTAAAGTGGGGTCTAATTGGACCATAGGCACTTTCTGGGGCTGAAAAAATGAGCTTCAAGTTAAGAACCTCAGTAGACAAAGTGGGATGGAGGAGGGTGTCTGTAGAGAACTACAGAAGAAATAGCTCGTGACAGGAAAAAAAATATAAAGAGATGGGAATCTTGATGGAAAAGATAATAGGGCAGCGGCACCTGGGTGGCTCAGTTGGTTAAGCATCTGCCTTCGGCCCAGGTCATGATCTTGGGGTCCTGGGATCGAGCCCCGTGTTGGGCTCCCTGCTCAGTGGGGAGTCTGCTTCTCCCTCTGCCCTTCCCCCCCCATCCACTTGTGCTCTCTCTAAAATCTTAAAAAAAAAAAAAAGATAATAGTCCTGGTAGACAGATCCAAAAGACCTCATGGATGAATAATGCGGACTCCATATGGAGAAAGAGGGACAGAGAGAGAAGCTAATGATCAAGGCACCCACTGAGGAAAGTTTTCTGATGTGAAAAAACTCCTCATCAGGACACAGAAAGCTCACCAAGTTCTTGGCAGGAATAATGTATTAAACTGAAACCTTATTTAGTCACGTGTGTGTGTGTGTTTTATGAATGTGTGTTATGTCAAGCTTGTTAATCATTTCAGGGTGAATCACGTATCTACTTCAATAGCCATTTTTTTTTTTTTCTGGGAGAAATACATTTAAGTTTCCCAAACGACTGTAGATTTACCCATTTTCCTGGTATTGCTACCATTTTTTTTCCAGTTGGACTATTTCTAAAGGTTCATGGTCATTTAAAATCTATGTGGATTTTGACTTTTGGTAACATAAACTATCCCCCTGCAGAACAGGTTATTGAATCAAGTGGTCTGAAACCCTGTAAAGTTCTTCATAGCCTAGTATCTTTCCAGAAACTATACCCCTCGACACTTTATCAGTGCATCTCCCTCACCAACCCCTGATATATGGGGCTTTACAATTAAAAAAAAATCCCTTGCAAAGCCAGTGGGCATGAAACAGTGATTACCCTTTTAAATTTGCATTTCCCTAGGTTAGATCTATGTATCTACTGCTAGGCCATGTTTAAATCCTTTCTTCTAAGCTCTTTGGATTGTCTTAGTTTTACTTTTACCAGCTAATTTCAGACCATTTGCTTACCTTACCATATGATCATTCTATGTTAGTTCATCCAGCTTTTGTTGGGTGCCCTCTCTGCTCTGGACTCTCTGGAGCCCTCTGGGCCCTCTGCCTGGCAGCTGGGAAGAACTCCCTTGTCCTCACATTTCGTGGGAGAAAGATGCTGGGTTTCTTTGTGCATCTTCCTAGGGAACTTAGCATAGCTGTGGCCAAACACCAGGAAGACTGCTAGGGAAGGTAACCCCACTGGAGCAGAGCATTTCCAAGCTCGGGATACAGGTTGACTGGAATCCCCGGACCTGTGAAGGAAAGGGTCCCGCTGTGAAGCAGCCAGATGTAGATCCTCAAATTTGGACTGACGCACAAGCTGTTTTTTACCTAGGATGGCTAGATGTGTGGCCTCAATGTGCAGTAGGCAAAGGGTGATCCCTCTTTGAAAAAAAGAAAAACAAAGAACGAAGACCTAAATATCCAGAAACTCCTCCATCACATTTTTTACATGAATGAATATGAATAGTTCTTGGGTAATGTTATATACACAGAGCACATTGTAAAATTCATACAGCCTTAATATCATATCCTCAAGAGCTAAGATGCTAACAGCTGATGATGTTGAAAGAAAATCAGGAGTGCCTGGGTGGCTCAGTAGTTAAGCATCTGCCTTCTGCTCAGGGGGTGATCCCAAAGTCCTGGGATCGAGCTCTGTTATCAGGCTTCTCTGCTGGGAGCCTGCTTCTTTCTCTCCCACTCCCCTGGTTGTGTTCCTCTCTCGCTGGCCATCTGTCAAATAAATAAAATCTTAAAAAAAAAAAAAAAAGAAAACCAGAAGCTTCCACAGCCCCCAGAATGACACAAGTACAATAAGGTAGTGGATCTCAGAGTCACCTTAGGTCCATACCGTTCTACTTGTGCTGTCTTCATTAACTACCATGATGCAACATGCCTGCATAGTAAATAAAAGTTCCAGCTAGTAAACTTGACCTGAACATTACTAAGAATGTTTAACACACTGGGGCACCTAGCTGGCTCAGTTGGTAGAGCATTTGACTCTATTCTTGATCTTGAGTCATGAGTTCAAACACCATGTTGGGCAGAGTTTACATTAAAAAAAAATGTTTAACACAGAAATTCACATTTTATGCTTAGGGTATTTATAAGAGGGAAAAAACAGCATCATTTTTTGTTCTCTTATCAGGGTACTCTGGTATTTAAGCTAAGCCTGGAGCAGTCCAAATGGGATTCATGTCTACAGAAGGGAATCACGGCAAGGAACGTCAGGTCTGAGGTGCAGAGGTGCGATTCTGAAAACCAGTCTCAAGCAGGAATTATATGAACCATGTGCTTTATCCAGTTGGGCAGCCAGAGCTGCAGTCTAAACACGTTAACGGAACAGGTACTGTGAATACTGCTAAATATATTCATTTTGTAAGAGGTATGAATGTTCGCACAGAAAGGATTAACACAGCAGGCCTGAGGTTTCAGCTGTTACAAGCACCTATTTGCAAGGTTGGCCCTTGGCTGGCATCTGGCAACTTGGGTGTTAAGAGTGTTATTTATACCCCAACTAATAAGGATGTCTCTGTGCCTAGACTATGCAAACAATGTGATTTGCATAGCACCTCCTTTCCTCTGGGAGTCTGGAATTTGGTACATGATAGACAGAAGTGCCTCCTTGCCTGATCCTCAGTGAGCTTTGTATGACCCCCTCAGGGGAGAGACAGCATTGCAAGTCTGGACATAGATTCCCCCAGACTTCACCTGTCTTTCCCCTTATGCTCCAACTGCATATCCTTTCTACATCACTCTAATAAATCATAGCTGTGAGTACAATGATACGCTGAGTCTCATGAATTTGTCTACAAATCTCTGGATGTGGTGGGGGTGGCCTTGTGGGCTCCCAGCAGTTCCACTGCTAGTTGTTCAAAATTATGTGTAGGATTATTTTTATATCTGTATTCTGAAAAGGGGGAGAGAGGATGGATTTCTGTCTCTTGTTGAAAGGAGCCTCTGGGTCACATGTAATAGATGTGGTATCATTTAGGGTTTTTACAAAAAAAAAAGCCACAAATTTACATGAAACCAACAAAGAGAAAACAGATACATGGATATACAATTTTGAGATTACTTTTTACAAAATGTTATGAACAAAAAAAACAAAACGTTAAGAAAAAAATAACGGCACCGCTCTGGCTCAGTTGGTGGAGCATGACTCTTGATCTTGGGGTTCTGAGTTTGCGCCCCTTGGGTGTAGAGATTATTTTAAAATCTTTATAAGACAAAACAAGGGGCGCCTGGGTGGCTCAGCGGGGCGCCTGGGTGGCGCAGTCATTAAGCATCTGCCTCCTCCACTAGGAGCCTGCTTCTTCCTCTCCCACTCCCCCTGCTTGTGTTCCCTCCCTCGCTGGCTGTCTCTGTTCTGTCAAATAAATAAAATCTTAAAAAAAAAAAAAGACAAAACAAAACCAATGAAAACACTCCAAAATGTTAAGAAAAAACTAGAAAGTGTACTTGAACTATGCAAATATCTAGAAACCACCTCAGCCTGACCAAGTGGACTCTCTGAAGATGGGCCCAGGAACCTGCAATTCTAACAGTTCCTCTCAGGTGGGTCTTACAGATGTTTTGCTCAGAAACCACTGGCCTCTGGGTATGGGGATCATTCGGGTGGGAAGGTCTCAGGTTCTTATTTCAAATGTCAGACTTCTTGGGTCCTGTGAGCCTTAGGTTTCTCACTTAGGAGGGGTAGAATACCTATCAGAGCAGGGCCTGATGCACTGATCACATACAGAGCAGCGGCTGCGTCCTTCCATTCCCTGTCCCTTCATCTCCTCCTTCCAATTCCCACTGGGCTTAGTCTCCAGGCGTACATCATCACTAACCCCCTGCGTGGAGTTCCCACTAGGAAAGAGGGACTTGAGGACACTGTGGAATCGCACACATCTTCCATACTGGAGTCTCCAGTAGCTCCTTCACTGAATGACGCTACTTTCAACTTCCGGAATGCAGACACCTCTCAGATGTTTGGTCAACAAGAATTGTCAAACAACATGCGCTTTGCTGGATCTGTTCTTCCTCCCAGGCTCTGGCATCTCTTGACAGCTATGCAGTAACACTGGTGCAGGCAGCAGGACCAACTATCCAGCCAAGAAGTAAAGTCCCCACTGTTCTGTGCAGGCTGCCCTAGCTAAGACATTTTCCATCTCAACCACAGGGTCTCATGTAAATCATGAGAGCTATATTACTTAAAGGGTTTTATGATAGATACCAGGTAACTGCCAGAGTGACCTTGAGGGAAGTACATTCAGTACTTGGTTATGCAAATTCACACAACTGTGTTGCCCCATCTTGTCCCAGGATACCAGCACCTCTCCAGGTCCCCACTCTTGGGGGTCTTCTGACTTCCTAGTATTAAGGTTTCTGGAAAATCAAGTCTTAAAAGACTAAGCCACCCCCCTTTAATACCAGGGACTTCTAAGAAATCAAGGAGCCTTCCTGCGCTTCTGGATAAAGTCTAATTGGCCAAACAGAAAAGTCTGACATCTTTCCCCCCCCACCCCCCGGCTTTTTAAATTGTCAATCTAGTACTATAGCAACACTGAATCAAAAGAAAGAAAATTGTATATAATCCCACAAATCAATTGCAGATGCCCTCATGTCTTGTTGTTTTGCTCACCTATAGGTACACACTGGAAACAATTTTTTACCCAAATAGTGTACCACCAGGGAATGAGTTACTACTGAAGGTATAAAATGAAAACCAGTGATCTCCAGCCCCACCCTACCCAACAGTCACACATCCCATCAACGACTTCTAACCATTTCTGTTCAAGTTCTTCCTGAGGCCATCTCTGTAATTCTGATCTTTTATGGCCTGTAGACTTTACTGACTTCCTGCTCTGCTCAGGAATGTAGATTTAGCTCACACTGTTGCTCCTCTATTTGCTTCCAATTTCTGTCACGTTACCGTTTTATGCTCTACTTTTGGTCTCCTAAATAACCTATCATATTTAAGAGGCTGCTTCCTAAAATGAGGATACTCATCTCCTCACTATGTCTCTCTCCCCTTCTACTTTGCAACAGCTAGAGACTATAGCATTACTGTCCGTGACAGTGCTGGGAACAATAATGCTCTCCTCTTGCCATAATGAAATCCTCATGTCATAGCTCTGGCTTTCTTCCTTAAAAAACAAAACCAAAAACTCAGTACCTACTGTTTATATCTTATCTATGCAAATACTGTTCAGTGAAGGGCCAATCAGAACAATCTGATTAAAACCCCCCCTCTTTTATTCCAATTTCATGCGTCCTCTGCCTCTTCTAAGAAGTATTAGCACCAGGGTCAAATACACGGATCTTGGGGTGCCTGGGTGGCTCAATCGGTTAAGCATCTGACTCTTGGTTTGGGCTCAAGTCGTGATCTCAGCGTTATGCATTGGGCTCTGCATGCAGCATGGAGTCTGCTTGAGATCTTCTCTCCCTCTCCGTCTGCCCCTCCCCACCCTTGCTCTCTCTAAAAAAATCAATCTTAAAAAAAGGCATCCTGGATTTATTTTTCACTTGCAATTATTTTTTGACTCACTCTTGGAATAAAACTTTTAAATATTTGAGTCCCCAAATATATGTTCTCTTTGGGGTTGGCTTTTTTTTTTTTTAAAGATTTTATTTATTTATTTATTTATTTGACAGAGACAGAGACAGCCAGCGAGAGAGGGAACACAGCAGGGGGAGTGGGAGGAAGAAGCAGGCTCATAGCAGAGGAGCCTGATGTGGGGCTCGATCCCATAACGCCGGGATCACGCCCTGAGCCGAAGGCAGACGCTTAACCGCTGTGCCACCCAGGCGCCCCAAGGGGTTGGCTTTTTTTTCCCATAACGCCGGGATCACGCCCTGAGCCGAAGGCAGACGCTTAACCACTGTGCCACCCAGGCGCCCCAAGGGGTTGGCTTTTTTAAAAAGATTTTATTTATGTGACACAGAGAGACAAGGCAAGAGAGGGAACACAAACAGGGGGAGTGGGAGAGGGAGAAGCAGGCTTCCCGCTGAGCAGGGAGTCCGATGTGGGGCCCCTGTGATCATGACCTGAGCTGAAGGCAGACACTTAATGACTGAGCCACCCAGGCGCCCCATGGGGCTGGCTTCTGTTTTATCTTACATATTTTTTTTTCTCTCGTGTTGAAGGCTTTCTTCATCTTTCGCGCCTTGGCTCCCATCCATATTGAAGAGGCTATGAAAGAAGATGGGAAGTTCAAATAGGTGGGTGAGACCAGTCTAATGGGATGCTTTGCTAGAGGGTGAAAAGTACAAGAACCAGCTGCTAGGGTGAAGGTCCTCACGATGTCCAAATAGGGCAGCCCTTGTTTTGGAACATAATCCACCAAATTCCCCGGTCCCCCAGACTATTTTTAGTACATAACTTGCTTCCTACTTTATTTTCTGCTTACCCACAGCCAGATACTCTCTGTAAGACAATAAAAATAGGGGAGAAGGGAGAGAAAATTTGGAGTTTCAAAGATCTTTTTCTCCCCCCACCTCTTGGTGTACAGCTCTGCTAGGCAGCTGTGGCCTCTACTGCTCCAGCCCTCTCTTCACATGATCCAGGCTTCAGCCTTTCCACTCTGCCCCTCCAGGTGATGCTTTCACACCTGCTTTCACCTTGCTCAAATCTGCGGTTATGGCCTCTCCCACTTTCTCCACCATTGTTGATTTACATTTCGGCCTTTGTTTTGAACATGCTGCTGAAGGGACCTTCTTAACCAACCATCTGTGTGCATGCTTTTTATATGGTTGTAACATTTTGTGTATATACTACTTTGGGTCCTGTTTTCACTTCACCTGGTAAATATTTTCCATATATGCTATACACCCCGCTCTGATTATAGTCAACCTAACTGAGCAACAAAGTGAAATCAGAGCACAACAGAGTCTTTGATATATTCAGAGTCTACTTTTAATTCTAATAAAAACCAATTTGGGAGACTTTCCATCCTCAGTCCTCCTCCAATTTGTTGTGTTAACTGCTAGTTTACATTGGCAGGCTTCATATTTCATCACTCAATACCAACTTTGTCATGCAGAGTTCTTCTTAGATTGCGTGTCTGGGGCTTCACATCAAGATATCTTCCAGTCCAAAAAAATAAGATAAAAAAAGAGAACATCTTCCAGTCCACTATTTCTAGGAATGTGTTACAAGGTCAATGTCTGATTAAGTCTGGGTGGTTGTTTACACTAAAAAGATTATTTGGTGGGTATAGCTACATACTGAATTTCCTAACTCCTCCTAAGAGCTCTGACAGTTTTAAATCAGTGGTATGTTCACAGCTTCTCATCTAAATGCAGATGTAAACACATTTTAATGTACAAACAAATTACTTGTGCTGCTTTGGGGAACTGTAGGCTCCTGGGTTTTACTGCCAGAGATTCTGATTTAGTCGATCAAGGTAAGCTTGGTAATGTGCAGTTTCAAGAACACTCCAAGCAAATCTGACGCACATGGTCATTAGACCACACTGAGAGTCATACATTGTCACCTGATGTCTAATAAAGGTTTGGCTGTGAGCTTCCCATCTTGATTATTCAGCTTCTCTCCCATGAGTTTTTTCATGTTGAATAAGGGATGTATTATAACTGAAAATCTTCCCACATTCATTACATTCATAGGGTTTTTTCTCTAATATGAATTCTCTGATGCCTAGTAAGTTGATATCGCTGACTAAAGGCCTTTTCACAATGATTACATTCATAGGGTTTCTCGCCAGTGTGTGTTCTCTCGTGTTTTGTAAGTGTCGACCTATCAGTAAAGGCTCTTCCACAGTCAATACATTCATAGGGCTTTTCTCCAGTATGTGTTCTCTCATGTTCAGTAAGGCGTGACCTCTGACGGAAGGCTTTAATACACATGTTACACTGATAGGGCTTCTCTCCAATGTGTGTTCTTTGATGCACAATGAGGGGAGACCTCTGGCTGAAAGCTTTTCCACATTGACTGCACTCATAAGGTTTCTCTCCAGTATGGATTCGCTGATGCACAACAAGCTGTGATCGGTGCCGAAAAGATTTCCCACAGTTGTTACATTCGTATGGTTTCTCTCCAGAATGAATTCTCTCGTGTGAAAGAAGACGAGAGCTCCCAGTAAAGGCTTTCCCACACTGATTACATTCAAAAGGTTTCTCTCCAGTATGAGTTCTCTGATGCTCAATAAGGTGGGAGCTCCCAGTGAAAGCTTTATCACACTGATTGCATTTATATGGCTTCTCTCCAGTGTGAGTTCGCAGATGCCTAAAAAGTTGAGTGCTTCGAATGAAAGACTTTCCACACTGGTTACATTCATAGGGTTTCTCTCCAGTGTGAGTCCTTTTATGTGCAACAAAGTCAGAGCTTTGGCTGAAGGACTTTCCACAATGAGAACATTCATAAGGTTTCTCTCCAGTATGGATTCTTCGATGTACAATAAGGTTAGAGTTCCACTTGAAAGATTTTCCACATTCGTGACATTTATATGGTTTTTCTCCAGTGTGAGTTCGCTGATGCCTAATAAGTTTGGAACTCTGGGTGAAGGATTTCCCACACTGATTACATTCATAGGGCTTTTCTCCAGTGTGGGTTCTCTGATGGATGACGAGGCTATAGCTCTGGCTGAAAGACTTCCCACACTGAGTACATTCATAGGGCTTTTCTCCAGTGTGTGTTCTCAGGTGTATAACAAGCTTAGAGCAACAGCTGAAAGATTTTCCACACTGATTGCATGCATGTGACTTCTTTCCAGGCTGAACGATGTCACAGTGAGCAAAAGATGAGGCTGTGTGGAAGGCATTATGTTCCTCCTGACATCTAAATGGTGCTTCTCTAGGATCATTTATTTCGGTTTGTACAAGGCATTCATCACACTCATCCTGACATTCTCTAAAATGCATCGGGTTGTGTTCATTCAGAGACATGCTATGATGAATGATGTTTCCATAGTCTGTATAGTTATTGTTGTTCTCTGCTGAAAAATGCCTATTATGAAATCGAAGGGAGGTGCCATAGTTGAAGGAGTCACTACTGACAGTATATTCATAAAGCTTTTTATTTCTCATTTCAACATTTCCAAGTTTATTCAAATAAATGCTCTGACAGAAGGCTCTAGCACTTTGGTGATTTTCATAGGGCTTCTGATCAGCCCAGCCTTTCTTGTGATTAATGAAAAATGAATTCTGTTTCAACTTTTTAACCTGTGAGTCAAACGTATGGAAATGTGTTCTTTTGGGTAATGTTGGAGGTAGAAGGCTTACACTCAGGTAACTTCCCCCAAGGTCATGCTCACAATGTTCCCCTTGAGCAGACAGTGTCTGTGAGGTAAGTACCATTTGACTCAAAGAGTCCTCCTGGTGCTTCTTTACCTGGTTCCTCCAATCCTGCCTTTCTCCTAATGACACCAACCAGGGGCCCTTCTCCCATATGCAGTGTTTCATTTCTATATGGTGGAATGCTTCTTCCACAGCAAAATCCTCTTTGGAAGCTGACTCTTTCTTTTCAAATGTATTCTTCCAGTCTGAGAAAAATCCAAAATACCTGATTTACTGAGGATGCATTAGAGGGGGAGGATGGGATGAAGGAGACAACCAAGTGTAAGAGGTGTTTCTGGGTTTGTTTCTAATCCATGGATTGTTATTTCATGCAGAATGTTAATAAAAGGGGGGGGGATGGATCGGCAAATAGGATATGGGTGATAAAGTATAAAAAAAAGCAAAGATAATGAAGAGGTGACCCAGGAGGACTGGTCCCCAAAGAGGGAGAAGAGGAATAAGAATAAGCAGGGGAGGGTAAAGATTAAAGGAGGGATCCACAAAATAGTTGGGCCTAAAGGTATACAGCCCTCAATAACCACAAAAGATACCTACATTCTCATTGCCTGTGAAGCCTGTGAGTATGGTACCTGATTTGGAAAAAGGGTCTTTGCCGATGCATATATTAAGGAACCTGAGATACGGAGAGTATCTGTGTAGGCCCTAAATGTCACCAGAAGTGTCCTTGTAAGGGGGAGGTAGAGATTTGATACACAGAGGTGATGGGAACACGGAACAAAGAGATTTGAAGATGCTGGCCTTAAAGACTGAAGTGATGTGGGCACAAACCAAGGAATGCTGCAGCCACCGGAAGCTGGAAGAGACAAGGAACAGATTTCCTCCTGGAGCCTTCCAAGGGAGCATGACTCTACACCCTGGTTTCAGCCCAATGGTACTGATGTCAGGTTTCTGGCCTCCAGAACTGTGGGAGAATCAATTCATGTTGTTTTAAGCCACTCAACTGGTAATCTGTTACAGTAGCCACAGGAAATTAATACAAGAGCCTAACTGGTAGCTCAACCTCGATTACTGACCCAGAATCTTAGTCTATCTTCTGATTCTGGATCTTGAAACAGGATCCCAAACACCAACATTGACTTAATACTCTTAACACACCATTTCTACTATCTCTTCAGGCTACCCACAGAAGAAAAGCTCTTCAACCACTCTGTAACCAATGCCACAGACTTCCTGGAAAGCACTGTAGTCCTTGAAGCAGTAGTTGGCCGGGCTGGGCTGCAACTGGGCTTCAGTAACTAGCAACTTGTAAAGCTCATTTTCCTTGATGTCAAGCCAGGAATAAAAATCCTTAGCTTACAAGATTTACTTGAATGCACAAATGAACCGATACGGGAATTGCACATGGAGCCTGGCTGGCAGTGCACTGGCAGCACGTGGTTCCATTGATATGAGCACCCTTGTTATTGTCCTAACAGGGATTCCTCCCTTTGTTGAAATATTGGGCCTTTAATGAGTGGTACAGGTTCTCAGCTCAGGACCTTGGCTGGGTCCTCCAAGATTCCCCCTTTACTTGTCACTCTCCCCATTTCAGTCATGTAGCCACCCACGTCTGGTACTATCAAGGCCTCTGAGCAAGTCCCCATGCTTCACTCTCCATGTCTGCTAAGGAGACAAGGATCCTCCATTTGGCAAAATATTAATTACGCTCTGCGGCCCTCCTCTGACTTCCAGGAGGACATTTCCCTCTTGGACAAAGTCCTTATCTAAGTCCAGTGCCCTCCACGCCCAACACTGTTCTCCTTCCCAAGACTCTGTGCTGTGTTCCTTTTTGGTGTTGCCTTGGAATCCCTGATGATGAGAACTTTTTCAAATGAAACAATGGCCTAATGAAAGGGAGTGAAAGGGTATTTGGAGACAGGAAGAAGGAAAGAAGTCTTTGGGTGGCTAAGATGTGTCCAAGTTGTGCCTGGTCATTGGAAACTGGGCAAAGGAAGTCAGACATTTTACACAGTGTCTCCATCAAGATCGCAAAATGAGGAAAATAGACTGTGTGGGTCAGCTAGAAAGTAGTATCTATGACAGATGAGAAGAAAGATGCCACCCATAAACTGAATTCAGAATGGCATCATTTGAAGGGCCAAGGACAAGTAAAAGTAGGTGACACTTCAGAGGGAAAAATAACAGGCTATAGGTGAGAGTTACAGGGTAAGAAAGAGCAGAAACATGTAAGATAAACCCAACACCTCTGCCAAGGGAATGTCAGAAGGTAGTGTGAAGGTCGAAGGTGGTGTGAAGGACACACAGTGGCTGCTTTCAGTTAAGAAAGGCCACATACTGCATGATTCCAACTACAGGACATTCTGGAAAAGGTAAAACTAGAAAGAGTAAAATAACCAGTGGTTTCCAGGAGTTAGGATGGAGGGAGGGAAAAAAAGGTGGAGCACAGAGGATATTTAGGGCAGTGGAACTACTTTACATGACACTATAATGATGGAGACACGGCATTATACATTTACCCAAACCCGCAGAATGTACACCACCAAGAGTGAACCTAATGTAAACTACTGATCTCTACCGGTAATGTGTGAATACAGCTTCACCCATTGTAACAAATGTACCACAGAATATAAGATATTAATAATGGAGGAAACTGTGTTTGTGGTGGGGAAGGGTGGTAGATGGGAGCTCTGTACTTTCTGTTCAACTTCTGGTAAACATAAAACTGCTCTAATAAAGTCTATTAATTAAAACAACAACAAAAAAATCAGAAGCAGTCTAATTAGTTGTGGTGATGAACATGTTCTAAAACTGATTACAGTGATCGATGCACATGCTGTGAATATACTAAAATCCTTTGCATGCTTTAAATGAGTGAATCGTATGGCATGTGAATTTTATCTCAATATGGCTATTAAAGAAAAAAAAAAAAAGAGTTCCAATCAGGCTGAGACACTGGGGCATATAAGGAGGTGGGCCTATGGGATGAGAAGAGGTGGGAAAACAAGTCCAGGAACTGAGTTAGTAGGAATCCTGGAAGGAATAGGTCATTGCCATTTCCTAGGATGCACAAGTTCTCACCACACCTCTGGATCATCTAGAAGTTGTAGGAATGTCCAACATGGAGGAGGGATGGACACCCAACTACAGGGAAAGACCAGGTGTGATAGAGATCTGAGGAGCTGCTGCCCTGGGTGGAAGTCAGGGTAAGGGACTCAAGGAAAAGAGGGGGCACAAGGACCCAGGAATATATGAAGCAGCTGAGGGATGAAGATCAAAGGGAAGATGGGAACTGAAAGGAACCCACACATGAGAAATGTTGGGACAACAGTGACATGTGTTTTTCATGGGGACAGAGGGATAGGCCTATGTGGATGAGAATGTGGTTGCCTTGGATGTGAGGAAGCAGCAGAGAACACCCAAGGAAGCTCTCTGCTCCTCCTCCCCTCCTTGGACCCAAGGTCCTGTGGAGAGCAATCTTGCCATGTTAACTCACCAGGTCTCTGGCCTACTCTCACCTTGGGGAGGTCCCTGTTCTGCCCTCCACGGGTCTTGTCCTTGCTCCAGCCAGCTGATCACATCCGGTTTGGAAAGCAGAAGTCCTGGTCAATGGTGGAAAAACACAGGACTTTGTGCTCTGCTTGGAGAGGAGGAGAACTGCGTCCTCTGGCCCAGCCCTCAGTCCCTGGGGTCAGATGTGGATGGATGAGGAGGGCCCTGCACATCCCAAGGAAAATCCCAGCAAAATGCTTGGCTCCTTACAGGCAGAATAAGTGGCAATATCCAGGACCTGTATCTCAAGTCCATTTCTGGAATGCTCTGGTCCAGCCCGGGCATACCCTTAAGAAGAGCCAGAGCTTTGAGTCCCTGAAACAGAAACTGCTGTGATGGGCAGAGCTTGGCTTACCCAGAGAGACCAGGTGGCTCCAGGTCTCCAGAGTCACGTTGCGGTACAGTCTCCTCTGGGCCAGATTCAGCTGTCCCCACTCCTCCTGCGTGAAGGTCACAGCCACGTCCTTGAAGCTCATAGATGGCTGAAACATCACCTATGTTACCATGGGGCTCTGCTTCCCCAGTGTGGATGTTGGGTCAGGGGGATGGGGCGGCACTGGGAAGGAGAGGATGCAGGCTCAAGATGACATCTATGAGCCCTCATGGGGTTCCCACCTTTGGGATCAGATACAGACCCAGGCCTGTGGTGTTTTCACTTCTGATTTTCTGTAGCAGGAAACAACAGGAACCCCACTCAGAGATCTGCACCCCCTAGCTTCTCCACAAAATGACAGATTTGAAGCCAAAGAGCATGTTCTAAATCAAGGATCAGCAAACTTTGGCCCACAGGACTAATCAGGGCTATGGTATATTTTTAGAAGGTTAATGCCATGAGCTGAATTGTTTTCCCCCAAACTCACTCACACGTTGAGGGCCTATCCCCCAAAGTGACTATATTTGGAGACAGGGCCTTTATAGAAGTAATAAAGGCTAATGCGAGTCATAAGGGCAGGGCTCTCATGTGTGAGACTGGTGTCTGTATAAGCAGAAGAGGTGACACCAGGGGTCTCACTCCCTACCATGTAAGGACCCAGAGAAGGTGCCATCTGCAGGTCAGGAAGAGAGTCCCCACTAGAAAGCAACATTGCTGGCACCTTGATCTTGGACTTCCAGTTTCCAGAACTGAGAGAAAATAAATGTCTGTTATTTAATACCACCCAGTGGAATATTGTTATGGCAGCACAAACAGACTAATATAGGTAAGAATGGATTTTTACATTTTTAAAGGACTATGTGAAAAAAGAATGAGACAAAAGACTATGTGTGGCCCACAGAGCCTAAAATAGTTCTCACCTGGGCCACTACAGAAAGTGCTGGGTCAAGCCTGCTCTCAAAGAAGGCTGACAGGCCAACAGCCAGGTGTCCTGGCCTTGGGGGGCCTGGCCTGAGTTGGCATCTCAGTTTCATGACTTACTTGATGGACACATCCCTGAACTCCTCTAGCATGAGCTGCCCTCCCTCATGAAGACAGCCTCCCACATCAGGGAGTCTCACAGGACATGAGGGGAAATAACACTCTGGCACCCAGGAAGCACAAAGACAATTTGCTGGGACATTCAGTGAGGTCAGGGACCACCCCTCACCCCACTGTGTGCTGCACGGTGAGCCATCTAAGGGCAACTATGGCACTTTAAGGGGATACTCTTGGCTGCCCTCCTGAGTAGTCTCAGTGATGGTCAAGGGCCCCGCGTGGCTGAATGGGGTATGGAGGCTTAGTTCTGCCCATTCTCAAGAGCCTGTTGTGCAGCCATCACAAACAGAGTCTGAGCCAGAGACCTGTCCCAGGGAACCAGGTGTGGTAGACTTCTGTTCGGTCTGGTCCCAGGAGCTCCTGGCTCATCCATACAGGGCAGGTGCTTTATCTACAGAGAGCCTTTGGCTTTCACATGAAGGCACAAGGGCAGCATTACAGTGCTCTCATGTGCTGGCCTGAGGAGGTGGGTGCTATTCCTGGACCCATTTTTACAGCTGAGGAGACTGAGGCAAAGACAGAAAAGGTTCCTAACTCACCTGGCATGGGACTGCATGAGAATGTGGTTCCATTTCCTCCTCATACCTGAAGAGGCTGTCCTGAAGAGGGCAGAGGTCCTCAGGACACAGGTCTGGTGAAGCAGGGAACAATAAGAAATTCAGCCCCACCTCAGTAAGCCCAGGCAACTGAGCCCACTCCCAACCCCAGACAAAGGAGAGGGCTGCCAGTACCATTTGAGGAACATTCCCTTAGGGTATGAGGAGTTGGGAGACAGGCTCTGACCAAGTACCTTAAAAAGTCCAAGGCTCTGAGGTCAGCTGTGGCAGCCAAGCCAGCTTTCCAGATGTGGAATGGGCCAGCCTGACCAGATCTGAGCCTAGGGATGGACCTGGCCTATTCCAGGCTCAAAGAAAATGCCTAGTCACAGGTGGGTATATCTGAACTGTGTGCCCACAGATACACAGCCATCCCTCAACACCCAAATAAAGGACTGGCCATTTTTTCCTGTCCTTTCAAGAGACCAAGTCGGGGGAGGTAGAAGCAGAGTGTTAAGTGTACAATTTCAAAATATCCCAATAAAACATCAGGTGGTCTTCCAAGAAAACTGTGCAATTTTTAAATACCAGTGAAACATGAGCTGGCTTCAAAAAAAAATTGCACAATTTTAAAGTATCACAGTAAAACACCAGCAGGTTTCCAAAAATAGGGTCTGGGGGGATGGGAACAAGGAGGATGAAAATCCTAAGCTGTCCTAAGGAGGACAGCTAAGGGCACTCTGTTGGGGGCTGCTGTCCCAGGTACGCACTCCCCCAAGCCACTCTGAACATGCAGGATGCTGCCCCACTGTGTATGCGGGCGGGGGGCACACCATCATCCACTACTTTACTGGACATTGTCATTGCTCCCCATACTCTACTTATCTAAGAGCTTGGCTGCAGTCATGTGACTGTCTCACTGAGACAGCCAGGCAAAAGTCCTGCCAGATCTTGCCTTAAACCCTTCCCCATATTTGCCTCCCACTCACCCACTTGTATCAAAAGCATAGCTCTACCTGTGTGCACACACACACCATCTATCCAGTCACTGCTCATTCGGGATGACCCAACAGTCCAGAAATGTATGCTGCATTTGTGTGTTTGTTCACATGGAGCCACTGTTCATTCTGCCAGATTCTGGCATCTTTCATTTGTATGGTGCCATCCAGGTCACAAAGAGCCTTGGACCCTCACCCCCTTGAAACAGAACAACTATCATCTGCGCTGGAGGCCCAGAGAAACCCAGACCTCTCATTCGTCGCTTCCAGAAGGCAGACACTTGCTGTTCTCCCAGGACTAAATACTGGCATTTTTCTTATTCTACTTTCTCTATAAAACCCATCTTCCTGGAGGATCAAGAATCAAGTCATATATCAGGGAAAGTGTGCTCTCTCCATGCCTCACATTTTTGGCAGTTCTCACCTTTGCCTTGAAATGTTTGAGTCAGTTCCTCAACCAATGTCATCTCCTCTTGGGGCTTCTCCAGGTACTGGGGTTTCTCTTAGGTCCTGAGCTCCCCAGAGAGGGTGTTGGGGGCCACTCCTGGCCAGAGCCAGTAGGAGCATGGTGCCTACAGATGGGCCAGGACCTCAACACTTAACAGCTGCTAAAACCAGAAAAGCCCCAGAGGCAGCTTCCCACTGTGCTCTCTCTGAGAACACTACTGCTTCCAACACATCTGGGGTCTGAGAACTCCTTTCCCAAACTTAATTCTGTAGACATTCTTTTCTGGCCATCACCTTCATGGTGGGTCCCAATCTCTTTCTCACACAAACCTAATATCCTTCAGGTAAAATGAGCACTCAAGTCCTCTGAGAATCATTATAAAAAGGAGAGAGTGCTGGGGTACCTGAGTGGCTCAGTTGGTTAAGTGTCCTACTCTTTTTTTTTTTTAAAGATTTATTTTATTTTATTTATTTGACAGAGAGAGATACAGCCAGCGAGAGAGGGAACACAAGCAGGGGGAGTGGGAGAGGAAGAAGCAGGCTCATAGCAGAGGAGCCTGATGTGGGGCTCAATCCCACAACGCCGGGATCACGCCCTGAGCCGAAGGCAGACACCCAACGACTGCGCTACCCAGGCGCCCCTAAGTGTCCTACTCTTAATTTCAGTTCAGGTCATGATCTCAGGGTCGTGAGATTGAGCCCTGCATCAAGCCTGTGTGTTGGGCTCTGTGCTGGATGTGGAGGCTGCTTAAGGCTCTTTCTCTCCCTCTCCCTCTGCCACTACCCTTCCCCCAACCCTGCATGCACTAAAAATAAATAAAATTTTAAATAGGTAGAGAGAGAGAGAGATAGGAGAGACTACTGAGTAGCCAGTTCACTACTGAAGCAGAAGACAATAGCTTCAAAATGCAGGGTTGTCTCTGACCTTGGCACTCAGGCCAGTACAGATAAGGCAGCAATAACCATGCAAGAAATGGAATGCCAGGGGTGCCTGGGTGGCTCAGTCGTTAAGCATCTGCCTTCAGCCCAGGGGGTGATCCCGGCATTCTGGGATCGAGCCCCACATCAGGCTCCTCTGCTGGGAGCCTGCTTCTTCCTCTCCCACTCCCCCTGCTTCTGTTCTCTCTCTTGCTGGCTGTCTCTATCTCTGTCAAATAAATAAATAAAATCTTTAAAAAAAAAAAGAAAACTCATCATCAAAAAGAACGAGTTTTAAGTATAAAGATGTTGATAAAAGATAGTAAAGGGGCGCCTGGGTGGCACAGTGGTTATGCGTCTGCCTTCAGCTCAGGGCGTGATCCCGGAGTTGTGGGATCGAGCCCCACATTGGGCTCCTCCACTATGAGCCTGCTTCTTCCTCTCCCACTCCCCCTGCTGTGTTCCCTCTCTCACTGGCTGTCTCTATCTCTGTCAAATAAATAAATAAAATCTTTAAAAAAAAAAAAGATGGTAAAAAAAGTATGTGGCCTAAACTTTAGTGCAATATCACTAAGAGAAAGATATTTTTTAGGGATAAAAGTTAGGCTGTAGAAGATAAAATAATCTTGACTATTCATTTGCCCAACAGACACTATAGCAAAAATATAAAGCAAAAACTTGGTAATGAGAAACACCACATGGGAAACACCAACCTACATTTTACAATTTGACTGATCGAGAAGACAAATTAGAATACAAAATAAAATTTTTATAAATTTAAATTGTTTAAAACAGTGTCAAGCTGAACTGTATATACAATTATTTGTTTACACACTTGTGTGCTAGACTGAACTGTTCGGTTTACCCAGGGAAAATTAACAGCATTCTCCTCATTTTGTGGATAAGGCAACTAAGACAGAAAGAGCTTGAATAAAACTTAGTCAAGGCCTCATGGCTGAGGACTAGGAAGTCAGGAGCTCTATAGCCCACAGCCTTGAGCACACGGCCGTCCTGGTTCTCTGCCTCTCCCTCTGGTACACCCCTGCCCAGTCCACTGCCCTTACCCTCTTTCTTAGCATCCTCCATCAAGGACCCACCTCTCAGCCTTTCTTACTCAGAAGCTCTGCATGATCTGCCTCAGGCTACTGGCCATCCTGTCTGCCTGCCCTTGATGGTTTTTGAGTCTTAGGTGGTATGAGACTGTCTCTATTGCCCCCACAGCTACCAATCCATGTTCTCACTCACCCATCCCACCCCTTCACTATTACCTGATCTGTGCAGAAAAAGCTGCCTCTTAACTCACTCCAGTGACCCTAGACTCCACCACCTTCCTGGCACACAGATTCCTCTAAGCCCACACCCTCCCAAATGGCTCCCTTCAATTTCTCAGGAGAGAGATTTTCCTTCTGATCAAGTAAACTCTTGCATCCCAGTGTCCCCCCCCTTCCAGTTACTTCCATGCTCCTGTTCCTCACAGCTAGGCCCTCAGAGCAGCCAACACTCCAGTCTCTCCCTCTTCACCCTGTCCATCATCTCTCTGCCATCTCACTCCTAAATATACACACTACAAATGTACACCACACCCAAGAAGCTCACCAAGATTCTACATCTATCTATCTTGTTCTGAGACTCCTGCCCATCCCTGGGCAGTCTCCTACTGCCTGTGACCATTTCCACCCTCCCATCCTCCTTGTCTGGAGGCATCTGAGGGCAAGGGCTGGGAATGCTACTCTTAAGTCAAATTGCCTGCTTTCAAAGTCCCAGCTCCACCACTTGCCTCTGAAGTTCCTAGTTTTGTTTTTGTTTTTTTTTAAAGATTTTATTTATTTATTTGACAGAGAGAGACAGCCAGCGAGAGAGGGAACACAAGCTGGGGGAGTGGGAGAGGAAGAAGCAGGCTCCTAGCGGAGAAGCCTGATGTGGGGCTCGGTCCCAGAACTATGGGATCACTCCCTGAGCCAAAGGCAGACGATTAACGACTGCACCACCCAGGCGCCCCTGTAGTTCCTAGTTCTTAAACAGACCTCCTTAACCTCCCTAGGCCTCAGTTTCTTCTTCTGTAGACATCTGGGAGAATAGCAGGCCTTGTGTCATGGTGCTGCTCTGAGGATTAAATGAGTTGCATTTCTAGAGCTTAATGTCACACTGACACACAGGACACAGTAGATTTGGTCACATCAATTATACTTGAACATAAAATTCCCCTTCTATTCCTCATGCTGGACCTGAGGGGGGCTGGTGTGGCAGGGTCCCTCTGTCTGCAGGGCTGGGGCGGAGGCTGCTTTCTCCTTCCTTTTCCAGTTTGCTCTTTCCCTGCCCGTGGGGTGGGGTTTCAAGTGCTGCCCCAGGCTTCATGTTCAGCCTAGACCTCCCTGTCACTGCCATTTCCTCCTCTATTTCCAGCCCTACATCCCATAGACTCCTCAACTCAACAGATCTGAGTGACCAAGAGTTCTCTCTGTGACCTCCATCCTGGTTCCTCACTAGAAATGGAAGCTCAGAGTCCTCCTCAGCTATTCCTACTCCCTTTGCATTCTCTCTTGCACTCAGTTATTTCTACAGCCAGATGCTTCTACTCTGAGGCTTTTTGAAATCCAACTCTTAAGCCCTCACGCAAAGGACAGTTTTATGTCCCGGCTCTTTACACCTCCAGACCCCTCTAACTTAGCCCCTAACATGGGGTATCAACAAACACACCCAATACAGGCACCCCAATACCGTAGACCCAGAGTTTGCTGGACTGTCTCTAATTCTTTGTTCACCTGGAAAACATGCACTTTGTCTTCAAACTGAGTTCAAGATCACGTACCAGTGGAAGAAAACGTATCCAAGTTCTGAGGCTGCTGGGGTAAAGAAATCCTCACTTGCCAGGACTGCCGCTACCACCTCCTGCACAGAGCGCCTGCGCGGTAGGTGGCGTTAACGAACAGAGAGAGGGAAAAAGACGCGTCTGGGTGGGCAAGCCCCAGATTCCCTCCCATACGCCGGCCTGAAACCCTCAACAGCTGGCCTTCTTTGCAGCAGGAGAGCTTCTGTTCCAGAGTAGGAGAACCTCAGACAAGATCACACCCAGCTGCACTCTGCTGCAGGAGGGGCCCTGGCTGCGCCAGCTTCCTCCCGGTTTCTGCAGCCAGAGGGACTCGAATCTTACAGGCCCCAGTTCCGCCGCGCAAAAGGAACCCCTGAGAGTCTCGCTTCCTCCCCCCGGCACCGCCCAGGTCACAGAGGTCCCGCCTGGCCCCGCCCACAGCTGAGGGTCCGCGTCGGTGCGGATTTCAGGCTCACCTGAACGCGCGGAGTAATGCCGGCGCTTCCGGTGGAGGGCGGAAGTGCGCGCGCTTGGCGCAACCAACTTCAAGTCCCAGAAGGCAGCGCGGCGGCGTCTGTTGCTTACCGGACTCCGTCGGGGCCGGAGTTGTTTGGTCCCCGGCCGGGGGCCTGAGACTCGAAGGCTACCTTTTCCCTTTTACAGCGGCTCGTGTTATGGTTTAGACAGTTGTTTTCCTTGGGCTGCGTCCCGTGGCGTGCCTCTCCCCGTAGCCCGGGCTCACGGACGCGACTCATTCTCCTCAGCCGGCGACTGAGGCCGCGACGCCAGAATGGCGGACGTCTGTGACCAGCGTCGAGGCCTGGGTTCGTGTCCGAACTGCGCTCGGCCGCACCCTTTCCTCGTCGGTTTCTCAGTCGCCTCGACCTTCTGTGGAAGTGAACGAAGACACCTTGAAGGGGGCTCGGAACGGTTGTCGACCCTGAACCTGCTCAAGCGAGGCCGTCCGCCACCGTCCTGTGCATTCTGCGGAGGCTCAAAGGCAGGCAGGGGAGTGGCCTCGGTGCGCCTTGGATGGTCTTTGTCCAGTGTGGAAGCCGGAGACCGGCTAACTATAAGCGGGCCTTCTAGGTTTAGGATTGCTTAGGGGAGCATAGTTGGCTTTCCCCGGTTGGCCCTAAGTGGGACAGGGGCAAGAAATAGGGAAGCTGGCAGTTAGTGATCACGTCCTGTTTGGGCCCGTTCTATTACATATGGTCAGTCCACTGTTACGTGTGCTGTCTCACTGCGTCGTTCTGGGGTCAGTTTGAGACCCTCCGTCTGCTGACCTACCCCGGCTCTCAAACGAGGGAGACCACAGTTACCTTCCCAGGCCGGCCTACTGGCGGGAGCGACTCTGGCTCTGCCCGAGCCTCGTAAGCGCCTGAAATGTTTCCTTGTGTCTGAGGTGCTCCTGTGACCAGCCTTCCTTGCCTGGACTCTTCCTGGGGCTGACCCAACAGCCGTCATCTTCTTACTTGAGTACTTGATGCTTGTTGACAGGACCCTGCAATATGTGGATTCTTCCAGGAAGTCTTTAATCTAGCTTCCAAAGGGAGAATTCTGATGGAGTGGGCTCGTGCCTCTTATTGTGTTGCTGAATTAGGCAAGGGGAAATGACACATCTGCTAGGGGCTTCTGGGGGGAAGTTCTCTCAAAAATGGACGTAAGACACTAGTATGTCCCCTTTCATTGTCTCTGGGCAGTGTTATCTGTGTATAATGTGTAGAGCAGTACTGCCATGCCAGCACCTTCAGGAAGCCAGCCCAAGCGGCAAACAAAGTCGACATGCTGAGAATGGCAGAGGAGAAAGATGGAAAGAACCAGAGTCTGTAATGAGATCCTCCTTGAGTCACTGAATAACTGATATTGCCTATGTCCACCTTGGGACTTTTCCTTATGATATCATAAATGACCTTGTTTTTATTTGGAAAATTTCAAACATACAAGAATAAGGCGAAGAGTGTGATGAAAACCCATGCTTCCCTCCATGCATTTATCCAACTTCATTTACCGTCATCGTTCGGTTTTTTATACTTAATCTTATCCCCACTTTCTCCCAGCCCACCACTGGGTTATTTTGAAGTAAGTGCCATATTGTTTCACTCATAAATACCTAAGATTGTATCTATAAAAGAGATTTTTTTAAAAAAAAGATTTTACTTATTCATTTGAGAGAGCACAATCGGGGAGAGGAAGAGGCAGAGGAGAAGCAGACTCCCCACTGAGCTGGGAGCCCAATGTGGGGCTCCATCCCAGGACCTAGAGATCATGACCTGAGCTTAATTAAGGCAGTTGCTTAACCACCTGAGCTACCCAAGACCCCGGGAATGACTTGGTAGAATAGGAAAATCCATAGAGAAAGTAAATTCATGGTTGCCTAGGGCTGGGGAAGTTTGAGTGAAAACGTGAGTAGTCACTCGGATATCAGTTTCTTTTGGCGGTGATGAAAATGTTCTAAAGTTGATTGTAATGATGGTAAAACAGTATATTAAAAACCATTGAATTGTACAGCTTAAGTGGGTGTATGTGAATTATGTCTCACTAAGGCTACTTAAAAATCCGTACATAAAGGGACACCTGGGTGGCTCAACCGGTTCAAGTGTCTGCCTTCTGTTCAGGTCATGATCCCAGGGCCCTGGGATGGAGCCCCATGTTGAGGTTCCTGAGTTTGGTTCCCAGCTCAGCAGGGAGTCTGCTTCTCCGTCTGCCCCCCTCTCATGCTCTCCCTTGCTATCTCTCAGATGAATAAATAAAAATCTTTAAAAAAAATCACTACATAAGGGTGCCAACATCTATTAGGGAAAAAAAAAGATACAGTGGGGGAGAAGACTTTTAAATATATAACTACAGTCTTTATTTTTTTTTAAAGATTTTATTTATTTATTCGACAGAGATAGAGACAGCCAGCGAGAGAAGGAACACAAGCAGGGGGAATGGGAGAGGAAGAAGCAGGCTTATAGCAGAAGAGCCTGATGTGGTGCTCGATCCCAGAACGCCGGGATCACGCCCTGAGCCGAAGGCAGACGCTTAACTGCTGTGCCACCCAGGCGCCCCATAACTACAGTCTTTAACACACCTTAAAATATTAGCAATAATTTCTTAGTACCAGGTATCCAGTGTTTACCCCACATGTGTCCATTTTTTTTACATTTTATTTATTTAAATTAGGATCTAAACAAGTTTCACACTTTGCATTTGGTTAATGTGTGCTTAAGTCTTGGAATTTATGAGTTCCCCGACATGTGCTTTTTCCTTTTGTTTCTGTTTGTTGAAACCGGGTGAATTTTTCCCATAGGATTTACTACCTTGTGGATTTTGGTGATGGTATCCTTATGATGTCATTTCTCATTCCCTTGCTTTTGTGGTAAACTGATAGTTGGATCTAGAGGCTTAATTAGATTCAAGTTTGTATATTTGACAATCCTTCATAAGTGGTGCATGTGTGTTCTTTTGCATCATATCAGAAAGTGTATAGAGGCACCTGGGCGGCTTATTCGTTTAAGCATCTACCCTCCAGCTCAGGTCATGATTTCGGGGGTCCTGGGATCCAGCCCCGTGTCAGGCTCCCTACTAACAGGGAGCCTGCTTCCCCCTCTCCTCCTTGCTCGTGCTCTCTCTCTCAAATGAATAAATAATTCTTCCATAAGGAAAAACTTTCCCTTCCTAATTTTTTTGGTTACTCTGAGGAGGTAGAGTTTGTTCAGGAAAAACAGGATAGATGCTTCATTCTTTGCCTTTGCTTTGGGAAAACAGATGTGCTAGCAATCTCCAAAGGTAGCCAGTGAGTATGTTTTATATACATGGATTTTTAACGTATTCTATGTGTTCTAATCTGTTGCAGTGAATAATCTGATGCTCTGGTTGTCCAAATGGTGGCCACGAGCAGCTCTCTGAAGCTGCCTTCTGTGTCCTTTTGACATGATCTGAGTAGGTTTTGATAACTACTTTGCTTTCCAGTCAGAGAAGATGTTCCAAGGCTCATTCTGTAAATTTCCTGCCCCTGCCCTAGAATTAGCTACTTCTCTGAGGAACCCTGGTTCTTTTTAGTGGGAAATGTGTTTTAGAGATCTGGGCACTAGGAGTACCATTACTGGTAGGGTAGTTATTGTTATAAACCTCTTCAGTGGACAAAGTTGGAATATATATTTTTAAGAGAAAACACATTTTGGATTAATCTTGATAATTCTAATTTAAATTTAGGATTACAGGGCTTTAATTTTTTATTGCTGAAATCTTGGTTCTGAATTACGTCAGTAATTACATCTGTCCCTCTTCCCTCCCCCAACTTATGCGCTAGCTCACTCTCTCTCATATAAATAAATAAAATCTTTTAAAAAATAAAATGAGGGGCGCCTGGGTGGCACAGTGGTTAAGCGTCTGCCTTCGGCTCAGGGCGTGATCTGGTGTTATGGGATCGAGCCCCACATCAGGCTCCTCTGCTATGAGCCTGCTTCTTCCTCTCCCACTCCCCCTGCTTGTGTTCCCTTTCTCACTAGCTGTCTCTATCTCTGTCAAATAAATAAATAAAATCTTTAAAAAAATAAAAAATAAAATGAATTTTAGGGGCGCCTGGGTGGCACAGTGGTTAAGCGTCTGCCTTCGGCTCAGGGCGTGATCTGGTGTTATGGGATCGAGCCCCACGTCAGGCTCCTCCGCTATGAGCCTGCTTCTTCCTCTCCCACTCCCCCTGCTTGTGTTCCCTCTCTCGCTGGCTGTCTCTATCTCTGTCAAATAAATAAATAAAATCTTAAAAAAAATAAAATGAATTTTAAAAACCTAATTTATATTAATGCAGATCACTTTTATGGCTCCAAAGTAAAAACTACAAAAATCAACATATACTCAGAGAAGCCTAGCCTCTGTGCCTCCTCTTCCCTCTATTCCTGCTCTTCTCCACTGGTAACCATTTATATAAGTTCTGGATCATCCTTCCATTTTATTTTTTCCCCTTCCCTTCCCCCCACTCCTTCCATTAAAAAAAAAATATATATATGTATATACGCAGATATATATATATGTGTATATATATATGTGTGTGTGTGTGTGTGTATATACGCAGATAACATTCTGCTTGTTTAGCCCACCCCCTTCCTTAGGTAAAGGTTCTATACCACACATGGTCCTGTGATGTACTTTGTTGTTCCCACCTAACCAATTGGCTGGGGATACTAGTGTCTGACAGTTGCCCTGGGCACTGACTGTCAGGATGGCAGTTCCTTCCATCAGCCCTCTATTGATGACATATAAACTGTGTCCATCTTTTTGCTATTAAAAATAGTGCTGCATGGGGCGACTACTTGGTTCAGTTGATTAAGCCAGACTTAGTTTTGGCTCAGGTCATGATCTCAGGACCATGAGATCGAGCCCTACATTGGGCTCTGTGCTCAGCGAGGAGTCTGCTTGAGATTCTCTCTGCCTCCTTCTGCCCACCTACCCCCAGCTCTTTCTCTTAAAATGCAATAAATAGATCTTAAAAAAAAATACTGCTGCTATTTTTGGATATGGATACTCCTGTGCCTGGGTCATTTTGTGTTTCTGCCAGTGTATATTTGGAATAGGAGTGGGATTGGTTGGTCAAAGGTAAATGTGTATGTACTTTTGCCCAATTTCTCTCCTTTGGAATTGTGCCTTTTTGCATCCCATGAACAATGTATGGAAGGGCATACAGTCTCATCAGCTGGATGTGGCATCAAACTTTTGACTCTTTGCAAATCTGATAGGTAAGAAACAGTATTTCAGTGTAGTTCTAGTTGGCATATCTTTATGAGTAAGAATTTCTCCAATTATGAGCATCTTTTAATGTGTTGAAGAGTCATTTTATTTCTTGTTCTTGTCATATTTTGCCCATTTTTCTGTAGGGTTGCTAGTCTTTTACTCTAGCTTTAGAAGTGCTTGATTGGCAATATTTTAAATGGTTTAAATTACAATTTGCAGTTTTTCAGTTTATAATCATTTTTAATGTTGCTTATAGTGTTGTGGAGTTTTTTTCCATGTAAAAGTTTACCAAATTTATCATTGTTTTCCTTTATTGCTTCTGGATTTTGATTCATGGATAGGAAATATTCTCCAGTTACGGGGGAATTCACCCATGTATCTTCTAGTACTTATGTAGTACTAGATGACTAGTATAGTGCTTCATCCTAGTGTATGGTGTGAGGAATGACTTCCATTTTATCTTTTGCCATATGGCTCCATAGTTATACTAGCTAAATAGTTTACATTTTCCTCACTGTTTTGAGGTGTTCCTTTAATCATGCACTAAATTCCCACATGCATTTCAGTATTTCTGGATTTTCTGTTGAGTTGATCTGTCTATTCATGTGCCAATATTGCAATTTTAAAATTATAGATGCTTGATAATATGTTTTACTATTTAATGGAGGTCACCCTCTCTAATTGTCTTTCTTTTTCAGGGTGATTCTGTCTCTTCTCACTTTTTTATTATTTAGCTCTTAAAAATTGGTGGAGGGTTGAAAGAGGAGCTAATAATAATAGTAATAACAATAGTAATAGATTAAGGACCTACTATCAGCCCTATAAAGCACATGTGTTTATTAACTCAGTACTTTTCTCAGCATTCCTATAGATAGACACTATCTTAACTTCCCTGTGGAACAGCTAGAAAAACTGAGGTACAGGAGAGGTTAAGTAACTAGCTTGAGGTGGCACAGCTGGTTAAGTGGAAAAGCTGAGATTAGAACTGAGACCATCTCACTCCAGAGCCTGGGTTTTTCCAAACCCTATCTGTCAGTTTCAGATCAGACTGACTTGGAAATCCTGGATTCCTTCAACTCCTGATTTGGTCTCAGCCATGTCTCCTCTTTTCCTGGAACCTCAATTTCCTCATTGCTGCCAGGAGGAGCCCTTAACTGGAGCCCTCAAAGTCAGGGTGTTCAGGTTGAGTGTTGGTGCCACTGTCAGGAACCACTCCGCCTCACACACAGGAGGGGAGATTATAGGCAGAAGCAGCCCAGATCATCCTCCACCGCCCCCCCCGCCCCGAGACTGGATGGAACGCTGCTGATTAGCTCTCCTTTGACCCAGCTGTGTCTCCTAGGTTTGGATGTGTTCCCAGCTCCAAGTACAAAACATCACCCTGCCTGAGATTAATTGTCCCATTGGACATCCCCTCACACAACTTCATGGGGCACCACTCCCTTAGAGGGCATTGTTCACTCACCTTTTTTTTCCCGTTCTGTGAGTTTTTAGCTTCTTAAACCTGCTTTTCTTTCTCTGGGTGTTGTGAATGGAGTTCCTGCTGTTGCTTCTTCTCAATGCAGGTAGAAAAACCCCAGTGAGATGAGAGGAGGGATATCCCCTTTGCCACTAAAGCTGCAGAGAGGCTACTCTAGGGTAAGAAGACTTGTCAGCCAGCTGGACTTCAGATGTTGTTATGCCCTCTTTGAGAATATGTTAACCTCTAAGTACAGTTTCCAGTTCTGATTATCATAATTACCATTATGCCCTTGATGATACATTTCTGTTAACATCTTTGTTTCCTGTGAGAAGGTTGAACTTTACCCCACCCTGTATTCCTGGAAAACGGCAGCAGTGGAAGAAATCTCCCCAGCCTTATGTTCCTGGAAAAGTCTTAACTGCAAAAAACCACTATTCCCACTTGAATTAGATAAGACCACAGGTAACACCCTTGTTTATCTAGGATAAGGCCAGACACTTTCTCATTCTTTGTCTCATACAAAATTAGCTGAACTCTTTGCTCCTGTTGATCAATTGGAACAAAATATTTGTGACCTTGGGGTGCCTGTCTGGATCAGTCCATAGAGTGTGCAACTCTTTATCTTGGGGTTGTGAGTTCAAGCCCCGTGTTGGATGTAAAAAAGTTAAAAAGTATTTATTTGTGACCTTGATATGGCCAAACTTAGTTATTCTCCCCTTCCCACAGGACCCTAAACTCTGAGGTACCATCAGCTTGGGCCAGCATCAGAATGCAAAATAGCCCTTCAACACCCCTCAGGAAAATCAGCTGACAAAAAAAGGAGAACGGGAGGGAGAAGGAGGAGGAGGAGAAGAAAGAGAGGGAGAAGAGAAGAAGATGTTTCTTGATCAGCTGTCCAATGCCTGTCCTTTTTTTCTAGCAACTCTATAAAAGCAAAACCTTTTTCTGCCTGACTTTGAGAGGCAGATCTTGTGGTCAGAGCTTCCTCTTTATTACAGTAGTTTTTTCCAGCAAGGTCTCTTAAGTCTAGATTTTTTTCATTTGACATCTGCAAGGTCTTGGGAGAGTTTTCACTGGTAAGCTCAAAAAGACAGTTAATTGCTATATCTTCTTCCCAGCTCTCCCACCCCCCTCCAGCACTGTGCCTGTGGTGGGATTACAGGTTTCTTCTAGATTTCATATTTAAACAGAGTTTGAGAATCTGTGTCTCATTTAAGTTAATATCTAAGATGTGCCTGAGAGTGCAGGTGCAGAATGAATCTGGCAGAGGACTTTTTGTTGCTGAGGATTTAATTTCAGCTAGTAACAGGATCCTATTGGCTTAGCGTAGGGGAGAATCCTCTGGTGCTTTCTGGACCTACTAACCAATGCCACATGGGACAGTAAATGCCTCCTCACATCTTCCAGTTTAATCAGTTTGGTTATCCTTGGTAGCAAATGACATAAACTGATGGTGGCTGATTTGAGGCAGAAAAGGCCCTGTTGTAAAGATTTCAGGCAAGGAAAAGCTGGAGGGGTAGGCATGGAAAGGGGCTGGAATCAAGGGAAGTGGCAGCAGAGACCTTCTAGCCAGGATGCCTTCCTTGGCCCTGCTGCCCCAGACATACCTCCAGGTGGAATAAGGTATCTCTGGAACTTTCTGTGGTAGGCAGAATGATGTCCTCCACTCCCCTCCCCACTAAGATATACATATCATAACTCCTGAAATTTGTAAATATGTTACCTTATATGGATGGCAAAAGGGACTCGGCAGATATGATCAAGCTAAGTATTTTGAGATGGAGAGATTGTCTTGGGTTATTCTGGTGGGCTCAAGGCAATCATGGGCTCCTTACAAATGAAAGGAGAGGCAGGGGAATGAGAGAAAAACAGATGTGACAAAAAAAGCTGAGATTGGACTGATAAAATTATTGATGGGAACTACAAGTTGGGGGATGCAGGCAGGCTCCAGAAGCTGGAAAGGCAAAAAATGATTCTCTCTTAGAGCCTCCAGAAGGAATGCAATCCTGCTGACTGCTTCATCTTAGCACAGTGAAACCCATTTTAGACTTCTGACCTCCAGAACTGTATGAGGACAGATTTGTATTGTTTTAACCCACAAAGTTTGTGGTAAATTTGTAAATATAATTTACAAATAATTTTTAAAATATGCAACAGTTTGTAAACAATATGAGATTTCTGGGCATAGGTCCCAGCATGAGTATTTTTCAAGCACTCCAAGTGATTTCAATGTGCAGTCAGGGTTGAGCACCTCTGCAGAAATCTAAGAGAGCTGGTGAATTAATGCTGGCAGAACTCTGCATTCTTCCAAATACTAAATGCATACACTAAATATTTTGATACCCACAATACTTTGTGAAGTAGTTTTTATTTCCTTCATTCTAAATGCAAAGAGATTGAATCCAGAGAGACCAAGTTCAAAATCAACCAATTAGGATGGGTTGCTGATAGGATTTGAACTCAGGCCTTTTTGTATTGCCACGCTAAGTCTTAACTCCATCATGCTGCTGCTGTTGTTGCTCCTGTCAAATTGAGAGACTTCATTTTTTTAGAGCAGTTTATTACTGCTTGAGGAGTGGACCATGGCCCTGTCTCAGGTAGATAAAGTAATGAAGATAATGGCAATTGTATTCAACTAAAAAAAAAAAAAAAGTCCTGTTGGGCGCCTGGGTGGCTCAGTTGGTTAAGCGGCTGCATTTGGCTCAGGTCATGATCCCAGTGTCCTAGGATTGAGCCCCACGTTGGGTTCCCTGCTCAGCAGGGAGTCTGCTCTCCCTCTCCTTGTGCTTTTGCTTGCTCTCTCTCCCTGTGAAATCTTTTTTAAAAAAATCCTATATAACATCAAATTGCTACTTTTAAATTTTGCTCCAGTGTTACAACACTAGATTTATCCCACTCTGTCCACCCACTCCCTGGCCCTTTAAGGTAGGGTAAAGCTATAGCTGGGGCACACTGAATACATTTGTAGGGATTCTCTCCAATATAAGTTCATTAATGTTCAATAAAGTGAGAATTTTAGTTGAAAGATTTTGCACAGTAGTGACAATCATGAGATTGCTCTCCAGTGTGAGTTCTCTATGCCTAATAAGTAAAGAACTCCAACCGAGAGATTTTCCACACTGAGTGTACTCATGCAGTTTTTTCTCCAGTTTGAATTCTCTGATGAGTAACAAAGCGAGAACTCCGACTTAAGTATTTCCCACACTGATTACATCCATAAGGCTTCTCTTCAATGTGAGTTCTCTGCTGTGAAATAAAGCCAGAGCTTTGAAATATTTCCTGTATTGACTACACTCATAAGGCTTCCCTCTGTGATGCTTTCTTTGATAAAATCAAGGATGTGACTGAAAGATTTCCCAAACTAATTACAACAGAATAGTTTCTCTTCAGTGTGAGTTTTCTTTTCTTTTTTTTTTTTAAAGATTTTATTTATTTATTCGACAGAGATAGAGACAGCCAGCGAGAGAGGGAACACAAGCAGGGGGAGTGGGAGAGGGAAGAAGCAGGCTCATAGCGGAGGAGCCTGATGTGGGGCTCGATCCCGTAACGCCGGGATCACGCCCTGAGCGGAAGGCAGATGCTTAACTGCTGTGCCACCCAGGTGCCCATTCAGTGTGAGTTTTCTGATGCCTAATTAGTTGAGATGTCCTACCAGAAGCTCTGTCACATTCATGACATTCATGGGGTCCCTCTCCAGTATGAATTATAGAATGTCTAACAGGGAAGGCCAGCTGAAAGGCATCCCATGTTGATTATTCATAGTTTTTCTTGGGGATGAGTTCTTTAGACTGTTGAATAAACATTATTGATAAATTTTCTGAAATTGAAGGATTTTCGTATTCCTGAAATAAATTGGTCATAATGATGTTTAGGTACACTGCTGGATTTGATAAAATACTTTCTTTTCTCATTTTAAAATATTTTATTTTCAACTTATGTGTTTATCTTCACAGATGAGTCTGGGTGGTAAATTTCTTTTTTATACCATCTTTATCAGATGTGGATATTATCTTCATTTAGTATTTTGTGAAGGTGTCCCATTTTGTTTTGATGTGGAATTATTTAACAATTTGGACTAGTTTATTCCTTAATGTTAGATTTAAAGTCAGCTATAAAGTCTCCTGGGCTTTGTGTCCATGTCACTTCCATGATAATTACTCTGAGTCTTCTGCTGCTTCCTGGGTCACTTTTGTTTATTTATATTAGGAAAATGTCCATATAGTTCTCTGTAAGCTTTTATAATTCCTTTCATCTTTTCTGTATCTGAGGCTATCTTTTTTCTCATAATCAGGCTTGTGCCGGGTTTATCTATCATCTTAACCTTTTCTTTCCTTTCCCTTTATTCTCCATTTCATTAACTTTGGCTTTAATCTCAATTAACTTGAATAATTTGGTTTATTGAATTGAAAAGACTTGAAAAAAACCAAAAACTTGAATTTTTGGTTTATTATATTGTTTTTCCAGTTCCCTGAAGCAAAATATTCCTTTCTTTTTGATAATCCTACTGTAATAATACAATCAAGGCTATAATTTTTCCTATTATAATACAATCAAGGCCATAATTTTTCCTGTTATAGAGCTTAGCTGTGCACCATTTATTTTGTTGTGTCCTCATTTTTATTTTATTATTTAAAAGATTTATTTATTTGAGAGAGAGTATGCACATGTCTGTGCAAGCACCGCGGAGAGGGGCGGAGGGAGAGGAAGAGAGAGAATCTGATTTTGTTTTCTCTTTGGTTCAAGGATTAGTTTGAAAGTTATTTCTTAATGCTCAGGAAATTAAGATATTTTTATTATCTTTTTATTATTTACTTATACTTTTTTATTTACTTAATACATCTATTAATTTATGATCAGATAATTCTCACCTATAAAAATTTATACTTTAATATTTAAGTTTTTTGTGATTAAGCACATATATTCTTGAAACCATAGAGTACAAAAATTCTATATACACCTATTAAATTGAACTTATTAATTTTATTCAATTTTTCATTACATTTATTTCATATACTAGATATGTCTGATTCCGAAGGCAGCATATTAAATTCCTTCTCCAAGTTGCTTTTTCTTTTCTTTGCTCTAATCAAATTCTCCTTGTATCTCAAATTGATTTTTGTTTTATTTAAGTGCCATTTTTTAGTTGCATTTAGGTTTTAAGTTGCCATTTCTTCTTTTACAGTACTCACGTGGCCTTTGAATTATTTTCTCCAGGCATTCAAGGACTGCTTGTTGAGCAAGTGACCAAAAGCGTGTGGATCTAGCTCTGCCACTTCTGCCTCTGTCCCTTTGGACAACTTGCTGAGTTTCCTTCTGTTCACCCACGAATCAGGAAGAATACTGCCAACCTGGCAAGGTTATTGTGGGCACTAAGAAGATACTGAAACCAAGCAGGGGCTCTGATGGCTGTCATTAAATGCCAGCTCTGAAGAGTAGTAAGGGTGGTTGTTTCTGTGTTCTGTGATCCGAGGCTCTGAGGAAAGCCAGGTCTCAGCTTGTGAACTGGATCATTTTCGCCAGCCTTCAGATGACTCGTAATTCTACCGCATCCATTTCTGCAAGTGCAGCTGCCTCTCTCCCAGACGTTACATTTGCACCCTTTTCTAGCAGACAACAGTCCTTGTCCCAAGCTCACAAAAAGGTCTGAGCATCCTACTCGTTCCAGCTGTTAGACTTTTCCTACCTAACCAGTCTGTGAGAACTGAGAGTCATTCCACTAGACCAAACCACTAGTTCCCTTCAGGTTGCCAGCCTTAGGCAAAAAGTGTCTGCCCCCATTCCCTCCCACAGATCCAGTGCTTTCCATTGAGATATACCATCCCTTAGGGCACAAATCAGCACCCCATTGGTAGAAACTTGCAAATCACATATACTCCATGCTTTAGTTTGCTATCAGTGCTATTAGTGGCTTGAACAATACAGATTTGTTATTTTACCATCCTGGAGGTCAGAAGTCCATCACTGGGGGCGCCTGGGTGGTTCAGTCGTTGAGCGTCTGCCTTCGGCTCAGGGCGTGATCCCGGCGTTATGGGATCGAGCCCCACATCAGGATCCTACGCTAGGAGCCTGCTTCTTCCTCTCCCACTCCCCCTGCTTGTGTTCCCTCTCTCGCTGGCTGTCTCTATCTCTGTCATAAATAAATAAAATCTTTTAAAAAAAAAAAAAGTCCATCACTGGGCTGAAATCAAGGTGTCTCCAGGACTCTGTTCATTCTGAAGGCTCTAGGAAATGAGTACATTTCCTTGCCTTTACCAGCCTCTAGAAGCCACTCACATTCCTTGGCTTATGGCTTTGCATCACTCCAACCCCTGCTTTTGTCATCATATATTCCTCTTTTACTCAGACCCTCCTGTCTCCCTCTCATAACCACCCTTGTGATGACACTGGGCCCGTGGGGATAATCTGGGATGATCTCCTTGTTTCAAAATCCTAACATAATCGATCACATCTGCAAAGTTCCTGTGGCCATGTGAAGCACCATTTTTACAGGTTCTGGGGATTAGCAGTGGACATCTGTGGGGCCATCAATCTGCCTCCCATGATCCCCCAGGAGATTCAGGCACAATGAGCCCTGATGGCAAACTTGTGAATGTAATGGTGGGTGCTGCTGATATGAATTATGTGTGCGTGGGAAAAGATGGGGAACCACCACCTTCATATATTCAAATCCTGCATCATCTCATCCTACTTTAAGCAAAGTGGAACTCTTCCATTCATCAGAGATGAATTCTCTGGCCTTCTAAAGCAGTCAACTGGATTTCAATTTGGTCACTTTGAGTAAGTGACCCCAAACTTCAGGGGCCTTGGGTGAGCTGCTAGGTAAGCCCCCCTGGGGGGGCTTATCTGTTCACCCCCTCTGAGGGGATGATTTCTCCTCTCCTCATTCACCACCCAGCATCATGTAGCCTTGCCACAGTTTCAGCTGACAACACTGCTTCTCATTTCCCTGAGGAAACAGAAAACGCAGCATCCTTAATGGCCTCATCTCATGGAAGTTACACTGTGTGACTTCTGCGGACCCTATGGATGGAAGCAGTCAGAAGCCCAGCAGGATTCTAGGAATAGAGGAAAGTCAGAGCATTTGTGGCCATATTGGAAACCACCACAGATGTGAAAGCAGTCAGCTCACCTCCTTCAGAGACCATCTTCTGGCAACAAACCAGTATATGACATTTCAGAATGAACTGGCCTTGTTTGAGGACATGGTTATGGCCTTCACCAGTGGGCACTGGGCATCATGGTAAGGCCACTCCCGAGGTAAACAGACATCCCTACATCTTCGGGACTTATAAAAGGAACTGCTGATGTTCTCCATTGAAAACTGCTCTGTCTCCCTTGGAAAGATCTCCAACTGTGTAATGGGAGGGTAGCAGGCCCTGGTAAGTTCTTCAGCCCCTAATGTTTAATCTCAAAGAAGCTGACATGTGAATATGTTTAAATGTGATATAGCAGCCCTGAGCCCAGTGCCTGATGCAGGAAGGGCAACAAGACAGCTGGTGTGCCATCACCATTCTCCAAGCACTTGGCCTCCTGGCTCCTCTAGTCTGTCTGCAGGGGCGATTCATTCCTGTACAGAAAGGAGCAAGACGCTCTACAGAAGGCATGACTGTGCCTCACCCTTGTCAGCGAAAGCCCAAGGGCTCTTAAGAGGCATGCCCAGCAGCATTTAACCAATGTCTGATGAGCTTAAGTTCAATATCTGACCCAGAATTTTAAACATGTTTTGAAATATTATGCACAACTCAAGAGAGCAGAGGTGGAGTTGTGGAGCAAGGGGTGGGATGGGCTGCAGGTTGCGGGTTATGTGACCTGGAGAAATTATTTTAATTTGTCCTTTCACGTAAAACGTGAAATGTGGGCATCAAACACATGCCCTAATGCTGCCAGTTTCCTGTTGCTTAACTTGGTGATGAGCATCCAGTCAGGGTAGTTCCTTCCCTTGAAGGAGTCCTGTGGGAACAGTGGAAATGTGAAGTGAATGAACATTCCCAGGAGGTTCCCACACTGGCCTGGGGTTTCCTTCCCTCTAGGCCTCCAGTGGTTGTTCAAGATTCCCATTCCCTGAACCTAACATTCCCTACATGTTGATGGTGTTCTAGGATCAGAATGACCCATGCATCCTAACTCATTTGGAATCTTGGGCTGGAGGGACTGCAGCTTTGCACAGAGTTTTCGAGAACTGGTCTAACAATCTCTGTTTTGTTTTAATGCTGCTTACCTTAAATATCAAATTACTAATGAAAAGATATTTAATAGGTGGGAAAAACACACAGATTCTATCACAGAAATAGTTTATTTATACTTGTTCTTTTAGTCCTTGTCCATATGCATAAATACTTTACCACAAATATAGTATCAGTGCACTTTTTGGTACCTGGCTTTTTAAACTTACATTATAAGCATTTTCAGGTTTCACTAGTATCATTTTTAATGACCAAATGAGCAAATTATAACAGCAAATCAAGTGAGTGAAAAATTAAATGTTTTTCCAACCTATATTCATTAGCAACAACTCCCCACCAGCTTTCTTATTTACTCCTGTGGAGGGTGGTCTCCCTAATTGTCCTTTGGTCTTGAGAACATCATCACTCAATGCTGCTTTTCACTTTCAGTTCTGAATGGCAACCAGGCCTGTTCATGTTATGCTGCAGGATCAGGCTGAAATGGCTGAAAAGGCTTTTCAACCAGCTCAGCTGGAGGACTGTGAGGTAGGCTGTTTCTTTTTGCATTTCACCCCACTGTGTGTCTTCTGATGCCCAATGAGGTGGGAGCTCTGGGTGAAGGCCTTTCCACATTTGTTGCATGTGTAGGGGCGCTCCCCAGTGTGCGTTCTCTGGTGCCTGATGAGATGGGAGCTCTGGCGGAAGGCTTTTCCGCAGGCCTGACACTGGTAGGGCTTGGCTCCGGTGTGAGTCCGCAGGTGCTGGGAGATGGCTGAGCGGTCATTGAAGGCCCGTCCACACTCATGACACTCAAATGGCCTCTCTCCAGTGTGGACTCTCTGATGCTGTGTGAGGGAGGAGCTCTGAACAAATGCCTTCCCACAGTCCTGACACACATACGGCTTCTCTCCTGTGTGGATTTTTTTATGTACAGAGAAGTATCTTGGGTTCCGGAAAGTTTTGCCACATTCGCTGCATCGGCAGACTTGGCTCCCTTTGTGGATTCTTGTGAATGTGATCTGCTGAGCACTCCGGCTGAAGGCTCTCCCACAACCACTATTTTCTCTGGCTTTTTCCCCTTTGTGGCCCTTCTGATGAATTTTTACACATGGACTACGTGTCACCTTCTTAACCCGCGAGCCACGCTTGCGCAAGCGTTTTCTAGGGAGAGTTTTCTGGAGTGAAATATGGCTTGTGACAAGGCCAGTGTTTGCCTGGGATGGGGGGCTTTTCTGAGGGAGGGTTTCTTCCTGAGTTGGCCCCACCTGCTTCAGTGCCGTGTCCAAGACTTCCTGGGCCTCACCCTGTGAGACATCTCTTGACCTAGGGGACCACGTGTCATCCCTTGAGATTTCTTCGATTTTCAGGTCATGGGCTAGTTCTTTCTCAGGAATGTCAGACTTTGAAGTTAACTCTTTACTTTCTAGTGTAGTCTCCCACCCTGAAAGAACCCAGAAGGTTTAGATAAAGTAAAGTGCTAAAAATGAGCTGAAAGTATGACATAACCAAGTGTTCAAAACCTGTTTGTGTTTTTTTTTTTCTTCCAAGTACAGTCATATGACCTGGGGGAACTATGAAAAGTAGTGAAGCAGCAAAGAGAGGAACATGAGCAGTCGGGGACGGGGCTAGAACTGGGAGTACTCTCCTGGCTCCAACCCCTCTTACACCTTGAAGGTAGGCAGCAAGTCAGTCCTTCACTGGACCTGAGGCTGCTGCTGTCCACATAATGCCCACCCCTCTAGGTCCACAGGGCTAGCTGAAGGCATGGACGGTACAAGGAATTCTTGAGGGCATCCCCAGTTCTCACACTAGGCCCAGAGAAGGCAAGAGCCTCAACTCAGGGCCTCGGTGCTCCCAGTCCTGGAGATGGAGTGGCTAGCATGGGCACAGCCTTACCCACAGAGACCAGGTGTCCAAAGGTTTCCAACATCACGTCATGGTACTCGGTCCTCTGCGTCGTGTCCAGCAGCCCCCACTCTTCCTTGCTGAAGTCCACGGCCACATCCAGGAAGGTCACTGGTTCCTGTAATGCCACATTCTGTGTCTGATCAGCAGGAGGGCCATTGACAGGGACAAAAGGAAGGACGACTGGGGCCTCCTAACAGAGTCTGCTGTGCTGAGGACACCCCTTGCTAAGAAACACTGACTTAGGCCATAAAAGGCCCAGTGGGTCCCTTCTCACAAAATCAGAGTGGGGCCCAGGCTGGAGACAAAGTCCTTGCTTTGCTAAGAGCTACAGGTGCCATAAGCAAACTGCCTCCACTCTACCCAACCCTACGTGCAGCTCACCCTTTCCCCGCAACTTCCCATAGAAGACTGCCCCTGAGACAAGCCCCCGACTAGGCACACCCCCTTCTCCTGAGAACAGTCCCTCCACATGTGGTGGAACCAGCCCCTGCCTTTGTGGACCGGGGCTGCTTGGGGGTGGGGTAGTCAGAGGCTGCACCAAGATCAGTTCTTTCTGGGGAGCTGGCCAGAACTCTAGCAGGAAGAGGCCTCCCCATGGCACTGTGCCTGGATCTGGGAGGTCTTTTGCCCATGAGGGGCAGAGCCTGCTTGAGAAAGAATGGGAGAAAGCAGAACAATTAGACCAGGACTAGACAGACATTCCTCTCTCTCATCACCTGGAAGCCCCTGAATACAGCCTTGCCTGAAGCCTATCCCAGACCACTCATTATGTGAGAGCCAATAAATTCATCTCATGCTTGAACCAGTTGCGAGCCACTTGCAGCATAAAGAGTCCTAACCAATGCCACACACACCATCACTTGGTCGCACTCTGGGCCTCAATAGTTAGCAAGACAGGGACAGTGGTGTTTCATCTATGCCCTGGCTCTGGGATATTTTTTAAGCAAATCCCAGACATTTTTTCTGTCATAAACACATAAATATGCATTTCTGAAAGACAAGGGCTCCCTTGTTCTCACGCAGATCCATACGTGGTCTGCATGCCTCTGCCTGGGGCTCCCAAGCATCTATAAACACTTGGCCCCTGCCTTTTGCCTCCTAAATTTCTTGACTTCAGTCACTGTGCCCTTTCTTGGTCTCCATGGTGGCAGCAAGGCAGTCCAGCCCTTCACGCTCAGAAATTCTGAAAGGCCTGGCCGGTGGGAGATGGGGGGAAGGGGAGGTCATCTCACAGGGGATGCTTTGACTAGAGAAGGAAAGGGTGGTACTCCCCACTCACCTCAGGTGGTGCCTTCGCCGGCCAGGTAGTCATATTCTCCCCTTTTTCTTCCTGAGGAGCTGTGGTCTGGAGAGAGCAGCTGGGGTCCTGGGCAGGCAATGCTGGGAGGAGACATCAGCCCAGGTGATCAGCTGGGTATAGTGCTACTTCCAGGACAGGGCAACAACAGCCATGTCTCTCTCTGGGACCCAATGGGCCAGCACACACATGGTATCCTGCTGTTGCTGCTGTGAGGGCATCTGTGCCCACCCTTCTCCTCGCCAGCTCAAGTCCCCACTCTGGCTCCTCTTCATAGCCCACGCCCAAATCCCTACACCTGGATAGTTCAGGATGCGTCATCCCATGTGACTATAGAGCACTGGTGTCCCCACTGCCAAGACCCCTGATCTCACTCCCTCTCCAGGAACTGTTCTGGACCCAGTCCCTCCTCTAAGGCAGCTGATTCATCTCCCCATTCACCTCAGCAACTGGCCTCACACCTGTCCTCAGAAGCAAAGACCCCATTTCTGGCCTCCAAGTACTCCAACTTCTTCCTCTTTCCTTTTTTCCACGGAGGTTGGGACTTCCCCTGACTCCCAGAACTGGACCTATTCTCGTAACACACACCCATCTTAATGAGAATTTTATCAAGTTTCCTCTACCTTAGAAAACAGCTCTACTTGGTCTTAGGCCCCCTTTCAACCACAGCTCCTTCATGCCTGACTTATCTGTCCCCAGCTGGTCCATGGGCTTCTATAATGACGAGTTCACCCCCATTATCAAGGGGAACATATGAAGTGACCCAGGCTAGCCCACCAGGCTGCCACTTCCTTCTGGCCATAATAATTGGATGAATACAGGGCCCACAGCTAGATAATCAGAGCCAAAGAGGCTTTTGTTGGAACACTTAGGAAGACAAATTCTGTGCAGAGAAGTCCCACATGGAGGTAGCTTGCCTGTGAGTGAAGCTGACAGGAGGCCAGGAGAAGTAGGATGGAGGAGAGAAGATGAGTCCTGAGGACACCAGAACCCCTGGGTCCAGCCATGTCTGAAGCTAGTAGATTGCCCTGGGACTTTTTCAGTAAATTCTCCTCTCTTGCCAATCAAAACTGAGAGTCCCAACTAACTTGCTGATCACAAATGCAGGATTCTCAGTTCTCTGGAAGGCCTCTTTCCACTGTCCTCTGTGATATTAACTGATTTCATCCACACCCAAGGGGTGAAATGTAATAGTCTGGCTTTCATCTCATGAGCTCTACAACTGTCTTCTTGGCATCTCTATCAGTTTCCTATTGCTGCTTAACAAATGGCCACAACAGTGGCTAAAAATAATGCAAATTTGCTTTCTTATGATTACAGAGATCAGAAGTGTGACGCCAGCCTTACTGAGCTAAAATCAAGGTGTTGGCAGGGCTACTTACTTTTGGAGGCTCTGGGGGAAAATGGATTCCTCACTTTTTCCAGTTTCTGGAGACTACCTAAAATACTTGGCTTCTGGCCCTTCCTTGTGTCACCTCGCTTCAGGGGTCACATGTCTTCGCCACCCCTAATGTTCACGACTGCCTCTTTGTAGGTACCCTTGTGATTACATTTGGGCCCACCCAAATAATCCAGGATAATCTCCCTGTCTCAAGACCCTCAATGTAATCAATGGCATCTGAAAAGCCACTTTCACTGTGTGAGGTTACATATTCGGGTGAGCACGGAAGCAGTGTCTGTGTTCCATGGAACTCAGCCTGACAGAAATCAAGTTTCATGCAATCTCACCCCTACATGCACCCTACACATACACTCCCATCTCAGCTCCCCACCACTGTCACTCCTGCCCTAGCCACCACGTGTCATGGAGGGCATGGTGACAGCTCTGGGTGGCCAATCTGCTTCTCCTTTTGACCTTGTTCTCTGTCCACCATTCAGAGCAAGCTGCAACCTGGTAAATCTTTAAAGCTCAATAAGACCACACCATATGTCTCTGGGGAGAGCTCATGGATTGGTTCCCACTGCTTTAGAATAACACTTCTCATTGCTTTAGGACAACATGAAAATCTCTTCAAGGGCCCTGCCAGCCCTGCCCCCGCTCCCTTCTACTAAAGACCTACCCAATTTCTCTCTGATTTTGGACTATATTGTTACTGCTCCCTTTTTGGGCCTGGACAGGTGATGCTCCCCTGCTTGACACATCCTTCCTGCCCACTTTTTTTTTTTTTTTTTAAGATTTATTTGCAAGAGAGAGAGTGAGCTTGCATAATTGGGGGAGGGGTAGAGGGGAACTGGAGAGGGAGAGAAGCAGACTCCCTGCTGAGTGTGGAGCCAGCCTTGGGGCTCATCTCATGACCTGAGCCGAAATCAAGAGTCAGCCACTTAACTAACTGAGCCACCCAGGCACCCCCTTCCTGCCCACTTCTGAGTTCCACTTCACACCAGGTGTTGCCTACAGCAACTTGCCTCCAGGAGCCCTTGCCAGCACCCTTGAGTTCTTCTCAACCCCACCATTAGTCACAGGCATATTTGTTTGTTAAATTCCCATCATTCCTGCTGGACCTAAGGCTTGTTGAGCTCATGAGTCTGAGTCCTATCTGTCCTGGTCACCACTTTATCCACAACCCCCACCGAGTGCGTGACATTAGAAGGCACTCTGGGAGGGTCGCCTGGCTGGCTCAGTTGGGAAAGCATGTGACTCTTGATCTTGGGGTTTTAAGTTTGAACCTCACGTTGGATGTAGAAATTACCTAAAAAAAAAATAAAATCTTAAAAAGAGTGCATTCTGGGAATATGCCTAAGTGACTAAAATCATGTTTTCTATTAGCTTGTAGTGCAGCAGGGATCCCAAAAGGATGAAAATGAAGGATTTAACTGTAAACTTCTCTCAGAAGCCTGGGGAGGGCTGCTTAAAGAGTGTAGTCCCAGGCCCTACCCAAAGGTTTCAGTGGCTGTGAGGTGCAGCCTGATACTTTCCATTTCCATAGACAGGTCCAAGGATAAGGCCATTCTCAGAACCCTTGACCTAGAGACAATGGTAGGTGCTTCAGCAAGGAAGCATCTAAAACTCTGACTCAGGAACATGTTTGGGAGGCAGATACCCTTGGCCTAAATGGAGAGAGTGTGACCCTTCCCCAACCTCTCCCAGGAAGCCTGAGTTCTTCCTCCCCCCCCATCCTCCAAGATGCCCCCATAGGAGTATCTCTCTCCATCCCTCCACTGCACTTACTTTCCTCCTCAGATATCCAGGTTACATCCTCCACCAGGGACACTGCCTCCTGGCAGTCCTCTGGGTGCTGCGATTCCACCCACATCCGGAGCTTCCTGGGCAGGGCACCCAGGAACTGCTCGAGCACCAGCAGCTCCAGCATCTGCTCCTTGGAGTGCACCTCGGGCTGCAGCCACTGGCGGCACAGCTCACGCAGCCGGGCCAGGGCCTCTCGGGGCCCTGCCACCTCCTCAAAGCAAAAGCCCCGGAACCTCTGGCGCGCAGCCTCAGGGTCAGCTGGATGCTTGCCTAGCTGTTGAGTGGGCCCCCCGAGCACATCTGGGCTCAGGGCCTCATCTTCAGCATAGAGGGCCCGGATCTGGGCGTTTCGGGGACGTGCTACCTCTTGGTTCAGTGTGAGGACTTCAACGACTTCGATCTTCATCAGGGGATTCCCAGCAGGAAAAGGATCCAATTGAGGGTCCAAATGAGCTGTAGGATACTCTGTAAGTCAAAAAAGCACAGCCAGACAGATGGCCAACAAAGCACATGAACATGGTCAATATTATTTGCCAGATGGTTAAAAAACACTGTGAGATGATACGACATTATCAAAGATGGATGGTAACAACTGTTGGTGATGTTGAGAAACTGCTGTTGGTGGGAATATAGAATGCTGCACCATTTTGCAAAACAGTCTAACAGCTCCTCAAAAAGTTAAACATAGACTTATATGACGACCCAGGAATTCTCCTAGGTATACATCCCATAGAAATGAATATAGATGTCAACACCAACACTGGTACTGGAATGTTCATAGCAAAATTATTCATAAGAGCCAAAAAGAGAAACAACTCAAAATGTCCATCAAATGAAGGGTGGATAAACAAAATGTGGTCTACCCACACAATGGAATATTATTTGGGAGTAAAAAGGAATGACATACTGACACGTGCTACAGTATGGCTAAACCTTGACAACATTATGCTGAGTGAAAGAAGTTAAACACCAAAGGCTACCTATGGTATGATTCCATTTACATGAAATGTCCAAAAAAGACCAATATAGACACAAAGTAGATTAGTGATTCCCAGGAGATGGGGAATTGAGGCAACTGGGGGGTGTTGGCAGGAAATTGAGGCAACTGGGGGGTGTTGGCTAATAAAAATGAAGTTTTTTTCTGGAGGGTGATGAGAATGTTCTGCAATTAGACTGCAGTGATGCCTACACAACCTTGTGAATATAATAAAAACCAGTGAACTGTACGCTCTCAGAAGGTGAACTTTACAGTAAATAAATTATATTTCACTACAGAGGGGGAAAAAAGGCAAAAGGCAAGGAGGATTAAGAAGAGACCTACTGGAGCGCCTGGGTGGCTCAGTCGTTAAGCGTCTGCCTTTGGCTCAGGGCGTGATCCCGGTGTTCCGGGATCGAGCCCCACATCGGGCTCCTCCACTAGGAGCCTGCTTCTCCCTCTTCCCACTCCCCCTGCTTGTGTTCCCTCTCTTGCTGGCTGTCTCTCTGTCAAATAAAATCTTAAAAAAAAAAAGAAAAGACCTATCATTCTGTATAGGTCTGTAGCCACGCACAGGGAATAGAACCTGATCCTGCCTCCATGGGCGTCAAAAAGATGACTGGGAAAGTCAGGGGCTCTGTGTCTTGGCGTGGAGTTCACAAGAGCATCTGCTGAACACAACTCCAGCATGATCCCAAAATGCTAAGGAGGACACACAAACCAACAGGAAATAAGAAAGCTCTCTACAACTCCAAGAAGAAATGCTAATTAATGACTTAAAATCTTTTTAAAAAGTAAACAGAAGAAATGTAACCACGGATTATAGTTTACTTCAATTAGATTTATGTTGTTTTATAAACACAGAAATGGCAGGGCTGATATCAAGAACAAATGTACCCTCTCACCCTTGCTGCTTAGAATATACATGATTAGCACAGCTCTACCTGGAAGGAATTTACAGCATGAACTCAAAGCCTTAGCAACGAATGCCCCAGGGGAGTGCCGGGGGACTTTCACCAGATTAATCTACTGGTGGTCAGGGAGCTTTCTGAAGAGGAACACAGATGTAAAGACATCAAGGGAACGACTATTCGGAGACAAAGGCCAGACCACATATGACGGTAGAACTCTTGACACTGAAACCCGTGGCAACAAGCCCAGACCATGAGAACGTGTTTAACGACTGCCAGTTTCTCTTTTTTACCCCGCAAGTCAATAACCTCCAGTGAGAGCCTTTCTTTTTTCGCTGTACCTCTTTCCGGCCCTTGCCTCCCTTGCTGCCGTGGGTTCCCAGGAGACAGCCTACCCTCATTTGGGTGGTCTTTTTCCACGACACATTGCTGAGCAATGGTATAGGATGGAGCAAAACTGGAGAACAGGCAGTGTTAAAATACGGCTCAAGAAAATTGTGAAAGATTTACATGTAAGCATTAAAAATAACATTGATTTTAGTGTGATTATTACAACGCAGGAAAAGTCCTACCACGTGAAGCAAAAAAGCGGAGCAGGAAATTACTGGTGTGGAGTCACTGCAGCTGTGTTATTAAAAAGAACAAAGACAAAAACAAAAGCCTCGTAAAGACATGAACAGCGGCTGCCTAAGTCGCGCCAGCTTTGTTTTGTTTTTTCCTCCGTGCCCATCCTTCCGAGCACCTGCAGATTAAATCTGCCGACACGCATCTTTTTAAGCGGCGCTCGAGGCTGGGCTTCCAGAGTGCTGCGTTGCCGGGGAAGCGGCTCGGGCGGTGGCCGCAGCCACAAGCACACGTTTCCGCTCGCGTTCGGGAAACTGAAGCAAGCCTTCATCCCTCCTTTCCCCGGGGAAAAGGAGTGACACCGCCCAAATCGCCACAGTCACGCCCCGATCCCCCAGTCCGGAAGAGCGCCAGCCACAACTTCCGACCCGGCCCAGAAGTGCGTCACGCCCCGAAACCGGCGCACTACAACTCCCAGGAGCCTCCGCGGCGGAGACTTCCGGTGCCGCCATGTTGAGGCTCTGGGTCTGACCCAGGCCCTGCCCGGACAGCGGCCCCTCGGCTAGTTACTGGGCCCTGGGATGAGGCCTCTTCCGCTCTCGTTCCCTCCCCCGACCCCCCGCGACGGCGGACGCGCTCTGGGGCGACGCGGGCGCAGCTGGAACTTCCACACCCATCTTGCTGATCTGCAAGTTTCTTCCCTTTGGGCGTGCGGGGCGAGGGAGAGCGCGGTCGCTTCCCCCTAAGGCAGCGAGTCACCTGTATTCCTAATCCGTCTTCGTGCCCCCGATTCGAAATCCTTCCCCTGTTGCCGTAGGGTTTTCTTTTCCCCCTCTCCAGATTTCCTGATTACAAACCTTGGTTCGTTTGTGATTTCCTCGGTTTACCGGTTTCACAAACCTAACTGGTGCTGGAAATTGCTGGCGCGCTATCCGAGAAGTGAGTCAGCTCGGGGTCAGGAGTCGCCCGCGATGGGTGGGGCCGCGCCCGCTGCCCCGGACGGGCCTTGGGCGCTTGGGGTTGCAAAACACGTCCTGCGCCGCGCTTTTTATCTTGGCCACAGCCACACTCCTTTCCTAGGTTTAAAGTGACTTTTTCCCTTGATAAAAGCAACTACGGCGTTGATCTCCCATTTCCGACCTCTTCCCCTAAACTTTTGTATTAATTTCATTTGGGGGCTTCCCTTCCCGACTCGTTTGTATTTGCCCTTCCTGTTCCTTAGGACTTCTGAGAGTTCATTCCCCCCATCCCCGGCAAATTTTTGATTTGAAAGCAAAGTTCATGTATTCCCTTTCAATTGAGAGCTCTTGGAGCTTGAAATTTCCCTGAGAGTAACTCCGGAAGCCAGGGATGGCAATTTCCCGAATTCCCATTAGCCCTTGACCTGAAAAGTGCCCGATATGGGCTACTGGGGCGCGAGGGGAGGTAGCGCTCCCTAGCGGCTCCTTGCTGAGCCACGGGTACCATTTTGAGCAATAATCATACGTGACACTTAAAAAAAAAATCTTCATTCTCCACAAGCTTCCCAACTTTCTAATTTCTAAAACTTGTTTTTTACTCCTTGGTTAATCACAGGGATTATTTAGTACTTTATCTCTTAAGAAAATTAACTGTAGGTTCTTTTCATTCCACTCCGTCCCCCTTATTTCTCCTTTAATCCTGATCACGGATTTTGTTCCTCCTCTTATTGTTGGGGGCACCAGGGCAGTTTCTCAGAATCTTGAACTGAATGCTCATTCAAAAATGTTAACTCTTACCGTTTTAAGTTTTAGAACCTCTGTAGGTTTGGATGTTGGGAACTCTGCTGATCCTTGTTGTGCTGAGAGCTCAGTGGATCTGCAGCCTGGCACTCCCTGCTGTAGCAGCCCTTCAGGACAACACACATTCTGTAGGGTAATCCTAAAGCACCTAGTGGGTGCAATGCAGTAAATGAGATGGGTCACAAGCCTGGAAGCCAGTGGGTAAGTGTCATTCTAGGCACTGCAATCCTCTAAATCTCTCATACTTTGGACCATCCCCCAACCACTATCTGTGCCAGAAGTATTCACCCCACTTCACAAAGAAAGTGAAACCTCTTAAGTTTACCAACTGGCAGAGTTGGAACTGGATCCTCAACTCGCTGGGGCACAGCTGGGACTGACTGACCCACTCATCTGAGTGGGGCTACACAAAATAATCTCTGTCAACTGCAGCTCCAAGTACTGGTTTTCAGTCCATCAACTGAATGATCTGGGGTGGGGTTTGAGCAATTTAGTCCCCTCACTTGCAACTATCTATTTAGTAAGTTGTTATACAAATTCACCAAGCCTTTGGGCAAGGTGCTTAATCTTTCTGGGATTTAGTTTCCTCTTTTTAATTGATTAGGTACACAAGTGATTAGGTATAGTATGTAGGAAAGGCTGATGGGAGCTGCTGTTTTCTTCCTCCTCTTAGTTTTCTTTCATGCTGTCTCTGCTGCTTCCCTTCCAGGGTAAGCCATCTCTTCCTCAGTGCTCAAGAGTTCATGACTAACCAGGTATACTAAGACTACCAGTCCACAAATGTAACAGTAACTAATAATAGTGACTTTTCACAATCTTGTTGGGGACCAGGGTCAGGAAGAGTGCTTATCTCAGCTCCCCTCATCCCTGTGTCCATTCCCGTTCCTTTTCCTCCCTGTCCAGAATGCCCCCAGCTCTTCACCCTTTTTCTTCCCCTCCCCACTCACTCTTCAGCTCTGCTGGGCACCCCATGACATCACCTAAGTTTGTTTACCCCACTAGACTGCTTAGGGTGTCAGCTGGGTCTTGTGCATTTGGAAACCCTAAAGCTAGGCCCAGAGGAGGATCTGCCAAAGGTGATGACCATGTTTACATCAAAGTCTTTGAATAACAGTAGTTACTGTTACATGAAGGTCCCCCAAGACCTGGGCTTTACATACCGTAGTCCCACTGAGCAACAGCATCCAACCTTCACACAAAAGAAATCCATGCCGGGAAAGCCTAGGAGCCCTGCCCAGGCCACAATGAGGAACACAGCAGCTGGGATCCAAACCCTGTTCTTTTATGCCCTTTACACCAAAAGGTGCTTCTCACAGCCGCTATCTTACTTTTCCTCAAATGTGCTAAATTGTGTCTTGTCTGTAGGTATTTGTACTCCCCTCAGCCCTGCCTCGTAGTCTTTCCTAACATCTTTACCTGGTACCCCTTCCAGTTCTTAACTCAATTATCACCTCCTCAGAACTGTCTTCCCGCCCAATTTTGAACCAGTATTGCCCACCCACATCACTCCCCTCTAACATATTCCATTGTTTCATTTTTCTTCAGGGCACTGACTACCATTTCAAAGTATCTGCTTCATTATCACTCTCTACCTTCTCTACAGCACTGCCCAATGGAGCTTCTTTGTTTAAGGAAATGTTCTAGATACACTGTCCAACATAGTAGTCTCTAACTGCAGGTGACCAGTGACCATCTGAAAGATGGCCAATGTGACTAAGGAACTGAACTGCTTAAGTTCACTTTAGTCTGTTTAAATGTAATCAGCCACATGCTACTGGCTGCTCTGGAACAAATTAAGGCCAACGAGACAGGCCTTCTACCCTGCTCAACACTGTGACCCACCCCTGTAACAGTACATGGCACTTTGCCAGGCGCTCAGCTCAGGCAGTATTTATTGACTCAACACAGCTTCAAAGCGCAATTTGAGTGTTTTAGCTGTCTGGATTTTCCCATATTTCTGTCAAATTATAGAAAATCTCACTAGCATTTTAATTATGTCCCACTGGCAAATTATTATGGGAAGACTGCTGTCGCTTCAAAGTTCCCTTCTACTTGAGAGCCTGAGCAGGATGGGAATGAAGGCCACCAGGTAAGAACACACCTGTTTTACACTCCTCCTTCTTCCCAGACCAGCCATGTCAAAGACTTGGATTTCTGCTTCCACTGGTAGAAAGGCTCCATCAACACTTCTCTAGAGGCTGCTGGCTGGAATGATGGTAGGACTTAAGAAAGGGACTTCATACACTTCTAGCCTTTGTAAGTCCTCAAAAAGCAGTCACTGCACTCTACCTCTGAGACTAATCATTAAAAAAAAAACAAACAAACCAGTCATTTCTTCTACTTATTCTGTATCCCACTTACAATTTTTTCAAATAGAAATTCCTTAATACTTTATTCCTTAACAATTCCTAATCATTTCATAAATAATTTATTCTTAGACCCCATTTCAAAAACCTATTAAAATCTTTGTGTTAAATTGGCTACTCATGGTATAAGCCAAAGCCATTCCTCTCTATCGTTTTGTAATTTGTCACATTGATGAATTCGTAAAAACTATTTCAGAGAATTATTTTTTAAAGTGGTTAATTGTTGAGTTACAAATATTTCCTTTTCAATATTTTTCTTATTTTGTGCTATAGTGAGAACAATGCTATGTATACTTTGCAGAATCTGTCAACATTCCAGCCTGTTCTGTCATTGAACTGTTCATGTTCCATGGAAATTGTCTTTTAACAAGAAGTTGGAAAATATTCACTGCCCAGGTCAGTAATAGGGAGCTGGCCACTTTGTTTTAAAAAAGTTAACTTTAGCATTTTTCCTGTGACCAATTTTGGCAACCTTACACTTTTCCAGAAATCTTTCCGTTTTGTTTGTTCATTCCTACACTCAACAAGTAATTACTGGGCACCTGTACTGTGTCAGGGAGTGATAACACAGAGGAAAGGAGATGGTGGTTTCCATTTTATCAGCATGGTTATGGACAACACTTCTTAAAATGGAAAGTTACCCTCCCACCCAGTTTCCTACTCAGGAGGCCATTACAGTCTACCAGCTTCTATATTTAGTGATAAACAACCAACACACACATTTGTGTGTGTATTAAAAAAAAAAAAAAGGGCATTGATATTACATGCATCTATGTATCTTTATACATCTTAATATATATTTAAGAAATACATATTATCTTGGAGACTTTCACATCAGTACATAGACCTGGCTCATCCTTTGGTATAGTTGTAGAAAGCATTATAATGAAAACTACACGTGTTGCTGAATGCGTGTATACTGCTGTTTCCCTCTGTAGGTTTTTAATTTGCCTTTTATTTATCCTCTATTTAATCAAAATTGGTTTTGCATTTTGTCCTTCCCAAAAATTAGCTCTTGGTTCTTTTCTTCTCCATTTCTGATTCATTTATTTAAACTGTATTTATTTTTCCTCTTTCCTTAAGACTTTTAGAGTCAAATGCTTATTCATCTGTTTTCCTTTTTTTTTTTTTTAAAGCAATCTCTACACCCAGCATGGGGCTTGAACTCAAGACCCCAAGGTCAAGAGTCACATGCTCCTCCTACCAAACCAGCCAGGTGCCCGTTTTCGTTTTTATTCAATTAAAAGGCATTTTTAGGCCTTGAAATTACTCCAGGGATTACATCTGGATACCAGGCAGAGCAGTTTCCAGATAAAAGCATCAAGATTACATGGGTCCAAAAGAGCAAATATATGGAAGGTGACAGAGAATGTATTCTTGAATAAAGGTTGCACAGTATGTGACCACACTCTATTAGGCTGGATTATGCCAAACATGTTATGATAGTCATTCAGGATTCTAAACTCTTGGCCCACTCTCCAGGATGTGAGCCTTTCAGAGTTCTTAATAGCACTATGTATCTCAGCATTTCCCCTTATCATCCCTTACCCACACTCTTGTCTCAAAGCCTGGCATTGTCTTCAAAATCTCTTTGAAGACATCCTCTTGTTTTTTAGCTTCTTCAACCATTCATTCACCCACCAGTTTCCTGAGCAGGAGATTGAGCAACTGGGAACACACATGGGAAACAAAGACTGCTCTCGTGTTAAGTTTAATATTTGTTCTAGGTGTTCAGGTCAGGTAACAGAACAAGTCGGAAAAGACAAGATCTGTTTTGCTATATTTGTACACTTATATGATCAAAGTTTTGTTTAGAGTTTGCCTTCTATATGATTATCTGGTATAAAAATAGGATGGGACATTTTATTTTTATTCTTCAGTGTGGTTCTCTCCAGTGTAAGTTTTTTTTTTTGTTGTTGCTGTTCTGTCAAATAAGGTGGGAGCTAAGGCTGATGATTTGCCTGCACAGATTACATTGAGGGTCTGCTCTCATATGAGTCCTCTGATGCTGAATACAATGAGGACTCCTACTGAAGGACTTCTTGCCAGTGGGTTCTGTGCCTCCTGAAGCCTTCCCTAACACTGATTACATTCTCAGGTGTTTTCCAGTATGATTGCTATGATGCTGAATAAAAGAGCTATGCATGACATCTTATCCACAGCAGTCACATTCCCTTGGCTTTGGAGTTCTCAGAGGTAATTATTTGGTGTGAGAACTTTTCCACATTAAATGCAACTGGGTTGTGTTTTTATTTTTTCCAGTATGAGCTTTCTCAAGTCAGACCAGAGTGAATCAGGCCAGAAGCATTTCCAGCTATGATCATATTCCTGGGCTTTCTTCCCCTGTTGTTTGAGTTCTCATGTCAAAAAACTCATGAAAAGAACTTCTTCCATTCAGGGTCTTTGCATGTTAGTCTCCCATGTGAGCCTTTCCTTAAAGGGTGAACTGAGAACAGGCTTTCTCACTAAACACATTTTATTCAGTCTTGTTCTTGAATTGAATTATCCTTTGTATGAAACAACTGATTTCCTACATCTATTACACATTTGCGTTATAGCCCATGTGAGTCCTCTCAGGCTACAACACAAAGGGTGAACTCTAGAAAAGGATTCCTTCTGTTCCTCCCAAAAAATAATCTCCTTGTAGAAGTTAGGGGTTTTTTTCTGCTAAAGCTTGCACTAATTTGAGTGTTGCTACATTCATATTTGTAGGGCTCATCTCTCCTGCTTCATTCCTTGACAAGTCAAAAGTTAAATGTCCCATAGGCATGACCTTCAATATAGTGTCTTTACTCCATTGCTTTCCTATGGATTAAATCTAGATTATATCAGGTTTACCACCCAAACCACACATGTGGCACTACTTTCTTGAAAGGACAGAGTGATGGCTAAAGATCTGAATGCTATCAAATAGTTGTCCACATTCCTTATCTTCACAAATCAGTACCTTCTTAAAGATGAATGCCATGTCTGAAGCGCTTATTACTCAGTGTCCCTTCTACTTCAGCTAATGTACGTGCTGCCATTTTTGTTGTCAGGGAGAACTAGAGAGCCACACAGAATGAATTGCCTCAGAAAGGCTGAGCTTTCCACTTAAACCCAGTCCCCTGTATTGGGAAGAGGCACCACTACACCAGTGATGGCAGAGACCACTGTTGGAGATGGTGGTCTCATCTTAGAGTAAATAAAGTATGCCATTCCAAACACCTATAATTCCCAAGTTTTTATGCCCCGCCGGGACTCCTTCTGAAGTCCAGAGGGGTGCATTCCACTGGCTTCACAAACCTTTACTTGGGTGTCTCTAAGTCCCTTCTCATTCACACTTCATTAACATAACCAGTCAAGACGTGGGACAGTTTCACAAACTTGAATTTAGGTGAAAGCTGTAAGGGAGTTCTTTGTAACTCTCTTCAAAATTACTTCAAGTAAAACAAAACCTCTATTTCTACTCTTCAAAAGTTTATGCCTTTACCAGATTTCATGTCACTGACTAAAACCAAAAATTCAGGAGTAGTAATATTTCTCCTGTATTATTCTCCTTTTAAAGTTAGATGTTGGGGCACCTGGGTGGCTCAGTCGTTAAGTGTCTGCCTTCGGCTCAGGTCATGATCCCAGGATCTGGGATCAAGCCCCACATCGGGCTCCCTGCTCAGCAGGAAACCTGCTTCTCCCTCTCCCACTCCCCCTGCTTGTGTTCCTTCTCACGCTCTCCCTCTCTGTGTCAGATAAATAAAATCTTAAAAAAAAAAAAAAGTTAGATGTTGATATACATTACAATGCATACATTACAAATAGTCACAGGAGATCCCTGAAGCCTTCACCTCTTGAGGGATTCTTGGCAGCTTCCTTTCCTTTGGCCATTACTCACCTGGCCTCAGTGAATCCACTTATGCAGTGGGAGAAGGTCGTGCTGGCTTCTCCTCAACCCCTCTGCTACTCTCTCAGGCCAGGTGTCATCACCTCTTCCATAGATGCTACCTACCACGGCTCCCTGCCCTGCTTCCATCTGTGCCCTACCATAGTTCTTTCTTCATAAGCACCTTTATCACACACCTGCCTGATAAAAATCAAAACTCTCCTCACAGTGAAGGAGGACTGTGCACTGCCTGTGCACTGCCAAACCTAGCTTGCCTGTCAGTGTACCTTAGTTACCTCCTCCCAGCCCATTTGGTGACTGTTTCCTGAATGTGCCAAGCTTGTTCCATTCTCACGGTCACCCCAAGTGCTGTCTCTGTGCCTGGAAGCTCTGTTCACCACCACTCTTATACGTCTGTAGAATTCTTTTTCTTTAGGAATTGGCTTAAAATTTGACTCCTGCAGTGCCCCCCTGCAACCACCACCTCTAAAGCAGTAATTCCCCATTATCCCCCACTTTACATCACCTTCTTTTTCTTCTCAGTACTTACCACTACTTATCTCTTCACAGAGTTATATCTGGGGAACTTGTTTGTAGAGGCCATAATCTATTAGACTACAAAGTTCACAGTGGCAGGGATTATGTTAGGTCTTTGGTTCACTACCAAAGTGTTTAGTGTACTACATGGGAACCAAGAGGACTTCCACAACAGGTATTTGTGAGGTGTAACAAGGGGAGGCAGTGGAGGGAAAGCAACATGTAAGGAACTCTTTGTGACAGAGCAGAGATGAGTCTGGAACCTATTACCTCAGGCACAGTCTGTAATAAAGTATCCTGATGAACCTCCTTGCACATGGTCTCTTGCTCTGGGACACAGCCTCGGAATCTCTTCTCACCTGTTAAACCAGTTCTCCCAAGATGTGCAGAACCATAGGTAACCAAAATCTCTCATGGCAACTAGGTTCAGGGAACTACTTGGTCATCCAAAAGTGCAAGGCTGGAAGGTTCGCTAACACAAGACTTGAGCTCCAGGGAGGATGAGACAGGCCTGCCACAACCAGAGCCACCACACAGGGACGGACTTTGAAAGGCTGGATCAAGGGGAACAATCAGGAAAGACACCACAGTGGGTGGATACAAAGTGCTTGTGTTGCTGGGGACCTTCCAAATGAGGCAGAGCTTAGTGACCTGGCTAATGGTTGGAAGGGAGGTTTTCAACGTAGGGAATGAAAGGAAAGGCTCTGAATATGGAAAAGCAAAAACACTAATGCTGAGCCATCAAACTGAGACCAGAAGAGAGTCACAGAGGTGCCAGTCCATGTTGTGGCAAACAAAACCATCACCAAAGATGGGGACCAGGCGCAGATTTCACAGCTGAATACAGTTGGAAGCACGTAGTTCCAATGTCACTTGAATTTGAACACACAGAACAAAAGCAGGGGAGAGCATCCAAAGTTTTCTTTACAAAGTCAGCACACACTGATATAAAAGTTGATTAAGAGAAAGAACACAAAAAAGAAATCCACCCACCTCCCCAACCTAATTTATGAATATTGATGGGTCACTGGATGCCAAAGCATGTTACAACAAGGTCATATCTATGTGTATTAGGTCACTGTTCAAAGGAGAAAATCACTATGATCACCTTGGAAGGCTATGAAGGAAAACTGGGGCTATTACTGATTATCATAAATTAAAAAGGGCTAGATGACTATTTCTTTATCCAGATAAACCGGATTTGAATCAAAGCTGAGAAACTTTCCTATTTAAGTCAGACATTCACTCTTTACCCTTTCAGCTTCCGTGTTTTGGAAGTACCAGCTGTGATGAATGTCATTATGTAATGGGGCAAAAGAAGTTAAAAAAAATACTAATACGGTTCTCTCCTCCTTTATACTTGCTGGTAAAATGACTGTACTGAGAAAATTAATGAGAACCTAATAAGACAATAAGAGAATTTTGCAGCATGCCAGGCTCATCTGGATCAACTATGTGAGACTACAAAGGAAGACTAACAGAAACACATGAACAGCAACCACGGTGAAAGCTCAACAGCACTCAGAAGGCCTGACATGGCACAGTGAGGCAAGCAGATCTCCTTGTATACTTGTGTCAGAACTGGACTAGACAGACCAATTCTGCATCAAGGAATTCTAAGTCCAATCATTCTAATAGGATTTTCTCAGTGAATCCCTGACAAGCTGATGCTAAGTGTTCATCTGGCAAACCACGTGGTTGAGAACAGCTAAGAATTTTTTAAACAATTATGAGAGGACTCCCATTTATCCAAGTTTGTTATAAGACTACCATACATACAGCAATATGGTCTTTACTCAGACTAAGATCAAGGAAGCAGAAGGGACCAAGATGGAGGCCTGCACCCAATAAGGACTATGGGAATTTAGTCTATGATAAATACGGTGTTTCTGGTAAGTGGAAAAATCTTCAGAAAATGTGCTGAAAGAACTTACGCTCCATGCCATATACATAAACTCCGTGTAAGTGCACCAATTGAAACACAAGAAAGTATTTATAAAACCTTCCTATGACAGAAATAGGAATAAAAACATATCTGACTTTACATCGGAATCTGGGGTTGTACTGTATGGTGATTAACACAATATAATAAAATTAAAAAAAAAACATATCTGAAAGGAAAAATACTTAAATCATAAAACTTCTTTATGGAGACTAAATTTAAATTTAAAGGTAGATGGTACACATAAAAATATGTGTAACTTCATGAGGGAAATGTGAACTACACTCAACATACTATCAGATCTGCAAACCTTAAAAAAGATCATTAGAAATCTCTGGCAATGAAGGGGGAAAGCTCTCATGTATTTGAGCAGCTACATTTATTTTAAAGGATTTTAGAGAGCAATCTGTTGCTACTAGATTTTTAGCTTCTACCTTGGTTGATTCTGACGTTCTATCTCAACAAATCTATCTACAAAAAAAACCCAACTTGAAAGTCCAAAAAAAACGTACACAACAAAGTTTTTTTCAACAACCTGAAAGACTATCAAGAACAAAATCAAATGTGGACTACATAATATCTGTTAAAATGAATGAAACAGGCCTGTTTGTATCCAGTGTAACACTCCCAAGTCATATTCATATACGTACATGCAAACATCTATAAAGTAAAAGTCTGGACAGACACACCAGTTACTGGTGATTACATGAAAGAAGAACAGAAGAACAGTGGAGCCCCTATGGCCAACCTGCCACTGGCAACAAGTTCATGCTCAATGAAGTGGTACACTCCTGACTCTGAGACCGGAGGAAAACAGTTTGATTCAGCATGTCTGCAGCTACTCATACCACCCCATCTGGGGTTTTCCCTCGTCCGTCTTCTTTTCTAAGACACCAGTCCCTAACTAACCAGTCAGCCCATTCCCTGCCAGGACTCCCGTGAGCCTGGTTCTCACCTGAAAAGGTGTCTTGAGGAATTCCTCTCTCCACCGACCAGAGCGCTTCCTCCTCCTCTAACTGAGATACCACATCTGGCTTGGAAAGCTGATGTTCTGCCCAAGGGAAAAGAGACAGGGCTTGGGGGGGTCTGTGTTCGGGAGAAAATGCGTTTCTGCTGTGGCACATGCTGTCCCTGAATTCTTCCCTGCAAGGGCATGACTTCTGGTTTATCGTGGTGATAAGAACCTAAACCATTCCCTTTGTCAGCTACTTGCCCCCCTGGACTCCCCTTCCAGTAAAAGTAGCAGTGGGACCCAGTTCTGGCCAACAAGTACCAAGAAAAATATGTCAGCTGGGGACCTCAGGGCTTTTTTTCTCCTTGCTAAATATGGGAGGTGTGAAAAGAGAACTATCCAGGGCTGCCCCCTCCCCTTCTTTTGGCCTTGAATATGAGCATGATGCTGGGTGCCACAGCCATGCAGCCACTAACCTAAAAATGGAAAAGTTCACGCTATCCACAAAGAAGTGGAAGGGATCAGTCTTCAGTGATACTCCTGAACTGTTGGAACACTGACCTGACATCCTATGGCATTCTTGTTCTAAATGAACATCCACTACTGTCAGCTACATCTCTGACAGACCTACCTCCCTAGCTTTCAAGGCCTCTGAGGGATGGACTAGGTGGCTTCAAAAGTCATTTGCGAAGTTGCCCTTTCCCCAAAATTAAAGCCGCCTCCCTCAGGCTCCATGGCCTTTACAACTGCACTCTCATCCCTGCAACCTGAGCCCAAGCAGACACACACTTCAGAGGCACCACATTCGTGCTGCAAAGCGCAGATCTTTATTGACATGGAGACCATCCTTACCCACAGAGACCAGGTTCCTGTAGTTCTCCAGCATCACCTCTCTGTACAGGGACTTCTGTTCGAGGTCGAGTAGTCCCCATTCATCTGAAGTAAAACCCAGGGTCACATCTTCAAAGGTCACTGGTTCCTAAAACCCACAGGTTTCTGTTCAGCCACGGTCTGTCGTCACCTACACTGACAGGAGGTGGAAGGCTGACCCAGCACATGAGGGCACAGTCTACATGATGACCCAAGAGCATTCCAGGTGTCTCACGTGTTCCCAAAATTGCCTGAAACTGAGCAAACCCAAGCTTGGCCCTAATCAGGTCACAGCAAGGAGGACATGAGGCCAGAGAGAGCTCTTCTTTCCCCGGACTTCTCCGGTTTTTATTTACTTGGGGATTCCAATACTGGTATTAGCATCTATACCTCCTAGTAGGGAATTCCGTGAGCTTAATCATCACACCCAAGCCTTCATCCCCCACCCACTACCTGTGCTGCCTCTATTTCCTTCACATGTCAAGGATCCATCCTCTGTTTTTTCTTAATGACTGAGCTCAAGTCCCTTCTAGTTCTGATGCCAAAGTAGCTAGTGAAATATAAATGTGAGTCTAATCCTTGTTTAAACCTATCAATGCCTATCCCCAATATAAAGAATAAATCAGATTCCCCCAGAACCCAACCCGTACTCTAACCATTCCCTTGGAAAGCTAAGCAACCTGTGGTTCATCTGTTCAGCAGGGTCTCTCATTCCCAGCCAGTCTCAGTCCTCCCCAAAACGCTCTGCGGTCTGAAGTCATCTCAAGGGAAGGTGGCATCCCACTATCATCCGGCAACCCCCACACCCAGATCCAGGGGTAGACTCAGAAACTCAAAGAAGCCTCTACTCACACGGAACCAGGCCGTCGGAAGCCCGGAAGCCATACCTTCCTTCTCGACGTATCTCGTGGGAGTGGGCAGTCCTGAGAAGGTCGAATTTAGGAGGTAGGAGGGGGTGTGAGGGCTACGCAGAGGGGGGGCCCTCCTTTGCCCAGTAGCGACCCTACCAACGTGAAATGACAAGTCCACCCCCAACCTACAAAAACGCACTTAAAAGGGTCGTCTCCATTTCTCCCCGACACCTAGAGAGGTTTCTTCTAGTCCAGAGAAGACCCTCCTCCTATTTCCACCCAGCGGGAATCACTCCCCTCCCCAGTCCGCACACGCCCAGAACGGGTCGGCCCGCCTTAATCCCCACTCCCGGAGGGAGTTGTCTTTCCTCTGGGCCCCGAGTCCCCCGACCACGCCGCCCCTTCCGGCCCCGCGGCGGGAAGACGGCAGGGAAGGCCGGCCTCCGGCTGCTGAGCATGTCGGGGAAGGGACTGAGGCTGCACACCCCGAAGAATGGCTCTGAGACGGTTCCGCACAGCCCCGACGGGAGCAGATTTCGCGCCACACTCACCCAGCGCGCGGCGCACAATGGCGACCGTCGGCCCGCGACGAAATGCGTCAGCGCGTCGGCCTGGACTACAACTCCCAGCCACCCCTGCGACGTGCCCGCCCGACCTCTCCTAGGCGGCGGCCATCTTGGCCGGCCATCTCGGATGGCGGGCGAAGCCGCCCAGAAGAGGGCCTTCGCTGGCGACCCTCGGTGGTCCACCTGGATTGGGGCCTCAACACTTTTCGAAGTAGCAGCGCAGGCTAGGACAGAGTTGTGCTCCGCCACGAGGGCGACCATTTGTGGGATAAACCGGAAGTTGGGAAGGGAAGGAGCGCAGAGGGTGTGGGCCGGAAGTTGATTAAAGTTGGGGGGGTTGTTGGAGGGACGGATTATTACGTCCCTGCGCGGAGGAGGAAGAGCAGTCAGGGCCGGAAGCGTAGAGGTTATGGCTAAGTGCTATTTCTACCCAATGTGGAGGAAGGAAGGGTGGGAACAGGGCGGGAGGGAAACAGGGGGCGGAGCTAACGTCCAGCCAAGGTCGGGGAAGGAGGAGGGATGGGCGAGTAGTGTGGGGGGGCGGAGCTAAAGTCCACTCAAGTTCCGGGAAGAGGCAGTGAGAGGATAGACGGAAGTGAGTGGGGCCGGTGCTGAATGTGGATTCTTGTCTAAGGGGAGGAAGAAGGGGGGGGGTGGGTAGGGCCTTCCGGGAATGTGCAGATGGCGGGATTCTCTGCCCTCCCTGGGGAGGGGAGAGTAAGGGAAGAGGGCCGGGCATAAATGTCCACGCAAGTTGTGGGGAGAAGGGCAGGGTCAGTTGTGCCCTAAGCATGGGTGAGGGGGTGGGTTGTCGAAACCAGAACTAGACAGAAGTTAAAACAGTGGAAATAGATTTTATTCACAAAAATGTCACAGGGGAAAAGACACTCCAGTATCGACCTGGGCTCAATTGTGAATACAACTAGATCAAGTGGGTATTTATAACTAAGAAGCAAGTTGAAGTGTGGGGGGGGGATTGTTGGTTGATAGAAAATTACACAGTCTGGGGGCTTCTGGCTGAACCAACCTAATAAGATTGTTGCTGAAGGCAGGCCAGGGTGATCAGATACCATCTGGGGGCAACAGTGAGGTTGAGCGGTTTGATCAGATTTCAAGGTAGAGAAGTCTTGTTAAACTGACTTAGGAGTCGTGCTAAAACTAGATTCTAGGAGGAAGTACATGGATGGGCATTGTTAGGAAGAGGGTTCAGGGGAGCCTGACTAAAGCTTGGGTAAGCAAAGAATCTCTGTCAGGGAGAAGGAGTGAGATGGGTAGGATCCTCTGCCCAGTGTCCTCTTCTGTGAGCCGGGGTGCCCATGTTTAGGAAATGAAAGAAGTCAGTCGCTGCCCAGGATCTGGTGTGTGCCCAGTGTGTTCTCATCTTCCTTGGTAGCCAAAGACTACATAGTTTCTTATCTTCTTCAGAGTCCAGTATCTGGTGTTCTCTCATCTTCCTTAGGTCTTAGGGCCTACTGTGGTCTCTTGTCTTCCTCAGGGCCCAGGCTCTGATGTTCTTGGGGCTCTCCTAACATTCTTATGCCCAGAACCTGGTGTACTCTCCTCTTGGAATTTCCTAGCAGGTTTTAGGAGCCCTGTGTGTCCCTTTGGGTCATTCTGCCCACTGCCTGCCAAACTTGTTCCAGGAATTGTTAATTTTTATGATCACTGTGGAGAGCGTCCACCTGCAGGCTGCACATTGTTCATCTTATTTGTTGCAGTTGGGTGGTCTTGATTTTGATTAGTATTTACTCAGAGACGATGCAGATGTCTTTCATTCTAACAGTATTTTCCTTGGATTTTTTGTGGCTATTGTAGATAAAACACCATAAGTAATTTGGCTTCTTCCTTTTCCATGTTTTGACTTAAAAGAATTGATGTTGTATAGCTCTAGGTAGTGGAACAGAGCCAGATTAATTAGTCATGTTATTATTGTTTTATTTTGGATGTGACTGGGGATGCTTGTAGTGGTTCGCCATCAGGTTTGATGGAGGACTTAAACAGCTTTAGGAAGCAAGCCCCCTTGGAAGTTCTTTCAGTTATTTATTTCTGTTTATATGATACGGGATAAAAACATGATTTTTGGTTAAAAGGTGATTTTCAATAAGTATATTATTGAAGATTGATTCATGAAAGCCACTTTAATACAACTTTTAACAATAAATTCTTTTTCTCATTTAGCAACTTAAGCATGCTACTTAATTTACTGCAATTTGATTATGTTAAAGCATTTCTGAACAAATGTTGACTATTATCCATGTAAAATATCAAAAATGTTATGCATCCTGTTTGCACACAGGGCCCCAATCCTTCATTCAAAACGTTCAGGGCGAGAACTATTTTGGAATCCACAAGTATTTGGATTTTAGCAGGATAGTAAGGTGCATATACCACACAGTATGTAACATCCTGAGCAGGTCTGATGCAACATCTGGCCATATATACATACATCTGTAGCAGAATACATGAAGAGTCCCACTCAGTTGGAGAAAGACAATGTGTAAATAGCCTGGTTATATCTGGTAAATTTGACAGATATGTAATAGAGGAAGAAATTTGATTAGAAAAGGTTTGGGAGTTTAGAACTGCAGAAAAGGCATTGTGGATCATGTAAAAATGTCTGGATTAGCAATAATACTTGTTTCATTCCATTGCAGAATTTAATTTGTACTTTTCCTCTCTTCATTTGCTCCATGTAGTCAAAGACACGTTTATTGAGGTACTGAATTGTTGAAATATATCAACATTCTTCCGTATGCTTCCTTTAATATTCCACTGATTTAATTTAAACAACATATGACTAAGAATAAGAGATATAAAACTGTATATTGGCCAAATCACTATGGCAGCCGGTGGCATTCAGTTGAGTCCTAAACCTGCTGTGAGACTCAATCATGGACCTGATTTGTCTCCACTCACCATTCTCTATTCTTCTTTCATCACACAGAGCATCTCAGATTGTTTCATGTGAAGGGGAACACATGCTTAAAAGTCACTTAGAAAAAGAAGAAGGGTGTATCTTTTTGCCTTTAAAACACAAGCCTCTAGGACACTTCTCAGAACTCAGACCTTTAGAACTTCAAGTTGGAGAAGCAGGAATAAATCAGCATTTTACCTATAAATTATTACTATATAAGTAGTAATCCTATATAAATATATATAAAATATCTGGGATTAATTTGTTGGGAAATGCAGGGGAACTACATGAAAATAAGTTTCTGGAAAGAGTTACTAGTAAACTTACATAAGTAAAAATGCATATCATGTTCCAGGATGGGAAGTCCAATTGTAAATCCCAAATGATCACTAAGCTCAATTCAAGAGGAAACAGGATTATAGCAGGGCCCTTTGGGATCCTGGACCTTGGACTTTACTCTGTATTTCCTTCTTCCTCAAAATGGTGAGGAAAGGAACTGACTAGTTTTTCACAGGAACAATCAAGATTGGTGTGCTTGGGTGGTGCAGTCAGTTAAGCATCCAACTCTTGGTTTCTGCTCAGGTCATAATCTCAGGGTTGTGGGATCAAGCCCTGTGTCGAGCCCCAAGTTGGGCTCCATGCTTAGAGTGGAGTCTGCTTAAGACTCTCCCTTTCCGGGGCACCTGGGTGGTGCAGCGGTTGAGCGTCTGCCTTCGGCTCAGGGCGTGATCCCGGCGTTCTGGGATCGAGCCCCACGTCAGGCTCTTCTGCTGTGAGCCTGCTTCTTCCTCTCCCACTCCCCCTGCATGTGTTCCCTCTCTCTCTGGCTGTCTCTATCTCTGTCGAATAAATAAAAATTAAAAAAAAAAAAAGACTCTCCCTTTCCCTCTGCCCCTCCCCACCTACTCTCTCATTCAAATAAATAAATAAATCTTAAAAAAATAGAGAACAATCAAGATGGATTCAAACTCAAGGAGAAATGGTCCCAGAAGCTGTACTTCAAAACCTCCCTTGTTTTTTTTTGCCAGTAAATTTAGACTTCAAAGCCATCCATAGCATACAGTTATAATCACAGAACATTTTTTATGGAGGTGGTGGGAGACTCATTTTGCAATGCAGCAAGTTGGCACGTTTTTTAGGTAAGGTGTGTGGTTTGTTTCAAGCACTCTTACATCACCTACTATGAAGAGGGAATGAGGGAGAGACTACCCATATCTGCATGTGTAATTTGATGAAGCCACCATCTGTCCTTGGTCCCACTCTGTGTTTTCACATCATACCTTTGGATATCTGAAATGTCTCCCTGCCTTCTCTGCAGCCCCTTGGCTGTGCCCCTGAGATTGCAGCTGAGGTGACTTGACCCTTCCTGCTGATGGCAGTGGATCTGTGCTCTTTGTGGGCTGTCCACCTCCTGAGGATTGGCTCTAAATCAAATGAGCAAGGGTCAGCCTGAGCCTGCAGAACTTGGTTACCTGTGATGGCTACTTCCCTCCCTAAATCGTGGTTCAGCATGACTAAGGAAGAGACTTGAAAGCAGAAGCTGGTTGGGAGCAAGAAAGGGTTATAATGCAAGAAATTTATGGTTTTTTCCCCCCAAGTAACAGAATATGCCACCATTCATTATCTGACACTGCATAAAATCCAGAGGCAAAGGGCTTCCAGGGATAGTTCCTGGGTTCAGCTATCACCCTTAGCCAGATACTGTCCATCTTTTGGTTCAACCCCCCCTTAGTGTATTGTCCTGGTTATTCCTAAGGCTTGTGTCCCCATGGTCTCAAAGTGGTTATCACAGTTTCAAGCATTACATGGAGCCATGCAACATTTGGCTGAAGATATTGGCATCGGGGAGTTTTTGTTTCCTGTGCTACTTTATCAAATTACCACAAGTTTTGTGGCATAAAGCAACACAAATTTATCATCTCACAGCTCTGGAGGTCAGAAGTCCAAAATACGGGCACCCGGGTTGCTCAGTTGGTTAAGCGTCTGCCTTCCGCTCAAGTCATGATCTGTAGGGTCCTGGAATTGAGCCCTGCATCTTGCTCCCTGCTCAGCGGGGAGTCTGCTTCTCCCTCTCCCTCTGCCCCCCGACTTGTGTTCTCTCATTCTGCTTCCTCTCAAATTTGAAAGAAAAAAGTCAAAAGGATCTTAATAGGCTAAAATCAGGATGTTGGAAGGGCTGCATTCCTTTCAGAGGCTCTAGGGAAGAATCCCTTTCCTTGCCCTTTCCACTTCTAGAGACTTTCTGCATTCCGTGACCCATGGCCTCTTCCTCTATCACCAAAGCTAGCAGTCTCTCTTTGACTCTGACCTCTGCTTCAGTCATCACATTTGCTTTCTCAGATTTTGCTTCTCCTGCCTCTCTTAAACAAGAACAATTGTGTTGACATTGAGCCCAGCACATGTATTCCGGATCATCTCCCCATCTCAAGATCTTTAACTTAATTGCATTTGTGAAGTCCCTTTTGCCTTGTAAAATAACACATTCACAGGTCCCAGGCATTAGAGTATGGGCATCTTTGGGAGCCATTACTTTGCTTAGCACAGAGAAGGGATAAAATTTTTCCAGAAACCCTTTTTCTTGTGGACTTCCTCAGACCCTATTGGCCAGGACTGACACTTGTGTCTATGTCCTGTCTGTAAGAAAAGCTTATGGTAAGGGGAGTGGCTAACATTTTTGCATCTGTAGAGGGAGATGGGCTCTCCACAATGAGGAGGGTTACTCAGCCACAGGCACAAAAGAAGTCTTAGGTGAAGCTCTGCTCCAGAGTCCTCTCATCAAGTTTAGTTATAAGGCCATATGCTAAATTTGAGAGCAGGTGGTGTTGGAAGTTTCTGGGCTTGCTACCAGTAAAGGTCTGGAACTGAATGAAGTCTCAACATCCAGGGGACAGCAAAGAGATGGCTATCCTGGGAAAGGATTTGGTGGTTGTGCTGGAAAGGAAAGGTGGTATTCCATGGTGTATGAGAGGAGTAGGAGCTCTCCCTTGGGTCTAGGAGGAAAGTCAGAATTTCAAAGGATTCTCATAAAGGGGGAGGGAGAGGAAGGTCTTCAGCATTCATGTGTAGGACATGAATATCTTCCCTCATATCTTCTCCAGAACACACCAGATAGCCTTTTGGGCAGCTATTGGTCAGGCTGTCTCCTGATCCCATCTTGTTAAGAGATTTTAGTTGAAGTTCATGAGGCTTGCATTAGTCTTGGAGTACGGACATTTCACCAGGCTGTGGTATGTCTTTTTAATCCTGCCTGGATTAATCCTGGCTCCTGGCTATGCCCCTAGAAGTGTGAAGATGCACATAACTCTTTACGATACCTTCTTAAAGTTAATAGTAGAATGGCATATGTGAAATATTGGCAAGTTAGTATAAAGCTCCCTGATTTTTTTGAAGTGATGGCATTTGGATTGTGCAGGCAAAAATGGATGGCATATTCTTCAGTTTTCTCCTATGAATACTATAAAATTATGCATATGTTGATCCCCATGATACTAAAAGATGATCGCTGTATGACACTTCAGATTTGGTGGTTCTGTAATTCATGTATGATGTAAAAAGATATGGTTTTGTTATAACCTTTACATTTTATTATTTATGGCAGTCGTTTCTATGATACATTGTCTGTCATGCCTAGACCCTGAGTCCCATTAAATGGTGTTTCTGTGGCAAATCAAGGCCGTATGTAGAGCATAATTGCTTATCCATGACTGCAGGGAACCACAAGTGCACAGTCTTAATACAATCAGATACGTGTTTATGGGTCAAAAACACTTTGTGGATTCTGCCTCCTTTGTGGTTTATTTCTGATATCAAGTAAAATGGAACTCCAACTAACAGCTTTTCCATTAATTACAGTCAATGAGTTTCTCAAATCTATATGAATTTCCTAAGGACAAATAAGGTGATAGCTGTAGTTAAAAGCCTGCCAACATTGACTCCATTCATAGTGTTCTGTAGTATGAGTCCTCTTGTGTTGAAAAAAGTGAGAACACCTCCTGAAGGCTCTTCCACATTGGTTATGTTTATAGGGGTTTTCCCCAGTATGAGTTCCCTGATGTAGCAAGATAAGTGCTATGTTTAAAGCCTTTCCTACAATGAGTATGTCCATAGGTTTCTCTCCAGTTCTGTGGTGTTGAGAAAGGAAGAAGAAGAGCATGAAACTTTTCCCAATGATTGCGTTGTAGTGTTTCTCTTTTTATAAATGCTTAGATGTAGAGTAAAGCATTCCATCCTTGAAAATTATTTCCTGAATTCACTGCAAATATAAAGTTTCTCTTAAGTATAAATTCTCTCATACTGAGTAAGGGATAATTTGCATTTATACATTTATATGGTTTTTATCCTGAATGAGTTCTGAAACCTATGAAAGGCAATATTTCTCAGTGAAAACTCTCCCACACTCAACACGTTTGTGAAGTTTGTCTCCTGAGTGAATTTGCTCTCAGTTAAAAGGGTTGAGTTCTGTTTGAACTTCTCTATATTCATTACATTTATATGAACTCTCTTGAGTATGACTTATCTGATGTCATTGCATAGTGGAAGATGGATCAAGTTCTAATTAACTTTTCCCCAAAATTCATTATTATTGTGGCCTCAATCCTGAATCTATGTTTCCTGATATGTTCCACCCATCTTTCTTGGTTCTCCTGCCTCTTCTGTAAGTGGGCTTCACATTCCTGGTCTCTGACAAATATGGAGGGATATAGGTCATACTTTGCGAATCTATTTCAAGATAGCATATGCTTCTAAGAGAAATGCCCTGCTTTCTGGTTAACTCTTTACTTTTGAGTGTAGTTTCCCAATCTGGAAAAAACAGGCAACTTTAAGTGCTCAGAGAAAAACTCCGGTAGAGAAAAAAGTGATATTAAGTGAAGAAGCACATTGGAAGCACGTGGATTTGTTTTCAGATCTGCCTTGCAAGGAGTGATTGAGCTGTGAGCAGACAGAGTGCACCCAGCCCCTTGAAGTGGCTGATGGGAAGATAGATCAGTCTAAGCTATTGATCAGTCCTCCCTCTCCTTTTCTAGTTGCTCTTTTGGACCCCAATTCTTTGAGGACTAGTCCTAAGCCCCTTTTTTCCCTCTCCTTCCAGTGTAATCTCTTTCATTCTCCTGGATTCAAACACATTTTTAAAGTTGATAAATCATACTTCCACAGCTTCATCCCAGATCCTTTTCTGAGCATTGGACACATTCACCTGTCTGCTGGGCATCTCTGTTCATTCTACAACCACAGCCTGTCAAAACTGAATACTAATCCCACATCCCTATGTGTTCTTATCCTGGCCTTTCTCTACCAGTGGGCAGCATCACCATTAACCCAGTTGCTCACGCCAGCAGCCACGGACCCTCCACCTCCATTTTTAATCAGTCACCAAATTTTGAGTCCACCTTAAGAATACATTAAGTTGGTCCCCTTTTCATTTCCACTGCCCCATCCTACTCCGAGTCACTGCACTTATCAGAGGAACTACTGCAGTAGTGCTTTAACTGTCATTCCTTCTTCCGTGCTTACCTCTGTCCCACAGGCATCCAGCACAATCTTTCAAAAATGTAAACCAGATTGTGTCATTTTTCTACTTAAATATAACCAATCATTGCTCTTAAATATTTATATTTTTTTCTAGAATATCTACCTCTGCTATGATGATAGTTACATACAGGCAAATACCACATCTGTTTGTTTATCCTTTTAGTCCCAGCATCTGGCATGGGAGAGCCAAGACTATTTGTTGACCAGCTGTCTCAGGTAACTCATACCCCTCACCACTTCACTTTTGACTGGTATGTAGATGACTTCCAAGTTGAGATCATTAACCTCTGGCTTCTAAATTTCCAAAGTTTGTGACCATATGTCTGCTGAAGATCTTTCCTACACAGTATGCCATGAATTTCTTTTTTTTTTTTTTTAAGATTTTATTTATTTATTTGACAGAGATAGAGACAGCCAGCGAGAGAGGGAACACAAGCAGTGGGGAGTGGCAGAGGAAGAAGCAGGCTCATAGCGGAGGAGCCTGATGTGGGGCCCGATCCCACAACGCCGGGATCACGCCCTGAGCTGAAGGCAGACGCCTAACCGCTGTGCCACCCAGGCGCCCCTGCCATGAATTTCTAATGATGTAAATCAGATCATCTCATTCTCCAGGGTAACCCCACCCCAGGTGTCTTCCTATTGCATTCAGATGGATCTCACACTCCTGAATAGTGTTCACAAGGCCTGGTATGTCTGAGCCTCATTGCATCTGAGACTGGTCCTTCTGCTCCTTCCCCTTACCCATCCATTCTGTCCTCACTGCCTGACATCAGTTTCTTGATTGCACCAAATTCTTCCCACCTCAGAGCCTTTGCTAGCACTTCTCTTTCTGCCAAAATGTTCTTCCCCAGCTCATTATACACTGGCTTCTTCTCATGCCAGAGAGGTCAGATTAAGGCTGACCTTCTCAGGCCTTTTTGAGCTGTGTAGTGAGCTTGGTAATAGTCTCCCAAAGATGTTATGTACTAATCTCCAGAACCTGAGAACATGTTACCTCACATGGCCTAAAGGACTTTGCAGATGAGATTGAGTTAAGGATCTTGAGATGGAGAGTTTATCTTGGATCATGTTGGATGGGCCCAGTGTAATCACAAGGGTCCTCAAAAGTGTAAGAGGCATGCAGGAGAGTCAGAATCAGAGGAGCTTTGGTGGTAGAATCAGAGGTTGGAGTGATTTAGGGTCATGAAGTACACAATGTGAGTGGTTTCTAGAAGCTGGACAAGGCAAGGAAATGGATTCTCCCTCAGAGTCTCCAGGAGGAATACTAACCCATTGTAGACTTCTGACCACCAGAACTATAAGATAATAAATTTGTGTTATTTTAAACCACTATGTTTGTGGTAGTCCCTTATAGCAGCAATAGGAAACTAATACAGTTTATATGACCTAGGGTACTTTCTTCTTTGTTCCCTCGTACTTTCTTGTTCTTTTCACTTACCATGCTTATCATGATATGTGATGATGACTTGTATACATGAAGATTTTCCAGAGAATCTACAGCCCCTAGCACAACAGCTGCCTGGCATTGAGTAGAAACTGAATACTGTTGGTAAATGAACAGAGGAGTTGGACTTAAAAGGAACTATGAGGAAAGAGTCTGGACCCTAGTACCTCATACTTGGATTACTGAAGCAGTCTTAATCTGTTCTCTTTAATCTTTGCTCTGTGATTCACCTTGATGCCAGAGTAATCCTCCTATGCCCCAGTAACATCTTCAGGACACTGTACGGTCCCAGTGGTCTTGAAATCCAATGCCCCCAGCATGGTGACCTGAGCTCATTGGCAGTTATGGGACTTCCACTTTTCTCCTTACTGAATTACTTGGATGTTAAGAGATGTATGTAGCCTATAGTCCTTAAGGAAGATTCATCCAAGGGACACTTGCAGCCTGCAGCCCTCAAGGAATCTTGTGTGGAGGAGCTATAGCATGGAGATGTCAGGTCATGAGTACAGTGTAACCAAAGTACCAAGGCAGCAATGACTCTGGGCAAGAAAGAAGCCCAGCCTGCAAACTTCAGGGAACATAGATGACAGAAAAACATCTTAAATTGTACCATGAGGGTGTGATTAGGAAAATCCAGACCAAGGGAAACTTTACAGTCTGACAGACCATGTTTCAGAAGAGATCAAGTAGAAGGAAAATAAGTAAGTGCTGTGTTGTAAGCAGCTTCCAAGATGGCCTCTAGTGATTCCCCACTCCTAGAATTCACACTGTCCTGTGGTTCCCTTCTCCCACACTGCACCAGGATTGGTCTGTGTGACTCACAGAATGTGATGGAAGTGATGGTACATCCCTTCCAGGAGTAGATTATAAAAGACAGTGTGGCTTTAGTCTTGATTGTTTCTCTCTCTCTCTTCTTATTCTGGAGGAAGCCAGATTCAGTGTTATGAGGACACTGAAGTAGCCATGTAGAGAGGCTGAAGGAATGAGATTCTGAGGCCTCTTGCCAACAACTACATAAACTTGTAAAATGCATCCTCTATTAAAGTTAAGCCTCATATGACCACAGCCCCAGACAATATCTTGATTACAGCCTATGAGAGACCCTGAGGAAGAACCATCCAGTTAAGCTGATCCGAAATTCTTGACCCACAGAAACTGTGAGGATATAAAATGTTTGTTGTTTTAAGCTAGGAGTCAGCAAACTACAGCCTCCAGGCCTAATCTAGTTGGCTATCTTTTTGTTTTGGTTTGGTTCTGAATGGCTCACAAACAGAATAGTTTTTACATCTTTAAATAGCTAAAAAAAAATTAAAAGAATTATATTGTATGACATCTGAAAATTACATAAAATTCAAATTTCACTGTCCGTAGAGTTTTATGGGAACACAGCCATGTCTGTTCATTACTTATTGTCTATAACAAAAGCAGCATTGAGTAGTTGCAATAGAGACCATGTGGCCCAGCAGATCTAAAATATTTACTATCTGGCTCTTTATAGAAAAAGCTTACTACTCTTGTTTTTTTGTGTTTTTTTTTTAAAGATTTTTATTTATTTATTTGACAGAGAGAGACAGCAAGAGAGGGAACACAAGCAAGGGGAGTGGGAGAGGGAGAAGCAGGCTTTCCTCCAAGCAGGGAGCCCGATGCGGGACTTGATCCCAGGACTCTGGGATCATGACCTGAGCCAAAGGCAGATGCTTAATGGCTCAGCCACCTAGGCCCCCTACTACTCTTGTTTTAAGCCACTATATTTTGGGGTAATTTTTGCATGGCAGTGAATAACTAATAAATGCTGTGTCTCCTTGCCCCTGACTTTGGAATAAGGCATGAGACTTGCTTTGGCAAAAAAGGGGTTAGTGGCTGTGATATGAGCAGAGGTGTAGAATGTGCCATCGTGTCTGGACTTACCATTTTGTACTTCTGCAATTCCATGACAAGAACAAGACGGCTAACGCACTGATCTAAGGTGGATGGGAGAGAAAGGGAACAGGTCTGCTCTTCATGAAGCCTGAAGGCCAGCTCAGCTAAACACAGCCTAGGTCAGCAAACCCCAAGATGACTTGTGGGCTTATGTGCCAGATGAAATGACTATTGTATTAAGCCACAGTATTTTTTTCTTTTTTAGATTTTATTTATTTATTTGAGAGAGAGAGCAAGAGCAGGGGGAGAGGGAGAAGCAGGCTCCCCGCTGAGCAGGGAGCCTGATGTGGGGCTCTATCCCAGAACCCTGGGATCACGACCTGAGCCAAAGGTAGAGGCTTAACCAACTGAGCCACCCAGGCACCCCTAGGCCATTGAATTTTAAGGGCAGTTTGTTGTACCATTTTCTTATGGTATTAACTGATACATATTCCCGGTTACCAATGGCTTTTGGTCAAAACAGAAATAGTCATTGTTTTTAATCTTGATATAATGTTATATAAGAAAAATTCTATATGGTGTGATCTTAACTAGGGCCAAAAAAAAAAAAAAACCCAACCCACAAGGGAAAGAAAGCAACTAATGAAAATAAATATGCTAAAATGTTCACAGAGATCATGTTTCAAATAAGAGTTGTTCAGTTGTCACTAGTTGTCACAATTCAATTGACTGTTTTTCAGTCAATGAATTCATTAAGCATCTAGTATGTGTCAGGTATGGTAAAAGACCTAAAGAGGTGAAGGAATGAGCTAGGTAGAAATCTGGTGGAAGGTGTTCCAGGCAAAGGGTACAGCATTTGCAAGGGCCCTGAGGTGGGAGCATATTGTGCATGTGAGAGCACCAGGGAGAAAACCCATGTGGCTGGAACTGAGTGAGTCAGAGGGAAAGGAATGGACAATGAGCTCAGAAAGGCAACAGCGGCTGACCCGGTCAGGACTTTCAGGCTATGATATGAACTTTTACCCCGAAGGAGTTGGAAACGTGTGAAATTTTTAAGCAAAGGAGGGAGGTGCCATAGGAACTCTCTAGCTGCTGTGGGGAAATAGACCTGTGGACAAGGAAAGAAGCAGGGAGGTTTGTGACATGATCACTGAGAGAGATGCTGGCAGCCAGGCCGGAAGTGAAAGCAGGTTGCATTCTGGGTAGATTTGAGCATGATGCTGTCAGGACCTGATGCCGAATCACCTGCAGGATATGAATTAGGAGAGTGTGGATACCAGTGAGGTTTCAGCCTGCACCAGGGAAAGAAGAAAAATGCTGGTCACCAACACAGGCAAAGCTATGAGAGGGGCTGGGGATGGGGGAAGCACGAGTGTTTGGTTTGGGGCCTGTAAGGTGTTCATTAGGCCTTCAAGTGGAACGTCAAGGAGGTAGGCAACTGTTTTAGTCTGGAGTTCAGGGAAGAGTCTGGGCTGACATTATACACTTAAGGGCCATAGAAAGCAATAGAAAATCTGAAGAAATTAGGTGCTGACTAGAAGGAGTAGAGACAAGGGTGCTATAAGCAGAGGAGTCTGATAATGGTAGAGAACCTTGTGTGAGGAGCAACACAGTAGGCACAGATTGTGACTTTCTTTCCCAAGCTTGAGGCACTTTGGCTTTCGTGGACTTCTTCTTTCATTAAAAAATACAGAAAATTATATTTTATGACTGTGTTGGTATAAAGATTAATATAATCCAGGTGAGATTATACTCCTTTCACTTCTAATTTTAAAAGAAATACCATTTTTGTGGACCCTTAAAGGTATCTTTGGCCGTGGGTACTGTGCTTTTTGTGCCTGATGGAAATCTAGGAAGTCTAGGAATTGAAAGATCAGAGGCCACACACACGAAGGAGCTAGAACTGATGAGGCTGAGGGGCAGGGCTCAGATCAGGCATGGTCTTGTAAACTCAGTGAAGGATCTTATTCTTTAAAAGGAATATGTATGTCAACGGAGGAGAAGGTGCCACGGATAGAGACTTGGTTTGGTAGAATAGGGAAGGGCTGGGACATTGCAGGAGGAACAAAAAACGGAGAAACTAAGGATGTTACACCATGATTAGTTTAGCTTGTAAGGCAAAGATGATGGGATTTTGAAGATGCAATTAAGGTTACAAATTAGTTGATTTTAGCTAATCAAAGGGAGATTATTCTGGGTGTTCCTGACTTGGTCAGTCTGAAGTCTTGAAAAGAGTGTTTAGAGACTCTCTCCTGCTGGCTTGGAAGAGGCAAGCTGCTGTACGTGAGCTCTGCAGCTGCAAGAAAATGTATTCAGTCACAATCTGAATGAGCTTGGAAGCAGATTCTTACCCAGCTAAGTTTATCGGTGAGAATGTAGCTCACTGACACCTTGATTGCAGCCTTTCAAGAACCGAAAACAGAGGATCCAGTTAAGCCATGCCAGACTTCTGACTCACAGAACAATGAGATAATAAATGCATGTTGTTTTAAGCTGTTACATTTATGGTAGCTTGTTACACAGCAAGAGAAACAATAGAGACACGAAAGGACTATGGGAACAAGTTCCAGGTGAAAAACATTGTCTACCTGGGGCGCTTTGTTATTGTTACACACCTTCTACTATAGAGCAGAACCAGGATGCAGCCAGGATACAGCCAACCCCTATACACGGGGCATACTTAAAACAGAGGACCCGGGCTCCAAAAGGCACCAATGAGTTGCCTGAGTTGACTGCCAATATCGGCCAATCAGAACGAATCATCCCCCCCCCCTTCCCTCATTAGCATATTGGACCTGAGTGGGAACCCCAGCCGGGCAGCACTTTCTCTATATGAGCAGGTCCACTGCACGGCTTGGACGGGTGAGTTTAGTTGCTGTGTGTTAGTACTGTCTTCCTTCAGTTTGAGCTGTCACCCCAATATATCCTTGCCTATGCCTTTGATTTCCCGCCTCATTTCTATTGTTGGTCCCAAGAACTTGACTTCAGAAGCACCTGCGGGCGAATGTAGGTGGGAGACGTATGAAGGGAGATTTCATAATATAAAAAAGTGTTTAAAATGTTCATACTGTTCTCTCTGGCATCTAGGAATTCCACTTCTAGCATTTTTAAAAAGGCCTTAGTAGTTAAACGATAGTGAATTTGGATTGAGGGTTTAGTGTGTGCGTAGAGCACACAAGTATTAATATAGTCCTCTCACAGCTCTCTAATTACTCTGATTTTCAGATGATGGTGAATTTTAGAGAGCTGAGGTCTTTTTACTTCAGTTCCGGAGCTAGAAAGCATCTGTGTTAATCTGAGGCACAGGTTATGTCTGTTTAAATCCAGTCACTCTTAATCCCATTTGGTTACTATAAAAAAACCCCAATGATGTATATGTGTATAGTGATAAAACACATATTGTCAAACGTTTATTGTCTAATTTAGGGGCAGGGTACATGGGTTCTCACGCAATCTTGTTAAGTTTTCTGAATATTTGAAAATGTAAACAGAATGTTGAAGAAAAGTAAATCCAATAAATGCAATATTTTCTAAGGTTCACATATCTTTGGCTGAGGGAGTTACCCCTCATTCATTTTCAGGCAAATTGTCTCTAAACCATTGACATTTCTTTGTATTAAAAAATATATATTCTAGTAAGAACAGCTAGGGGGGGCCAAAGGTAAAATTTCAGTCACCAGATAAAGGTCTCTACCGCCCCTACAGGCCGGCTGGGTGCTCCGCGTGTAGCTGGCCAGGGTGAATCCAGTGAGGACTGCGGAGGATTTCAGGCTCTTGATGGCCTGTGTTGCAGGCTGAACTTCGCGGATGATTTTTCCTTTCACCTGTGGGGTCACCTTAGAGCCCTGCGATTGGGATCCTCACCAAACGCCTTGAGGACCTTGACACCCAGGAACCGTTGTCCTCTCCCCTTGTCGCCGGTAGAGGGCGCGGCCGCCGCAGCTAACGCGACGGGCAGGAGGAGGTGGCGCGCCGCGCCCGCGGCCTTCTGGGAGATGTAGGCGGCCGGGGAGCACGCAATGGGTGGTGGGGAACCGGAAGTGGGTGCGCAAGTACCGGGAGGGGTGCGCGGCTGCCTTGCGAGTGTGAGGTGATGGACAGCCCCGTGTCCACCTTGCTGTTGGTGGTAAAGCTGCGCGTTTAGCGCTCGTGCTGCGGCGGCGGCGGGGCTGCCGGGAAGAACCCGGGCAGGGTCGCAGGCTGCTCCAGTGGGGGCAGGTGCCTGCTGTTGGCTATCACCGGGGGGCGGGGGGCATCTCCCAGATCCGCAGTTTGGGCATGGGCCTTTCTCCGGATCCAACTCCGGCTCCCAGCAAGACTTCCAACTTCTGGGGGAGGAGAAGCACTGGTGGCAGACATCTGACCCCCGGATATCTGCGCACAGATCTTCCCACAGATAAGCAGTAGCTCAGTTCCTGTCCAGTCACAGGAGACAGCTCAGGGCCGGAGAGTCCTTGGGATCCACTGACGTTGAAGCTAAAGGGCAAGTTCTGAGCCCCACCCCCACTCCCAATGTACAGTGGTGAGCAGAGACTGGATTCTCAAAGGAAAAGGCAGATTCCAAGGTACAGCACTTACGAAATCTTGTTCTGACCACAGAGGAGGCTTTTGGTTTGGTTTTTTATTTTTTATTTATTCATTTTTAAAGATTTTATTTATTTATTTGACAGGGATAGAGACAGTCAGGAGAGGGAACACAAGCAGGGGGAGTGGGAGAGGAAGAAGCAGGCTCATAGCGGAGGAGCCTGATGTGGCGCTCGATCCCATAACGCCAGGATCACGCCCTGAGCCAAAGGCAGACGCTTAACCGCTGTGCCACCTAGGCGCCCCTGGTTTGGTTTTTTAATTTAACTTCAGTTAATTAACATACAGTGTATTATTAGTTTCAGAGGTAGAGTTTAGTGATTAGGAAGCTTTTTTTTAAGACCCTGATTCTTCCCTCTGGAGGAAAATCCCCTATTCTATGTCCTCTGGGTCCCTGGCCTGGCCTCTGGGAGGCCTTTTCTCCATTCTGGAAGGGGGCATCACAAAAGTACAAATCAAAAATAAAATATTAACATCGCCCCCAAGATGCTTCCTTGGTGTTTCATTACAGTAAATATCATCTCTCCTCCAAAGGTTTACAAAACGCTATCCTGATTTCTATTGCCATGGATTCCTTTTGCCAGTTTTTGAATTTTGCATAAATGGAGTTCTTAAGTATGTATTCTTTTTACCTTCTTTTGCTCAACACTATGTTTTTAAGATTTATCCTTGGGGCGCCTGGGTGGCACAGCGGTTAAGCATCTGCCTTAGGCTCAGGGGGCTCAGGGCGTGATCCCGGCGTTATGGGATCGAGCCCCACATCAGGTTCCTCCTCTATGAGCCTTCTTCTTCCTCTCCCACTCCCCCTGCTTGTGTTCCCTCTCTCGCTGGCTGTCTCTATCTCTGTCGAATAAATAAATAAAAAATCTTTAAAGAAAAAAAAAAGATTTATCCTTTTTTGTGTGTGTAAGTAGTGGTTGGTTTGGTCTAGTATCCCACTGTATGAAAATGCCAAATTCGGTTCATTCTACTATTGGTAGGTATTTGGGTTGATTATGCTTTGGGACCTTTATGAATACCGTAAATACCATGGACGTTCTTGCATATAGCTTTGGTTGCATCTTGGTATGCCTTTCTGATTGGTAATATGCCTAGGACTGAAATTGCTGGGTGACAGGTTGTCCTGTTGTTCATATTTAGTAGATGCTGCCAAATAGTTTTCCAAAGTAGTTACACAAATTTATACTCCTACAAGTAGTATGTGAAAGTTCCAATTGCTCTACATTCTTGCCAATGCAAAGATATTAGGAGTCCTTTTAATTTTAGCCATTCTGGTAGGTGGGACTTGGTATGTCCTGTTTTGTTTTTTTTTTAATTACCATCACTGAGATATAATTTATGAACAATAAAATGCACCCATTATACGTTCAGTGTGTTCTGACAAATGTATGCAATTTTATAAACATCAACACAACCAAAATAGAGAACATTTCCATTATTTCAAAAGTGCCCTGTGCCCCTTTTAGTTGATTCCCTCTCTTCACCCAAGACTCTTGCAACTGTGACCTGCTTTCTGTTTCTACAGTTTTGTCCTTTCTAAAATTTCGTATAGTTTCTGGTGCTGGTCAAGCTGGTGTAAGCCAATTACAGCTTCTCTCTCCAATCGACTACAAATGAAATCTCTGAATAGAGTTCAAAAGCAACTACCTAAGAACTCTGAAAAGTAAACAATGGCAGATTGGGTACAGAAATAAAAACTTGAATGATGATATGTATGTAAAAGAGGTGTGGTTTGTGTTTTCTCCCCCTACATTTTCTCCTAGTTTTTATAGAAGAGCAGGCCAAATCTTGGAAGTGTACCATAGACACAAATAGCAAAACTCCAGGAACCTCCCCCCACCCCCCTATTTCTAGCCAGAGGACTGGTAAGAGAAACCTCACTTGACCAAAGAATTTCAGGGGATTTCTGCTAATCTTTTCCCCCACCACTTTGCCTGGAAAGCATACCCCATTGCATGGAACTGCACAATAGAACAGGGGCTAAAACTTAGAGAAACTTGTCTCCCTGGCCAGAGAAACCAGAAAAAGGCCATTTCTGTCTGAAGATTGTTTGGTGGGGGGATCTCAATTACTTTTTCTTTTGTTTTCCTCTCACTGCTACACACTAAAGGTGGCCCTAGTGGGACAGAACTGACCTCTGAAAGAACCCCAAATTTCTGGCCAGAGAAACTCAGATAAAGAGCTGCTGCTGGGTACCCTCAAGTGTGGGGGGAAATCTTGATGAGGAGAGAGCTGAAAAAGAGGATCCTGAATTCCATTTATGAACTGACATAAGTCCTGGGCTCACCCTCATGAGCAAATATGAAACAGCAGAAGAAGCATAGGAAAGGGTTTGGGAACTAAAATAAATATAAACCACCATCCAGATTCTAGAATAACTCTGAGTGATGCATATAGCAGGTAGACCCAAACACCATAGCAGACTTTAAAACCAAACTGACACTGGAGGGTGACTGGGTGGCTCAGTTGGTTAAGACTCCAGCTTTGGCTCAGGTCATGATCTCAGGGTCCTGGGATAGAGCCCCACGGTAGCCTCCCCGCTCAGCGGGAAGTCTGTTGTCCCTCTCCCTCTGCCCCCCGCCCAGCTCCTGCTCTCCGTGTCTCTCTCTCAAATAAATAAATAAAATGAAATAAAACAACTGACATTGGAACCATCATCCACAGAAAATGAGGCAGAACTTACAGTCTAAACCTAGCTGTGTTGATTCCTGATAAAACAAAAATTAAGCATTTTCCAACTGATTTTAACAAATCCCAGAATCTTATAATATAATATTCAAAATACCCAGGACACAATCCAAATTATTTGACATAAAGAGAACCAGGCAAATGTGAACAATGACTTAACATGTAAAGGAAAACACCCAGGTGCTAATCTTGACATGAACCAGATTTTGCAATTATCAAAGACTTTAATCAGCTATTATAACTATGCTCCACGAGGTAAAGGTAAACACAAATGAAATGGAAAGATAGAATTCTCAGTAGGGAATTAAAACTGGAAGTTGAAATTAGACCATATGCAAGTTTGGGGACTGAAAAATAAATACCGGAAATAAAGAGTTCACCAAATGGATGTGCTCAGGAGCAGAATAAAATAAGAGGAAAGAATCAGTCAAGCTGAATGAAGATCAAGCTGAAGAACAGGCAGAATAAAATGATCAGAATTAATGAAAAGAGCCTCAGTGAGCTATGGATCAATATCAAAGTGTCTAAGTTGTATCATTAAAGCATTGGGAAAGGAGAAAGATTGGTCAAGAAAAAAATGAAGAAATAATGGCTACAAACTCCAATTTGGTAAAAGGCGCAAATTTACAAAATCAGGAACTACAGTCATCCCCAACAGAAAACTATGCCCAGATATTATCAAACTGTGGAAAACTGCCCCCGCCAAAAAAAAAAAAAAAAGAAAGAAGAAGGAAGGAAGGAAGGAAGGAAGGAAGAAAATATTGAAAGCAACAAGAAAAATTAATTTTAAAAAGGAAATATTTCATGTAAGAGAACAATGGCTTCAGTAATGGTGAACTTCACATTAGAAATCACAGAAGCGGGTGGCCTGGGTGGCTCAGCGGTAAAGCGTCTGCCTTCCTGTCAGGTCATGATCCCAGGGTCCTGGGATAGTCCTGCATTGGGCTCCTTGCTCGGCAGGGAGCCTGCTTCTTCCTCTCCCTCCTCCCTCTGCTTGCTTCTCCCTCTGCTTGTGCTCTTGCTCTCTCTCTCTGACAAATAAATAGAAATAAAATCTTAAAAGACAAAAAAATCATAGATGCTACAAGAGAGTCAGAAAACATCTTTAAAGTGCTGAAAGGAAAAAAAAAACCTTTAAATGAAAGTTCTATATCTAACAAAAATATCCTTCAGAAATGAAGCAAAGGAAAGGCATTCTTAGATGAAGAAAAAGTAAGAGACTTCATCACCAGCATACCTGCTCTATTAAAATGCTAAAGGCAGTTCTGCAGGCTGAAAGGAAATGATACCAGAAGGAAAACTGGTATCCTAAAATTTCCTCATTGCATTGTTGACTTTAAAATTAAAAGTTATTTTACCAGTAAAAATAGGTTTATTTGGGAATAGCAGAGGGTTGCAATTTGGGGTAAAAAAGCTACAGTAAAACCATAAGCTAGCCAAAAACAGGAGAGGAGAGGGATGTTATTTTATGGGGAACAAAGAGGAAGTTGGGAAGGAGTATTCTGAACAAAATTCCATTGGAGGGGCGCCTGGGTGGCTCAGTCGTTAAGCGTCAGCCTTCAGCTCAGGGCGTGATCCTGGCGTTATGGGATCGAGCCCCACATCAGGCTCCTCCGCTATGAGCCTGCTTCTTCCTCTCCCACTCCCCCTGCTTGTGTTCCCTCTCTTGCTGGCTGTCTCTATCTCTGTCAAATAAATAAATAAAATCTTTAAAAAAAATTCCATTGGAGAAAAGTAAGAGTTTGGGATGATGACAGTTTCTCATAGACTGAGTTGCTGGAGCAGTTGATTTCTTGTGGGAGATGCAATTTCCATCTTTTCCTGTTGGGGCCTGTAATTGATGATTCTTTCCTATTGAGATTCTTCTGTCAGAGTCTTTTATAGATGATTCTTGACTTGGAGTGGTACAGCAGGACAACTCCAACTTCTGGCCTCCCAGTTCCTTTTTAGTGAGGCTTCCCTGTGTAATTTTCATAGCATGAACATAGAAAGCAAAAACTATAACATTGCCTGAGGGCTTTTCAATGTATGTAGATATAATACATAGGGGTAAAGGGATGTATATGACTGTAAGGGATCTATATGACTGCAAGGTATCTATATTTTATTTGAAGTGTAAAATATTAACCCTAGGTAGACTACTAAAACATAGTTAGATATGTATACCATAATCCCTGGAGGAACTGATGTAGTTTTGGAATGTAGGTGAGGTTTGGTGGGGTGAGGTCTGGAGCTGACAATGAAGAAAGAATTCTTGACATGTCTTTGGTGCAAAATGGTGGTTTTATATTAAAACAAGGAGACAGGACCTGTGGGCAGTAAGAGCTGCTGCGTGGAGGAGGGGGTTTGAGGGGCGACTGATTATATACTTGGGAGTTGGGTAGGTAAGGAAAAGGGAGGTTTCAGAAGGGTTTTCATTTGTTAAAGACTCACAGGATACCTGAGGCCTTGCCTTTGTCAAGTTAAGGTTTTTCCCTCTAGCAAGGCATTAACGTTAAGATAGCTGGAAGTTTCTTGGAGGACTGTCACGCATATCCCACCCAGGAGTGAGGGGTGAGGGAGAAGGCTGCCAGGTGTCAGCTTGTGCTTTGTCCTCAGCAAGCTTTCTGCTCCCTCATCAGAACCACCAAAAAAATGCAAAGATATATAGTTAAAATGCCAATAGATAAAATAAGATGGAATGCTACGAAATATTCAAACAATCCAGAGAAGGCAGGAAAGAGGAAACAAAGGAACAATCCTAGAAGAGACAAAGAGAAAACAAATAATAATATTGTAGGCCTTAAATTCAACCTTATCAATAATTACATTAAAAGTGAATGATGTAGGGATGCCTGGCTGGCTCAGTCTGTAGAGCACGTGACTCTTGATCTCGGGGTTGAGAGTTTGAGCCCCACGTTGTGTATAAGGTTTACTTTAAAAAAAAAAAAAGAGAATGATGTAAACAATTAAACAGTGTTAGAATGTTGTCAAAAACTGACCTCGATGCTTCAGAGCCAAAATATAATGTGAAGACAGAGTTTGGAATGAAAATAAATAGCTTTATTGCTTTCCCAGGCAAAGGAGACTACAGCAGGCAATGGCCTTCAAAAAACTGCAAGCATGGTTGGTGGAAGGGATGGGGGGCGGAGATGAAAGGGAAATACAGGATCTAGCTGGTTTTGACAGGAATTGTGTATTTGCTCCCAGCTTCCTGTGTCCTGTCTTTAGGCTTAAAAAGGTTTAAAATCTAGGTTTGCTGGGGGCACCTGGGTGGCTCAGTTGTTAAGCATCTGCCTTTGGCCCAGGGTGTGATCCGAGAGTCCTGGGATCGAGTCCTGGGATCAAGTCCCACATCAGGCTGCTCTGCTGGGAGCCTGCTTCTTCCTCTCTCACTCCCCCTGACTTTGTTCCCTCTCTTGCTGGCTGTCTCTCTCTCTCTCTCTGTCAAATAAATAAATAAAATCTTTAAAAAAATATATATAGCTTTGCTGAAACATTAGCACAGCCATTTTGATTTTTGCTCAACTCTATGCTTTTTTTTTTTTTAAAGATTTTATTTATTTATTTGACAGAGATAGAGACAGCCAGCGAGAGAGGGAACACAAAGGGGGAGTGGGAGAGGAAGAAGCAGGCTCATAGCGGAGGAGCCTGATGTGGGGCTCGATCCCATAATGCCGGGATCACGCCCTGAGCCGAAGGCAGACGCTTAACCACTGTGCCACCCAGGCGCCCCTCAACTCTATGCTTTTAAACTGTTTTGATAATGGATAAAACACAAACAAAAACAAGACCCAACTGTATGGTACCTTCAAGATTCCTATTTTAAATACAATAATATAGGTAGGTTAAAGGTAAAAATATGGGAAAAAATATATGGCAAACACTAAGCAAAAGAAAGTTGGCATGGCTATGTTGTTATTAGACAAAGTAGACTTTAGAGCAAAGAAGATTACCAAGGATGGGACACCTGGGTGGCTCAGTCATTAAGCATCTGCCTTCAGCTCAGGGTGTCATCCTGGGGTCCTGGGATTGAGCCCCGCATTGGGCTCCCTGCTCCGCTGGGAGCCTGCTTCTTCCTCTCCCGCTCCCCCTGCTGGTGTTCCCTCTCTCACTGGCTGTCTCTCCCTCTGTCAAATAAATAAATAAAATCTTAAAAAAAAATTATCAAGGATAAGAAAGGACATTACATAAAGATAAAAGATGAAATTTATGAAGAAGGCATAACTATCCTAAATATGTATGCACCTGACGACAGAACTCCAAAATAAATGAAGCAAAACCCGGTAGAATTAAAGGAAAACTAGATCCATAATTATATATATAGTTGGAGATTTTAGTACTCCTCTCTCTGTAATTTAATAGAACAAGTAGTTGGAGATTGATAAGGATATAGAAGATTCAAACAACACTAACAAAAACTTCCCTGATTTGTGATTTGCCCTATCTTAATCTGTATTTCTGGTCTTTCAATTCTTTTTCTATACGCTTTTTACAAAAATCAAATCACAATACTGTTCAATATAACCTTTTGCTTACTGTAAGGTGAATTTATTTGCATATGAATAATTACAGGCCTGTTGTGAGATTATTGAGCATTATGGTCAAGAAAGAATTCTTAATACATTTTCTGGTGCAATTGGTAAGTTTAAGTAGCACAGGGGCAGTATCTGTGGGCAGAAAGAGGTGCATTTTTGCTGTATGAAATTTGGTTGTATGCTTAGTGCTCAAGGGGGAGGGAATGTGCAGGCAGTATTAAATCATAAATGTCTTCTTTGAATTTCTACTCTGTAAACTATTTTGCAAGATTTCTCTTGTGCTTATGATTCAGCTTGGTATTAACTATCAGTGAGGTATACAGGCAGTCACAAGTCACAAGTTAAAGAATGTAACAACCAGCACTTCCTTGATCCTTAAGGTACTATACAGGCTATAAGTCAGCCTTCTGGGCTAAAGGTGAACATGTTTCTGTTTCTATCCCTCACCAGGACTAGAGCTTTCTTCCTAAATTTTTATTGTAGAAGTAATTTTAATCTTACAAATGTTAAAAACCAAAATTCAACCAAGAAAATTTGAACTCTGATTGGCTTTTTTTTTTTAAGATTTTATTTATTTATTCAACAGAGATAGAGACAGCCAGCGAGAGAGGGAACACAAGCAGGGGGAGTGGGAGAGGAAGAAGCAGGCTCATAGCAAAGGAGCCTGATGTGGAGCTCGATCTCATAACGTACCAGGATCAAGCCCTGAGCTGAAGGCAGACGCTTAACCGCTGTGCCACCCAGGCGCCCCTAATTGGCTTCATTAAAGGATCCATGAATTGGGCAGCATTCCATCAATAAATAGAGAGGAGCTCCAAAGGGCTACAGAATAGGAAGTGTTTTTAAGGGCAGGACAAGAAAGTCATTTAAAAAAAAGGATTATTAGTGAGGTCACCTTCATTTGGGGACAAAAGGGTCTTAGGTCTTACTAGGTGAATTAGCCTTCCTTTGGGGGATGAAGAGGGCCCATGTGACAGATTACCTTTTTGGTGGTGATCAGAAAATTCCTGAAAACGGGTTAGGACTACATTTCTGAGGGAGACTGAGAGTGCAGTTAGTTTAGGTATTAAGTCCCGGTTTGGTGACTTGGCCTCAAGTAATACCATTTGGGGCCTATGGTTTTCTTTTTCTCTTTTTAAATTTTATTAAGTAATCTCTACACCCATAGTGGGGCTCAAACTCACCAACTCGAGATCAAGAGTTACATGCTCCACCTACTGAGCCAGCCAGGTGCCCTATGGTGGTATTCTTTTTAACATAGAAAAGCTGCAAAAATAATGGACTTCCGTAGATCTTTCACCAGCTTCCCCTAATGTTAACATTTTAGGTAACCATGATATACTTACCAAAACAAGGAAATTACTGGGGTGCGTGGATGACTCTAGTTGGAAGAGCATGCAACTCTTGATTTCGGGGTTGTGAGTTCGAGCCCCAAGTTGGGTTTAGAGATTACTTGTTAAAAACAACAACTAGGAAATGACCATTGGTTCAATGTTAATGACCGAAGTACAAACTTCACTGGAATTCTGTCATTGCGTCTATTTGTGGTGTCTCCTTAGTCTTCTCCAATCTGTGACAATTCCTTAGTCTTTCCATGTCTTTCATGACCTTGACACTTTTGCAGAATACTGCTCAGTTATTTTCTATAATGTCACTCAGTTTGGGTTTGTCTGGTGTTTTTTTTTTTTTTTTTAAAGATTTTATTTATTTATTTGACAGAGATAGAGACAGCCAGTGAGAGAGGGAACACAAGCAGGGGGAGTGGGAGAGGAAGAAGCAGGCTCATAGCAGAGAAGCCTGACGTGGGGCTCGATCCCATAACGCCGGGATCACGCCCTGAGCCGAAGGCAGACGCTTAACCGCTGTGCCACCCAGGCGCCCCTGTCTGGTGTTTTTGATAAGATTGAGATGGTGCATTTTTGACAAGAATTCCAAAAAAAGTAATGGTTCAGGTGGTGCCTGCCAGATTTTTCCACTGTCAAGGGTACTGTTTTCCCCTTTATAATTAAAAAATATATTGGAGGAGATTGAGAACCATCTCTTTATCCTTTCCCAGGCTGTGCTGGAGGATCCCAACCTAGTACCCTGGACCTCAAACCCTGCCTGGGCTACTCAGGGGATTGCAACAATCTTCCCCAGCGTAAATGCTGGATGGTGGGAGTATGAGTATTATTTTTTTGTATATATCCGAATTACTGGAATTATTTTATACACATACATACATAAAATTGAGAACAAGTATTTCTTTTCAAAGCATATTTTCTAATTGCTTATTACTAATTTTTATGTTTTTCCGTAATGTACTCACTGATTTTTATTAATATTCTATCTAAAATACTTAGCTGTCTTATTAATTCAAAATTGTGTAGCTTGGGGCGCCTCGGTGGCTCAGTCAGCTAAGGGGCTGCTTTCGCTCAGGTCATGATCCCAGGGTCCTGGGATTGAGCCCCACGTTGGGCTCCCTGCTCACTGGGGAGACTGCTTCTCCCTCTCCCTCGACCACTCTCCCTGCTTGTGTTCTCTCATTCTCTCTCAAATAAATAAATAAAATCTTTTTAAAAAATTTGTGTAGGTTGTTTCGATTAAGTAAATAATTACATTGTCAACGAATAACGAGGTGTACTTGTCTGAATTTTAACGTATTTTTCTCAGAAATAAATAATAAATTATGGTATAGAATTATTTTAAAGTTATTTAAAGTTATAAAATATGCCATAAATAAAAATAAGGGTGCACAATAATGATGGCGTCGGGTTAAAACCACAGGAGAAAAAAATTACCGTGAGTCCGTATTCATGTCAATAAATAACTGGGTGAATAAATAAAAGAGGGAGTTGGGACGGCTGTACCGGAGAACTCCCTCGGTCGACGGACTAAGGTGGGGTCAGGGCTAACTGAGGTGTGGACGCAGGGCGGGGGGGGGGGGGAGTCTGGAACCCCCGCCAATCCCGGCCTAGGCGGAGGAGCACAGCCTCACGCGGGCCCAGGTGCGGCGTGAGCTACGAAACACCCGTCTCACCATCCGCGGCAGGGGGGAACCGCGGAGCCTCCAGGGACGCACACATCCGGGTCCCGGCGCGCGCACGCGCACCCGCCCCAAACATGGCCGCCGCCCTCGCTTCTAGCCGACTGCCCGCCGGAGGTGAGTTCCGCCTCGCCCCTCGACCTCTCGGTGCCTCACTTTCCCTCGGGATGGTGATGTGTGTGTGTAGGAGGGTATGTTGGCGGGGGGAGGGGTCCGCCGAATCCTGGTGTGGCGTGTGCGGCGCGTCCACGGGCGGGTTTCACGAGGGGGTAGGCGCGCCCGGCTCGCAGGGCGCGGATCGGCCCTGGACACGGCTGCTCCAGAGACTAAGGACGCAGCCTCTACTGCGGGTGTGGACGCCTCAGCTCTTTCCTTCGTGTCACTCAGGGGTTCCGCGCTCGTATCCGGCCGGTCCTTTCACAGGGACCGTTTTGCCCCGGTCTGTCGGGTGTCCTGGCGCGGCCGCTGGGGCGAACCCCGGGTCGACCGCTTCTGCCGGATAGTGGGTGGGTCGCCGTCGGTGGGTCTCAGGCCAAAGTGGCCGCGTTGTACCTGTGGACTGTGCCATTTCCCACGGAGCCCCGCAGGTGTCAGATCCCTGTTTTTTTCTCTCCACCTAATAGCTGCAAGGTCAGCTCCTGCTGTTCCCAATGAGGGCCGCGTTTTCCACCCGTTTAGTGGCCGTTTGATTTTCCGACTCCTTGGTGTAGTGGTTCCTTTTTTCAACGCCTCTTCCCCCAATAGTTCATGGGGAAAGTTTTCATATGTATAGAGAAGTTGAAGTACCTGTGCGACCTTATACCGACCCATTAACATCTGCTATACTTGCTTTATCCCATGTATTTTCCTCTATCTTTTCAACCATTCATTAATCTTTTGGGGGGAACATTTAAAGGAAGTTGCAGATTTTACAGAGCTCCCCCCCAAACACCTTTTTGAAATTTTTGAGGCAAAACTGACTTACAGTGAAAGGGTGAAATGTGTAACTCTTCATTGTACCACTGGATGAGTTTTGACAAATAGAATCCAAAGCTTTATCAAAATTACCATCACCCCAGAAACGTCTGTTATTCTTTGCCAATAAAAAAATTGGGGGGGCTCCTGGGTGGTTCGGTTAAGCGACCGACTTTTTTTTTAAAAAAATTTTATTTATTTAGGGGAGGGAGAGGGGGAAGACTCCCGGCTGAGCAGGGAGCCGGGTGTGGGGCTGGATCCCAGGCCTCTGGGATCATGACTTGAGCGGAAGGCAGATGCTTAACCGACTGAGCCACCGGGGCCTGGAAGCGACTGACTCTTGATTTGGGCTCAGGTCATGATCTCAGGGTCCCAAGATGGAACCCAACATTGGGTTCTGTGCTCAGTGGGGTGTCTGCTTGATAGTCTGTCTCCCTCTGTCTCTCCCCTATGTGAGCACCTTATCTCTCTCGAAAATAAATAAATCTTTAAAACAATTTTTGGTTTTTATGGACTTGAGCTTGTAAAAATTTGTTTTGAATACGAAGCCTATGTTTGTTTGTTTTTTCCAGCAGAACTTTCCTCCATTCTATTGCTTCTTTCTTCCCAACCAGGTTTTTATTTTGAAAAGTATCACATAGAAAAGTAGTTCAATAAACACTTGTAAAACCATCCAGATTCTCAAGTTATTAACATTTTGTCACATTAGCTTTTCTTTTCTCCCTGCCGAAAACACGTGCACATACATTCTCTTTTTACGTTTTACACACATACTCACCTCCGAAGAGAGTAAAAGGTTTATTACCTATTCAGATTCATGGGAGAGCAGGGGTGACTTCCCATGGTGATCCAAAAATAGCTTGAGAGATCAGGAAAAGGAGACTGGCTGGGGTTTGTGATTAGAGAGTGGAGCTGGGGTGAGGGTGGCCTACCATTTACTGGGGCTTGCATGGTGTGAATGTCCTGCTAAAAACAACAAGAAAGCACCCAGGCTTTCTAGTTAGCTTGCCTATGTGTGGGGCAGTAGGAGAAGGGGGAGGCTTGAGAACTCGTAGCAGTCGTTCATCAAAACGGAGTCACAGTTTATCACAATTGGTAGTCAGGTGGGTGACTGTTAGAACAGAGCTAAGGTTGGTGGGAAACTATTTTTATTAAAGAATGCACCACTAAAACAAAGTACACATTATGGATGCTGCACAGAGGTGGCAGGGACCATTTGGCTAGGGTTGGACAGCTGAGGTCTGGCACCACTGATGTCAAACTGCCAGGCATCCAGTCCAAGTGATCCTTCTGCCAGGCCATGGAAACTGGGGTAAAGTCCTTCAGAGGTCAGTGCCTGGGAATAGAATTCTACACAAGTTTGGCACATCCCTATACAACTGTTACTTCTCTTGTTGGTCTAAACTAGTGGTTCTGACCCCAGCAGACTCAATGCCCCCCCTTTTTAAGATTTATT
>NC_048229.1:24172531-24258929 GCF_002007445.2 Ailuropoda melanoleuca
TTTTTTTTTTTTTTTTTTGGTGACTTATGCTCTTGTGTTGTACCCGTTTCCTAAAATCTATGCCTGTATTTCTTTTAAGTATTTTATGATTTCAGCCTTCATATTTTGGCCTGTGATCTATTTTGAGTTAATTTTTGTGTAATGCTCACTCTTTGTGATCAATAGTTTGCAGTGTGCCTTTTACCATTCTGGAATATCTATAAAAGGAATTTTATAGATAATATTAAATATCCATGTGACTTAAAAATCCTGCAGTCTTATGTGCATATAAAGAATCAATAAAAGAAAAGGCAGGGGGGGTGCCTGGGTGGCACAGCGGTTAAGCGTCTGCCTTCGGCTCAGGGCGTGATCCTGGCGTTACGGGATCGAGCCCCACATCAGGCTCCTCTGCTATGAGCCTGCTTCTTCCTCTCCCACTCCCCCTGCTTGTGTTCCCTCTCTCGCTGGCTGTCTGTCAAATAAGTAAATAAAATCTTTAAAAAAAAAAAAAAAAGAAAAGGCAGGGTCACCTGGGTGGCTCAGTCGGTTAAGCATCTGCCTTTGGCTCAGGTCATGATCCCGGAGTCCCAGGGTTGAGCCCATCATCAGGCTCCCTGCTCAGTGTAGAGTCTGCTTCTCCCTCTCCCACTACTCCTCCCCAGCTCATGCTCGCTCTTGCTCGCTCTCTCAAATAAATAAAATCTTTTTTTTTTTAAAGAAAAGGCATTTGTATAAAAATATGTATCTCTATATTTAAATGCTTGGGCACAGTACTTTAGAAGACATAGGAAGCAGTTCAGTGCTGAAGGTTTGAATTAAGAAGGGACAGTAAGAACTTTCTGTCTTCAGTGAAACTGAATGAGGTGAGGTATATGTGGATGTTGCTGGAACAATGAGTGCTGGGGAAGTGGACCCAGACCAAGTGTATTAAATAGAAAAGGGAAAAAGATAGTACTTTGAAAGCAGGTTCTAAGTACTTACGCAGTAAGGCGACCTGGGCTGTTCAGATGAGCTGGCATTTAGTCACAAGCCAAGGATCAGTCACCCCTTGTGATATGGCTGGAACAGCATCAGGACAATTTATTACAGAAAAGAGTTCTTCAGACCTGAAGTCTCAGCCTGTGCTGGGGCAACATTGAGTGTATAAAAAAAGCCTTGGAGACCACCTTCTTTGATGGGCGAAGAAGAAAAGGAAGGGAAGGACAGGCTGGGGAAAATTGGTAATACTGGAGCTTTAGACAAGTGGAATGGTGGACATCTGAGGACAGGGTCAGAAGAAGAGTCGGGGAGACACAGGGGATCCCCAAAATATGTGAATGGCATCAAGGTGAATTTTTTACAACATAAATTTTGTATTGTACTACTAAAAGTAGTAGTACATAAATATGTAGGAAGGCAGTACTCTGAGATATTTTATTTTATTTATTAGTTTTTTAAGTTTTACTTATTTATGTACTCTCTACACCCAGTGTGGGGCTTGAACTCAGAACCCCCAAATCAAGAGTTGCATGCTCTTCTGAGCCAGCCAGGTGCCCCAATCTGAGATATTTTAAAAACAACCTTAACAAAATTCAGTGTGATTCCTATGTTAAATTCCCTAATATTTCTCCAAAGTCTGTCCTAATGTCCTCCTATATATTGATGATCATTTTTCTTTTAAAGATTTTATTTATATATTAAAGAGAGAATGAGAGAGAGCGCACATGAGAGAGAAAGAGCACAGACAGGAGGGAGGGGTAGAAGGAGAAGCATACTCCCTGCCAGTCAGGGAGCCCGATGAGGGACTCGATCCCAGGACTCTGGGATCAGGACCTTAGCCGAAAGCAGATGCTTAACCGATGGAGCCACCCAGGCGCCCCAGATCATTTGTTCTTTTTGCAGTAATCTCACTATGGCCCTCAGGCCCTCATTGACAAAGGGTATAGTTGGAATGGCCAGTTTTTGTCAAGGAGATGCAGAATAGGGAATGAATCCATAAATTCAGGGGACTGTCCTGATTTCTTTTTAGCTTGCTTTTCGTAAATGAAGGCACCTTTTCCTTAATGTCTTGTAACACATGAAGTACTATTCTGTCCTAAGGTACCCAGGTTGATACCTGCAGGGACTTTGGTACTCGAGGTGGTCAAGCATCATGCAGTGGTCCTGAGCATGGTAGCAGATCTACATCCCCAGCCCAGTCCGGTGTGATGCTAGGTAGCATTCCCTGCTGCCTGCATCTTTGTGACAACCTAACACCCATGGATTTCCAGATGCAGCCAGTGGAAGTGCTACCAAGGTCAAGAGCTCTGGTTCAGGGTGGAAGAGACTTGTCCCCTTATAGGGGACACATCTATGCTGAGGATCACTAGCATCATTCTTGAAGGTGTAAATTTACTTACTATAGGTTTATTGAGATATAATTCTTAATATCATATGATTCATCCAGAGTGCCAATTCAGTGTCTTTTAGTATATTCACGAAGTTGTGCAGCCGTCACCACTGTAATTCCAAAATGTTTTCATTAGGCCAGCAAGAAACCCCATACCCATTAGTAGTCATTCCCCCTTTCTCCCAGCTCCTAGCAACCACTATTTGATGTTCTGTCTATATGAACTTGCCTGTTCTGGACATTTCATATAAATGAAATCATAAAGTATGTAGTCTTTTGTGTCAGAGTTCTTTCACTGAGCATAATGTTTGTAAGGTTCACCTATGTTGTTGTACAATGTATTAGTAATTTGTTCCTTCTTGTGGCTGAAGAATATTCCATTGTTTGGATTTCTGCATTTTGTTTAGCCATTCCTCAGTTGAAAGACATTTATTTCAGTTTCCACTTGTTCATCATGAATAGTGCTGCTGCAAACTCTTAATTCATGTCCAAATTTATGGACACACGTTTGCATTTTTCTTGAGTAGATATCCAGGAATAGAGTTGCTGGGTCACGTAAGTATGTTTAACTTTTTTTCCTTAAGATTTTTTAAATTAATTAATTAATTAATTAATTTATTTATTTATTTTAGAGAGAGTGGTGGGGGAGAGAGGGAGGGAACTGGAAAGGGAGAGAGAGAATCCCAAGCAGACTCCGCATGGAGCCAGACATCAGGCTTGATCCTATAACCCTGAGGTCATGATCTGAGCCGAAACCAAGAGTCGGATGCTCAACTGACTAAGCCAGCCAGGCACCCTGTTATTGTCTGTTTTTTATATTGGCCACACTCGTGGTTATGAAGTGGTATCTCACTGTGGTTTTGCTTAGCATTTCCCTGATGACAATGATGTTGATCATCTTTTCATGTGCCTATTGGCTACCTGTATGTCTTTGGAGAAATGTCAATTCACATCCATTGCCTATTTTTAAAATTTGGGTTGTTGTGTTATTGAGTTGTAAGTTTTTTATATCTTCTATGTGTAAGTCCTTTATTAGACGTATGCTTTGTAAATATTTTTTCCCATTTGATGGGTTGTCATTTCACTTTCTTAGTGGTATCTAATTCTTACTGCAATAAAGGAAATAACTATTATAGATTGAATGGATGTTCCCTTTGCTCCTCAAGGACCATTCTCCATATCCCCAAGACAGTCATGATCACAGCTTTGGTAGGTGTCTTGCCAGGGCATTACTTCCAGAATATTTGTGTCTAAAAAATTGCCCCAAGTGGTAGCATGGTGTATATATGTCTGACTCATTTCTTTTAAGTACATACATGCATCCTTCCCCTACAGACCTGTACAAAGGTGCTCTCTCTGTCTTCACAGGACAACTACAGGCCACCTGGGCCCCAGTGTACCCAGAAGGCCCAGTATGGGAGACATGCAGTATGGTGGCAGGGCAGCCTTAGGAGGCCTTTTCTGTAGGTGACAAAGTCACCTACAGTTCAGAAGTGACATCGTGGGTCACATCACTGGTGAATGCTGTGGAGGTAGCAGGCTTCTAGGGTCTTGGTCTTGGCTTCAAAGTGAACAAATCTGATGTTTTCACATTAGGTGTGATATTTACCTTGATTCCTTGTGTTCCTAATTGTTAAGAATTTTCATCAAGAGTTGGAGCTTTCCTTAAAGCACTTTCTGAATTTTTTTTTTTTATTTATTTATTCATACAGGTTAAGGGGGTCTGCTACTTGAACCTGAGAGCAGTTTGATCATGAGTCTGGGTGAGATTTCCTCAAATTACTTTCTTAATTTATTGAGAGTAGGGGACTGTTTTCTACTTCCATCTGAAAATATGGGTTATTGCATCAATAGACATTCTAATGTTTTGCGCTCTTTACATTCTTAGGATAAATCCAATGTTGCCATTTTGGTAATTTTCTTCTGTTTCTTAGTTAAATCTCCTTTTCAGGGACATCTAGGTAGCTCTGTTGGTTGGGTGGCTGCCTTTGGCTCAGGTTTGGATCCCAGGGTCCTGGGATCGAGTCCTGCATCTGGCTCCTTGCTCAGCGGGGAGCCTCTTTCTCCCTCTGCCTCTGCCTGCCTCTCCCCCTGCTTGTGCTCTCTCTCTTTCTCTCTCTGTCAAATAAATGAATAAAATCTTTTAAAAAAATCCCATTTTCATGACTGATACACTAACGTGTGTCTTCTCTTTTTTTGGGGGGGTCACTCTTGTCAAAGTACGTCTTTCAAATAACAGACTTGTTTTTCAAATAACAGACTTGGTTTTATCTTTTTGGATGTTCTTTATTTTGTTCTTTAATTTCTACTGTTACCTTTATTATCACCTACCTCTACTTCCTGTTGGCTTACTCCTTTGTTCTTTCCCTTAAGTCTTAAGTTGAATGGGACTCATTAACTTTCTGTCTTCTTTTTTTAACATAAGCATTAAAGGCCAACATTTTCTGAGGAACTGTCTTAGCTGCATCCTCATTTGCCACATGTTTTGAGATATACCATTTCTGTTGTTCAGTTTGGTTCTAGGTATTTTCTAATTTCTGTTGAGATTTCTCTTTGATCTCTGATCCTGAGAAATAGGTTTCTGTTTTCTCAATAAATAGAAGTTTGTTTTACTTAATGTTTTTCTTGTATTTGCTTTTCTTTCTGCTACTGGTTCTTATTATTATTTTTTTTATTATGTTAGTCACCATGCAGTACATACCTACTTTTCTATGTAAAGTTCCATGATTCATTACTTGCGTATCTGCTACTGGTTCTTAACTTGACCACTTTTCTAGTTAAGAGGCTGTGGTCTGGGGTGATGGGGGTCAGTCGGTTAAGTGTCTGCCTTCGGCTTAGGTCATGATCCCAGGGTCGTGGGATTGAGCCCTGCATTGGGCTCCCTGCTCAGAGGCGAGTTTGCTTCTCCCTCTCCCTCTGATCCTCCCCTCCACTCGTGCTCTCTCTCTCTCTTTCTCGCTCACTCTCGCTCAAATAAATAAGACTCTTTTAAAAAAATAATAAGGGCTGTGTGGTCTATGTCATACTGTGCTTTGGTCTCTTGGTTGAACTTGTTCTTTGGCCTGGCTTATTATCAGTATTAGCAAATGTTCCGTCTGCACTTAGAAAGCATTTGTTTGGCTCTAGTTGTTTCATGGCTCTTCATCCGGCTGTTGGATCAGGCTAGCTAATTACATTCTCTCCTGCTTATCTCTGTCAGTTTTTCTGAATTTTCATTTCTGAAAGAGGTTCATTAAAACTTCCCAGTACAGTTGAGTTTGCTGATTTTGATTTACAGTCCTGGCTGATTTTGCCGTGTTTTGAGGGATGCTGTTAATATGGACATTTTTTGCCGTTGCTCTGTTGCCCTGTTATACTCGAAGTTTATCACTGGTTGGCAAAGAACCATAAAATCTTTGGTTAGATTTGTCTGTTCCAAACTTTTGCTCTTGTGTCCTTTTGCTTTAGGTGTGTCTGCGCATACACTTGTTTTAGTGCACTCTGACATGACATCTTTATCTGGCTCGTCAGGGCTATTTACATTTATTGTTATTGATGACATCCTGTTTTATACTTTCTTTTTAACCTGTTTTTTTCTGTGCTTTCCCCCTTACCACCTTCTGGATTAATCTGATTTTCTTTTCTTTATTCTGTCTTACTACAACAGGGTTTTTCTACCTCAGCACTATTGACACTTGGGGCTGGGCCATTCTGTGTTTTGGGGGACTGTCCTGTGTATTGAGAGGTGTTTAGCAGCATCCCTGGCCTCTACTCCCTAGATGCCTGTAGCATCTGCCCCCTCCCCATTCATGACAACCAAAAACGTCTTCAGACATTGTCAAATGTCCTTTGGGGAGTAACATTGACTCTGGTTGAAAACTACTGCTCTGTGGGTTTGGAAGTTTTACACTATATTTATTCTCTTATTTCTGATTTGACTAGGTCTAATGTGAATTACGAGCAATGAAAGGATGTCAGGACACTTAATTTTGTTATGCCATTTCCATCTAAAAACCCACTGCCATTTGATATTTTAGTCCATCCTGTTGTTAACTCCCAGTCATCGTTATTGCTGTATTTTATGTGATATTGTTGCATTTTATATGTTGGATTTGATTTAAATACATGTTCACCATTTCCTTCTCTTTCCATTCCTTCTAAATTTTTTTTTCTTTTTGTGAAGAACAACTTTTTCTGATTCTTTTGGCTAGTATCCTTGGAGATGAGCTCTTTTGCTTTTCTTTTTTTTTTTTTTTAAAGATTTTATTTATTTATGTGACAGAGAGACAGCCAGCGAGAGAGGGAACACAGCAGGGGAGAGGGAGAGGAAGAAGCAGGCTCCCAGCGGAGGAGCCCGATGTGGGACTCGATCCCGGAACTCCGGGATCACGCCCTGAGCCGAAGGCAGACGCTTAACGACTGCGCTACCCAGGCGCCCCTCTTTTGCTTTTCTGAAGTTGTCTTTGTGTTACCCTTACTCTTGAGCAGTAGTATATCTGAGAGTTTTTCCCCCTCAGCACTTCTAAAATAACCTTCCATTACTTTCAGGTTTCTACTTTTGCTATCAAGTGATCCGTCATGATAGTTTTTACTCCTTCACCAGTGTTCTGTTTTCTCTCTGTTGGTCTTTAAGACAGTCTCCTTAGGTATAGATTGATATCCATTTATGCTTGGGACTCATGTTTTCTGAGTCTGAGATGCCTACAGGTGGAATCGCTGGATAGTAGAATGTGCCTTTTTTATGTTTTGATGCTGCTATCATATTGTACTGCTGAGTGGACCACTTCACATGCCCACCAACACTCTTCCATGAGATGCCTCAGCTTTATATTCTCATGCCTTGTTTTATTTTTACTCATATGAAAAGTGTACATTTTGTCTTCTTAACATTTCAGTTTGTAATTGTCTGAATGATGGTGAGATGAGCAGATATGTTTTCAGAATATTTGTATTTTCTCCGAAGTGCCTTTTTGTTTCTCTTTTCCCCTTTTTTTGTGCTATTCTGTAAGAATTCTTTATAGATATTGGGCACTGTTCCTTTGTTTCTTTTATATTTTATGATATTTCTTCATTTGCCACTTGTGTTTTGGCTCTTATTGTGTTTTGTTGCATGGAAATGTAAAATGTTGATATTAAATTTGTTAATCCTTATCTGTATGGTTTTTGTTTGTTGATCATGAAGGCGTCCTACATAATTTAAACTTTGATTTTGGGGGTTTTTCTCTATTTTGAGTTTTTAAGAAAAACATTTCTTTCTGAGGTAAGAATCTAATTTCATTTTGTTTAAAAGAAATGAGGAGCCAGATGTCTTGATATCATGAAGTCAAAGGGGTAGGGGGTGGTTAGAGGAAGATCAATAATGGTGGAGACACTGGCAGCCACTTACAGAATGCTGTCCATTCCCCAGGTCAGAGGCAGCATCAGACATGATCTAACTCTCATAGTAACCCTGTCAGGTGGTCATTGACAGATCTAGGACTTTCAGAACTTCTGGGTTATCAAGCTTGTGCTTTTTCCCATCCCTGAAGACAGAACTCTGACTATAAACCTGGGGTGAAAAGTGCTCCTTCAGCATTGTCATAAGCACATGGTGAAGTTGGGGCTTTGAAAATGTGTATTGATTGTTGATATGGGCAATGGGTGGTAGAGACTAGCATACAGTAACCAAGATGGTGTTCCAGTGGGAGCAGTGACACCTGACCTCTGGTCTCCTACATCTCAGTTTCATTCTTTTGGTGATATTTGTCTGTCGTGTTCTTCCTGCTTGTTCTCTAGGAGGATGAAAATGCTTTGTGGGTCTTTGAAACTGTTTTTGGCTCCATCCCTTGACTTTCACTTTACCTTCCTCTTGTACAGATGTTAATTTTTGAAAAAGTCACAATACCCACAAATGTAAGTTGGTTCAGCCACTGTCTAAAACAGTATGGAGTTTACTCAAAAAATTAAAAATAAAAATGCCATATGATGTAGTAATTCCACTGCTGGGTATTGACCTCCAAAAAGGAAACAAAACACTAATTGAAAAAGATATATGCCCTCCTGTTCATTGCAGCATTATTTATAACAGCCAAGATATGGAAGCAACCCAAGTGCCCATTGACAGATGAATGAATAAAGATGTGGTATGTATATATGATGGAATATTACTCAGCCATAAAAAAGGATGAGGGTTTTTGTTTTGTTTTGTTTTTTTTTGCCATTTGTGACAACATGGATGGATCTAGAGGGTATTATGCTAAGTGGAATAAGTTAAGCAGAGAAAGACAAATACCATATGATTACACTTACATGGGGAATCAAAAAATACAAATGAACAAACAAAAACTAGAAACAGATCCATAAATACAGAGCACAAACTGATGGTTGCCAGAGTGAAGGGGTGGGGGATGGGTAAAATGGGTGAAGGGGATTGGGCGGTACAGGTTTGTAGTTATGAAATGAATAAGTCCTGTAAGGTACCTTACAGGGAATATAGTCAGTGGTATTGTAGTAGTGTTATACAGTGATGGATGGTGGCTGCACTTGTACTGAACTTAGCATAACATATAGACTTGTCAAATCACTATGTGTTACACCTGAAACTAATGTAACATTGTGTGTCAAATATATCCCAATACAAGAAATAAGCTGGGAAAAATTAATAAAAAAATAAAAATACGATCCACACAGCTGTCCTGTCATCATTTTTTATTCCTCTTCCAGGTATAGCTTTATGTACTTAAGTCTGTCTTTTTCATTGTTTACTTTTCAGCCTGAGACATGAGATTGAAAATGACAGAATATTTCTGAGGAAGAGCCGTCCTGTGACGTGGAAATGGAAGGATTTACAAGAGAGGGTCTTCATCTTTCCATTCTAGGTGATAATTGGGACTGTAAGAACCGGGAGGGACATTTGAGGCAATCAGCTTTAACTCAGGAGAAGCCAGGGGCTCAGGAAGCAATTTGTGAATATTCTGGACTCGGAGAGCGTTTGAGTGCAAGCTCAGACCTTCTGCCATCTAAGAGAGTACCTACAAACAGTTTTCATATATGTGACTCAGATGTTAAAAGTTTGGATTGTGACCCAGCTTTACACAGTTGTCAGAAAAATTATGTAGCTAAGAGAAATAGTGACAGTGATGTGTGTGGAAAAGCCTTCAACCATTCCATGGAAGTTTTTCAATTTGGAAGAGATCAGATGAGAGCGAAACCCTATAAATACCCTGAAAGTGTTAAATCTTTCAATCATTTTACCCCTCTTGGTGAACAAAAAATAGCAAAAAGAGGGAAGAAACTGTATGAAGGTAAGGACTTTGGGGACATCTTTACCCTGAGTTCATCTCTTAATGAAAACAGGAGGAATCACCTTGGGGAGAAACTGTATAAATGCACTGAATGTGGCAAATGCTTCAAACGGAATTCTTCTCTTGTTTTGCATCACCGAACTCACACTGGAGAGAAACCTTATACCTGTAATGAATGTGGAAAATCGTTTTCCAAGAACTACAACTTGATTGTGCATCAAAGAATCCATACAGGAGAGAAGCCCTACAAATGCAATAAATGCGGGAAAGCCTTCAGTGATGGGTCAGCTCTCACACAACACCAGAGAATTCACACTGGTGAAAAACCTTATGAATGTCTAGAATGTGGGAAAACCTTCAACCGAAATTCATCTCTGATTTTGCATCAGAGAACTCATACAGGAGAAAAACCATATAGATGTAATGAGTGTGGGAAACCTTTCACTGACATCTCCCATCTCACCGTGCATCTCAGAATCCACACTGGGGAGAAGCCCTATGAATGTAGCAAATGCGGAAAGGCTTTCCGGGATGGCTCATACCTTACCCAGCATGAGAGGACTCACACTGGAGAGAAGCCCTTTGAGTGTGTGGAGTGCGGGAAGTCCTTTAACCGCAACTCTCACCTCATTGTACATCAAAAAATCCACTCTGGGGAGAAACCCTACGAATGTAAAGAGTGTGGGAAAACTTTCATTGAGAGTGCTTACCTCATCCGGCACCAGAGGATTCATACTGGTGAGAAGCCCTATGGCTGTAACCAGTGTCAGAAGCTTTTCAGGAACATTGCTGGCCTCATCCGGCATCAGAGGACTCATACTGGTGAGAAGCCCTATGAGTGTAATCAGTGTGGTAAAGCTTTCAGGGATAGCTCCTGTCTGACCAAGCACCAGAGAATTCACACAAAGGAGGCCCCATACCAGTGTCCTGAATGTGGAAAGTCCTTCAAGCAGAACTCTCACCTGGCAGTACATCAGAGACTCCACAGCAGGGAGGGTCCCAGTCACTGTCCTCAGTGTGGAAAAACATTCAGAAGGAGCTCATCCCTCATCCGACATCAAAGAACACACTCTGGAGAGCAACCCATGGAAACATAATGTGGGCCACATTCGTCTCCTGACTTGGTCTCAAAAAGCTGTGTGAAGGAGGAATGTCTTCAGGGGTGACTTTTCCCTATCAGTGGAAAAGAATTCTTTAAGCTATCCAGTGAATTGATGAATGTGAGGCATTCCTTAGCCATACTACTAAATCTATACAATAAAGAACTCCTGGGGAAAACAGGATGGTAATAAGCGTAGAAAAGGCTTCAGGAATGATGCAGCCAATATCAAATTAATAGCACACACACTGGAATAAAATCTGTGAACGTCAAGAAGATACTTCCCTGAAGATGCATCAGATTGCTTAAACAGGAAAGAACCTGTGACTGTATTCAGTAAGTAATTGGTATGTGGAATTATTTAATAAGGAATGTCTGCCTTGTACATAAGGAAACTCTTATTAGGATCAAGTATAATCAGCGAGAAAAGCTTTTGGGAGCTCTTACTGTCACTGTCTACTCTGTATCAGTGAAGACATGTTGGTGATAGAATGCACACAATTCTCCACCCCATGGCAACCACAGAACTGTCGTTAGATTTTGCTGTTTGTAGGTCTTCCTATGTTACAATCCTGTCAGATGGTGAGGATGTGTTTCAGAAGGGGCAACTGGATGAGGACATTGCTTGTGAATGAACAATGAAATCGTCTCTGTTAAGACTGAAGCCGGCTCATACTAAGATGGAAAGGGCTGCTGTTGAGAAATGTGATGCGTTACTTTAGTTGCGGAAATAAAAATGTAATGAGTTCCTGTGTTTCTGTTATCACCTCCCCCCATTGTTCATCTAGGACATTTCTAATTTGTTCTAAGCAGTCATGCTGAGCCAGAATTGTGAAGGTTTTGTTACCATTTAAAAATGCTTATACGGCAGGCAACAACAACAACAATAAAAGAGGCATAAAACAGAAGGCTTCCTGTTATTACAGCTGTGTAAAGGTATGTGCACATACGGATGTAGATTGAATTTTGGTCATGGAGAAATGTGGTTTTCTTAGGGGCCTACAATTGTGTATGATTTCTATTATAAGCCATACATTGTTGCTATAATAATTTGATAAGGAATAGAAAGAGGAAGCCAGAGGGAGGCAAATTTTGGGCTTCTTTGGACTTTTTTTTTTTTTTTTAACCAAGGAGCTAGATCAGGGTCACAGGGCAACTGTAAGCACTGATGGGGAGCATCCAGGAAGAAGTTTCTTTCGAGTGAGAGCATCCCATGGCCCAGAGCATAAGAATAATTTAATTTTGGGGGACTTGGAGGTCATTGTGAGGAGAAGATGGGTCTCAGGGAATGAGTAGGAGGCTACAGAGAGATCTAGGATGATCTGGGAACTTCCCACCTGTGGAAACAGTGACGGCCAAGTGAGAACTGCAAAGCCCTGGGAATGGCTCCCCTTGAGAGTCACTGAATAAAGGCTGTGAGGTAATAAATTTGTGTTGTTTTAAGCTGCTAAGTTTGTGGTAATTTGTTATGGCAGCAATAGAAAACTAACACAAGCATTATAGAAAATTTCCCCCTGCCCTTTTTTCTCTTCTTATGCTCTTTTCACTTGTTCTTTCCTGAGACTCCAGCAGAGCTACTGCCAATTTACACTTCCCTTCCCTACTGGTTAGGAACAGGAGCTCCTTGGGGCAGTGTAGAAGGAAAACTCTTCATTTGCTTTGGAGATACTACACCTGGGTACAGTAGGGCTAACAGTTGAAATTGTGAGGTCAGTGGGCTGTGAGGAGTCTGGTGCATCACCCCTTAAAAGCCCTGCCTGACTCATGACCAGTATGACTAGTATTTATTTTTTTTAATAGATTTTGTTTGAGAGAGATCTAGCAAGAGAGAGAGTACAAGCAGGGGGGGAGAGGGAGAAGAAGGTTCTCTGCTAAGTAGGGAACCCGACATGGGGCTCAATCCCAGGACCCTGGGATCATGACCTGAGCTGAAGGCAGAAGCTTAACTGACAGGGCCACCCAAGTGCCCCCAGTATGACTTGGTTTTTGTTTTGTTTTTTTTTTTTTAAAGATTTTATTTATTTATTCGACAGAGATAGAGACAGCCAGCAAGAGAGGGAACACAAGCAGGGGGAGTGGGAGAGGAAGAAGCAGGCTCATTAGCGGAGGAGCCTGATGTGGGGCTCGATCCCGTAATGCCGGGATCACGCCCTGAGCCGAAGGCAGACGCTTAACCGCTGCGCCACCCAGGCGCCCCACCAGTATGACTTGTTTTAACCATATGTGCAGACCCAAGACCTCCTTCATCCTCCCACAGGCTAGGTTGCAGTTCTTTAATACAACAATCAGGAATTCCTGTTGGAAGGCTAAATAATGGCCTCCAGATCTTGCAATGTGGAGATGATCTTGGGTTATGGGGTGGGCAGTGTCATCACAGGTGTCCTTATAGGGTCAGAGTCAGAGGAGAGGTGATGATGGAACCAGAAGTTAGATCGATGCATTTGAAGATGGAAAGGTGTTATGAGGCAAGGAATTGTGGGTAGCTTCTAGAAGCTGGTAAAGGCAGGGAAACTGATTCTCCATGTACAGCCTCCAGAAGGAACCAGCCCTGCTGACACCTTGTTAACCTGTTGAAAGTAATTTTGGACTTCAGGCTTCCAGGACTGTAGGAGAATAAATGTGTATATTTTTAAGGCACAAAGCTTGTGATAACTTGTTACAGTAGCCGTAGGAAACTAACACACTTCCCTTTCTAGTTCTTGTAGACCTTTAACCTTCCCTGCTCCTGTTTGTTGAGGTATTCAGTGTGTGTTGCATTTCCATCAAGTTAATAAACACAGATTGAAAACAAACCAACCTCTGGTGGTGTTTGTCTACTTTGAGAGTAGGCATGGCTGCTCAGCCAGGTGCTCATTGGGCATACACACAGCCCTGATCATCAGAGCTACTCTGGACATTAAGTCCAGTTAAGGAACACCCGTAGTGAAAGGACGTTTCAGAAAAGTTATGGAAAAGAGGCCCCTTACCTCTTTTTACACCTCCTGTCCCCTAGGTTGGCTGAGGGGAAGGGCACTTTTCAACATCCTAAAAGAAGTCCATAGCCTAAGAATGTGTGTGGGAGGTCAGATGTGCTAATTCAGTATGGAGGCTTGGGATGTTCACAATGGTTACCACCACGTTTCTAGTTTCTATTAATCCACGCCCATCTTTGTATTCATTAATGTGTAACATTTCAAAGAAAAGAAAGGGGGCCTGGGGTCTTATAGAGTCAGAAAGAAAGGAGTCATCCAGGAGTTTTATGGGAGACAGGAAGGATGGAGTAATTGAGGAATTGTGGAGCCTGTCTATCTAGGTCTTATCTTGGAATATGTGAGAGCAGGGTGGCCTTTTGCATGGTTAGCCATTTCTTGGAACACAGAGGGGTGAGGGAATTTCTCCAGGAGGCCAGGTCTGAAATAAAAGTTCAATGTTGTCTATACGTGTCTTAGTCTGTTCAGGCTGCCATAACAAACTACAATATACTGAGTGGCTTGGAGAACAGACACTTACTTCTCATAGTTCTGGAGACTGGGAAGTGCAAAATTAAGGCACAAGCAGATTTGGTGTCTGGTGAGAGCCTGCCTCCTTGTTCACAGATTAGTTGTCTTCTCACTATGTCCTCACATGGTGGAAAGGGTGAGAGGGTTCTCAGGGGTGTCTTATAAGGGCATTAATCCTATTTGTGTGGGCTCCACCCTCAGATCTAATCACCTCCCAAAGCCCCACCTCCAAATACCAGCCCAGTGAGGGTTAGGAGTTCAACATGAGTTCGGGCAAGGCACAAACATTCAGTCTCTAGCAGGTTTTCATTTCTCTTATGTAAATACCTATGAGTGCAGTTGCTGGGTCATATGGTGTCTATCATGAACTTTGTACAAAACTGCAAAGTTCCTTTCCAGAGTGGTGGTACCATTTTGCTTTCCCACAGTAACAGATGAGACTTTCTGTTGATCAGCATCCTTGCCAGCCCTTAAAATGTCAATTTTATTTTTATTTTTGTCATTCTGAATTTTAACCTTAAAGCAGTACTTTTGGGGCCCATGGGTGGTGCAGTCGGTTGGGTGGCCAACCCTTGGTTTCTGCTCAGGTTGTGATCTTGGGGTCATGGGGTTAAGCCCCACACTGGGCTCCGAGCTCAGCAGGGAGTGTACTGCGGTTTCTCCCTCTCCCTCTGCCCCTCCCTGTGCTTCCTTGTGTACGTGCTCTCTCTCTCTAAAATAAATTTTTTAACAAGCAATACTTCTGATGGTTGGTTATATTAGTCATCTTACGGTAAATTATCTACATTAACAAATGGCAGCAAAAATCTTAGGGGATTGCAACCCAATGCTTTACTCCATGTTGCCTTCACTCAGTTGGAGAGCAGCCTTTCTTTTTCTGGGGAGCTGCTGGCCTCATGGTAGAGGGAAAGGAGGACAGGGGGCCTCCTGTAGAAGCTCTGAAAGCTGCTCGTTAATAGCACACCTGCACTTCCACTCACCTTTCCTTGTCAGAGCAAGTCCACAACCAAGCCTGAAGTCACCGGGGCAGGATGTATAATCCTCTCTGGGGGAGAGGCAGCAAATATCTTTAACCATAATACAGGTTATGTCAGTTGTATTACTTCATCATGTATTTGGCCTGGCAATGTGTGGGGTAGGTGGTTGTTGTTGTTGTTGTTTTAAGTAGGCTCTATGCTGGGGCTTGAATTCACAAACCTGAGATCAAGACCTGAGTGGAGGGGCAAGCTTGTGGCTCGGTTGGGTGTCCGACTCTTGATTTCGGCTCAGGTCATGATCTTGGGGTCCTGAGATTGAGCCCTGCATCGGGCTCTGAGCTCAGCATGGAGTCTGCCCTTCTCCCTCTGCTCTCCCCGCTGTGCTTGCTCTCTCTCTCAAATAAATAAATAAAATCTTAAATAAAAAAAGGAACCGAGCTGAGATCAAGAGTTGTACACTTAGCTAACTGAGCCACCCAGGTACCCCATGGCCTGGCAGTGTTTTAATTGATGCCTCTGTCACCTCCGTGGCCCCTTCTCTGCTCTCCCCCTTAGTTACTCTGTTCCAGTCTCGGTGGACTCCCTGGTATTTCTCAAATGCCAGGCATGTTATCTCAGGTTTTCTGCAATCACTGTTCACTTTGTGGGGATCCTCTTCCCCCAATACCTTTGGGATCATTTCATCACCTGCAATTCATTATTCAGACGTCACCTTTTCAGTGAGCCCTTTCCTGACTTTTTTTTCTTTTTTTTCTTTTTTTTTTAATTTGACAGAGAGACACAGCCAGCGAGAGAGGGAACACAAGCAGGGGGAGTGGGAGAGGAAGAAGCAGGCTCCCAGCGGAGGAGCCTGATGTGGGGCTCGATCCCAGTATGTCGGGATCACGCCCTGAGCCAAAGGCAGATGCTCAACAACTGCGCCACTCAGGCGCCCCCCTTTCCTGACTTTTCTATTTAAGAGAGACCCTCTCGACACACACTCACTCCCCCATCCTTGTTCCCTGCTTTATGTATCTCCAAAGCATTGACTGCCAACTGATTGATACATGATGCGTTGTACTTGTTTATCTCTCTTGCCGGAGTTTAAACATCTTGTTTTGGTTTCTGCTGTATCCCTGGCCCTTAGAATACTGCAGCAGATGCCCAGTAAATGTTTGTTGAACTAGGTTAGATGGTGGTGAGCCAGCACTAATGAACAGTGGGCAGCCACATCTTGGGTGCATATCTTTGTTGTTGTTGTTGGTTTTTTTTGAAGATTTTATTTATTTATTTGACAGAGACAGCCAGCGAGAGAGGGAGCACAAGCAGGGGAAGTGGGAAGTGGGAGAGGAAGAAGCAGGCTCCAGCAGAGCAGGAGCCGAATGCAGGGCTCGATCCCAGGACCCTGGATCAGGCCCTGAGCCGAACACAGACATTTAACGACTGAACCACCCAGGTGCCCCATTGTTTTCTGTTTCTAAAGTAATTCTTCCTCACTGAAAAAAAAAATACTCGGGATGTACAGAAAAATATGAAATTTAAGAAATTGCATCCAGAATCTCCCTTGTTACCAGCAATCATTATTAATATCTTGGAATATGCCTTCCAATTCATTCCAATCAGCAAACATTTGGTGAGTATCTTTATTCATCAAATACTCATTATTTGGTGAGCAGTCATTATTAATATCTTGGAATATGTCTTCCAGTTCATTCAAATCAGAAAACATTTGGTGAGTATCTCAGATGTTAGTACATTGAACCCCTTTGGAAGACAACAGACAACATGTCCAGCCTCAAGGAGCTGCCCAGCTAGAGACCAAGATGGGCATTTATTTATCAATCATGAATACATCAACGTGAGCTGTAAGAGGAGGAGAGGTTAACTAAGGGGTAGGGGAGGAAGACTCCCTCACAGAAAGAGCAGTATGTACTGACGCAGGAGAGGTTGTAGGGGCATCAGAGAGGAAGAGATGAGGGGAACAGGCAGGATGAGGTAGGCTAGAGCCTTGTAGACCTGATTGTGTTAAGTGAAAACTCGGAATGGTGACCGAAGAAGCAACTGATCATGGGAAAAACAAAAGAGGCAGCCAGATGAAGAGGAAATGGCTTAGGAGGGAGGAGGGAAGCCAGGGTGGGTGATATTACGAACCAAGAGAGAACAGAATTTAGGGAGGAGAGACTCCCTCCACCTGTTAAATACCAGGCAGGGGCAACAAAGCCATTGGAATCCCGTCATGGGAAACAATTGTAGAAATTGCTTCACTGGAGAAAAGGTGGTTGTGGGGTACAACGCTGCCTTTGCCAAATAAAAAATCCACATTTACAAGGGCAACACTTGAGACCCCAAAAGGTAAACAGATCAAGAGTGTGTATAACCAAGTCCCAGGAGGAAAAAAAAAAGCAAAGACATTAAGTACACAGACATCTAAGCTTATAGTGACCAAGGGAATCGAATTGAATCAGTGGTCATTTCTGATAAAATAGATTAGACAGTTTTCAAGCTAAAAAAAAAAGGCGGGGGGGCGCCTGGGTGGCACAGCGGTTAAGCGTCTGCCTTCGGCTCAGGGCGTGATCTCGGAGTTATGGGATCGAGCCCCACATCAGGCTCCTCTGCTATGAGCCTGCTTCTTCCTCTCCCACTCCCCCTGCTTGTGTTCCCTCTCTCGCTGGCTGTCTCTATCTCTGTCAAATAAATAAATAAAATCTTAAAAAAAAAAAAAAAGAGCGCCTTGGGTGGCTCAGTAGGTTAATGTCTGCCTTCAGCTCAGGTCATGATCCCCAGGGTCCTGGGTTTGAGCCCCCTGTTGGACTCCCTGCTCATGGGGAGCCTGCTTTTCCTTCTCTCTCCTCCCAGGCCCTGGCAGCCGCTAGTCTACTTTCTATCTCCACAGATTTGAGTACTCTAGACATTTCATATAAATGGAATTATAAAATATGTGGTCCTCTGTGACTAACTTATTTCATTTAGCATTATGTTGTCAGTGTTCATCCATGTAGCGGCATGTGTCAGTACTTCATTCCTTCTATGACTGAATAATAATCCATTGTGTGGATATATCACCTTTTGTTTTTCATTTGTCAGTGGACATGGTTGGGTTTCCACTTTTGGGCTGTTAATGAATAGTGCTGCTATGATCCTTCATGTGCAAGTTGTGTGGATTTATGCTTTCAACACTTGAGTAGATAACTCTGGATTGGAACTGCTGGGTTACATGGTTTGAGGGAGCTTTTGAGCGATTGCCAAACTTGTTCACAGTTGTACCATTTTAGATTCCCACCAACAGTATGTAAGTGTTCTGATTTCTCCACATTCTTTTCAATGCGTATTATTGTCTGTCTTTTAGATTATAGATATCCTAGTGGGTATGAAGTAATATCTTCTGGTTTGCAAGCATTTTAAATAGTTAAATCCAGTGATCATATCTCACTATGTGCCAGGGGTCAGCAAACTTTTCTGTAAAGGGTAAGATAATATTTTAGGCTTTGCACAGCATATGGTCTCTGCTACAAATACTAAACTGAACTGTTGTAGTGTGAAAGCAGCTACAATTTGTAAGCAAATGGGCCTGGTTGCATTCTAATACAGTTTTATTCATGGATTCTGAAATTTCAATTTCATGTTATTTTCATGTGCTACGAATACTATTATTTTTATTTTTTCAAGATTCAAAGATCTAAAAACCATCCTTAACAAAAACAGGTGGATTTACTGTGGTTTGCTGACCCCTACTATCCACAAAAATCAGTTCCTAAGGAGTGTAGCTCTAAATGTGAAAGGCAAAACGATAGAGTTCAGATGAAAATACAGAACATCTTTGTGCTCTTGGCATAGGGAAACGTTTCTAAACCAAACCAAGGTTAATTGATAAGCCTGGCTACATTAAAATCAAGAAATGTGTTCATTAGGAAGCAGTACTCTGCAAGTGGAAAGGCAAGCGGGAGGCCGGGAGAAGGTAACTGTCGGTCATAGACGCAAGAAAGGACTGAGAGACAAAATATATAAAGAACTCGTCATCTCAATAAGAAAGGAAATGCAATGGAGAAACTGGCAAATGACTTGAGCACGCCCCCTCATGAACTGAACTCGCCGGGCCGCAGGCGCCCGGCTTGGCGAAGCCTCATCCGGGAATCCGGAGCACGTGCACGCGCACAATCGGCCAGCGCTCCGACGTTGACCTCAGGTCGCCCCGCGGAGACCAGGACCTGGCGGTGGCCGGAGGTGAGGCGCCGACCCGCCCCGTCGGGCCGGACCCTTCTCTCTTTCTCTCTCCTTCTGCGGGGGCCCCTCCTTTGCTTCTCCCCTGGCGCTCGGAGTCCCCCCACCGCCTCCCGCTGTTTGGGCGGCGCCTGCCTGCTCCCTCCCTGCCCGGGTGGACGTCCCTCTCCTCTCGCTCCTCACGAGGTCTGGGCTGGCACAGCTTTCCTGTTTCCCTGGTCCGGTTCTCAAGGGTGCTTTCTCCTCTTTGTATCTCCTCCCCACTTCCCCTTCCAAAGACCGATTTCCCTCACTGAGCCTTCGGGGGTGCCTGTTAATGTTTCCGCCCTTCCAGTTTTCACCCCCACCTCCAGTCTCTGGTCGTGGACTGGCCTGCCCCTCCCCACAGGACGCTAATGCCCTGATGCTGTCCCCCACCTGGAGACAGACACTGCAGACTTTGGGGTCCTCAGCTGAGCCTCTGGTCTCCCCCCAACCCAGTCCTTCCAGTCTCGTAAATGGCGACTCCTGCGCACAGGCCTCAACATCCACCTTAATCTTGATCTTGCCCCAACCGCCATATCTTCTCTGTCGGAAAATCCGTCTTTAACTCTAAGGTATTTCTGGAATTCAACCGCTTTGCCACTCGCTCCTCTCTGTAACAGGCACCTCCTCCCTTGCCTCTGCCCTCCCCACCATCAATTTCTCGTTGTTAGCCAGTGGGAGCCGGGGAGGTCGCGTGTCAGATCGCGTCCCTTCTCTGCCCCGTCTCCCCCCCCCCCCCCCCCCCCCCNAGGAAACAGCCAGAATCCTCGGGAGCTCTAGAACACGGTCTGCTGGCCCAGTAACTTCGCTGCTGGGTTGCAGATGGTTAGGAGCTTGCGTCAGAGTCCTGCCGCCGTCCTTGAGCAGTGTGTTCCCTGAATCTTTTTGGTTTCTGGGTTTTGAACAGTGGGCAGAGATGGGACAGTCAGTGCTCACTCAGAAAACTGACCCACATCTGTGTGCATCCTGAATTTGCAGAGTGATGGAGACACTTTGCACTTTGCTCTTTGTGTTTTCACCACTAGGAAGCCAGCTCCATCAGACAGGGGTCTTCATCCGTCTCATCCCTTGCTGATCCATCCCTACCTAGAACAGGGCTTGGCACACAGTAGGCGTTCAGTAAACATTTGCTTAGTGAATGAAAAAGGGCCACGCCAGTGTGACCACAGGAGGGAGCGGACCCTCCCCAAGAGACTTAAGATCCCCCAAGGGGTTTGTGACACATGTAGCAGACACTCACCTTTATCTTCAGGCTATTAGAGCTTTTCCCTTTATAATATCTGTAGCCTCGAGCAATATGAGGTGTGTGGGGTGTGTGTGTGGGGGGGCGATTGATGTGCTTTATATGTGAACTTCTGCAGCCTGCTGCTCTCACCAGGCTTTGGTTTCTACATGTACTGTTTTCAGTGTTGTACAATATTCTACCTTGTGAAGAGACCACAAATTATTCCCCTTCCCCCCACTATTGATGCAGAGCTGCGAAGTTTGCAGTTTTTCAGTGTTCCCAACAGTGCTTTAGTGGGCATCTTGGACATGTGTCCTTGCGAAAAGGGTAAGGGTTTCTCCAGCCTGGGGTTTTCTGTTTTCTTTTTGACCCAGGCATTATAAGAAACACACTTACATTCATAACTTGTATGCATATGTAACTGGAAGAAAAGTTTGATGAAATAACACTAAGGACAAGGTCCTCTTACATTTGTTTTGAATTTTTAATGTTGATCTGCCACATGCTTTGCATTTTAAATTTTGATTTCAACCCAGAATTGTTCCTTAAAGGGGCTGCACCATTTTTTGTGCTAATAAAGACATGTTAATGATGTGGAAACTACTCATAATATTAACTGGGAAAAACAAAAAAAAGGACCCAAAGTTGTATATACAGTTTGACTTCAACTATACCAAAATGATTCTCTAGTAAGAGAACAGGAATATATATATGTGTGTATATATTTTTCTTCTTCCTTTAAATGAATGACTCTAGCTTGGACTGCAGTGGTGGAGGTGCCGCCGAGTGGTGGGGTTCTGGATGAATTTGAAAGTCAGAGCTGACAGATTAGCTGTGACTTTTGAGAAAAGACACAGAGTGGGGGATAGGCCTAGGTTTCTGGCCCACTCCACTGGGAAAATGAAGTGGCCATTTACTGGGAGGAGCAACATGGGTGGGTGGGTACTGTCAGAGTAGGACTCCCGGCATTCAGCTTTTTGGCTCTTCAGTGTACAATGACTGGCAGAGCTCTGAGAGAGTAAGAAGTCAGTGGTCTAATATGCAGATTCAGAGGAGCCAGGTGGATGGGAGAGGGAAAGTCAATATAAAAACGAGAGCCTAGTGTAATGTGCTGGTTTGGGAATGCAAGGTGCAGAGGGGCAAAGAAAGATTTTGGACAGAAGGAGAACCAGGGCATTACAAGTCATCAAAGCAGCATCTTGGACAGTTGGACTTGATCTCCTTCATGAGTGGATGTCAGATACATGGCTAGATCCTTTCCTGAAACCTCTGAAAACGGAGTCAACAGCTTTGCTGTTTGCACAATTGCTAGTTCTTGATTTCTTGTTTCTTAGAAGTGTGTTCCTGGCCTTTTTCAATGGTACTTCGTACCCAGAGTAAACCCCACCTTGGTTATGGTGCTTCTCTTCGGTGATTCTGAACTGCCCCCAGGTTAGGAAGGATCTAGAACCATGCTTTCACTAGCCTCAGTCACCCCAGTGGTTTTTGTTGTTCACTCTGGTTTGCTTTTTTATACTGAGTGTGAAAAAACCCCGAAAATTCATGTAGACTGCATGTGTAATACCTAGACATTTGGGTCAATTCCTCTTTTCTTGAACATTCCAAATATGCTAGTTTTCCCAGCTTGCCAGGAGGGACCTTCATTTCTTTCTACAAAACTATAAGCCTCAGAACAGGTTTCAGGCTGTACGTTGTGAGCTTTGTGTTAGTTAGTGCCAAAGGAGGTTTAGCCCTTGTCTTTCATGGTGGGCATGTCACATAATGGCATTGATGTGTATGATAGGATTTATTCTGAAGTTTGACACTTCAGACATGTGCTTGACTGCACAGCTTGTCTGTTAAAAATGAAGACCAGTTCTTTCAGAACCTCTGCAAATAACTGCAGTGCTGTTACATATAAAGAGATTTGGTGAAAGTGTTTATTTTTATTTTTTTTTAAAGATTTTATTTATTTATTTGACAGAGATAGAGACAGCCAGCAAGAGAAGGACACAAGCAGAGGGAGTGGGAGAGGAAGAAGCAGGCTCATAGCAGAGGAGCCTGATGTGGGGCTCGATCTCATAATGCCGGGATCATGCCCTGAGCCGAAGGCAGACGCTTAACCGCTGTGCCACCCAGGCGCCCCATGGTGAAAGTGTTTAATCCTGGATTCTGAGGGGTCAGTGAGAATGAGAAACCATTTAAACAATATTTTACTGTGCTAAGGATTGGAAGTAGATCACATAACCATCGGAATATAAAATAGTAAAAGTAATACTAAATATTCCAAATAGTCACCAGGAGAATTCTTCCACCCATTTTTTCAGCCTTAGTTAATTCTTGTTTCACTGGCTGTTAGTGCAGAAGTCCATTTTGATGACGTCATCACTTACTTTGGGACCAAAAATGATCCTGGAGATCCTGACTCCATTTCTCAGTTCAATCTGACACTTACCTAGGGGATATCAGCTTGAAATCCCATATCCATGAACGTATTTGTAATTAGAAGTACTTGGTTCACTCATTTCCACGGAATCTTTGAGATTGTCCTTTGCAGAAGACCCAGTTTCTATTCCGTGGCTTTTAGCAGAGTGTCTAGGCAGGAAAGCTGAAACCACAGGTAGTAATGAGAAAATGGAGTGGTGGTGATTTATTCCAGGAACCAGCAATATATGCATGGAGAAGAAGAAATAACTCTGTTGGCATGTGATGCAGGGTTGTTTGGGGATGGTGGGAGTCACCTCTCCCCAGAGGGTACGGACACTTCTGCACAGTGAGGCCCTTGGCAAATTTCCACAATCTTTCTATCTTTCCGATGAACAATCTCTGGAACATATTTATATTATTGACATTTCATTAGTATAGAATTAAATTGGGGTCAAAAACATCTTCAGATTTTTGTTTCTCTTAATGTGTGATCTTGGAAATGCAAAATCAAAGACTTAATCAGAGGTGATGTGCTGCGACACCGCCTGCGGAGCCCCAGCACTATTCGGTGAAGAACAAGGCACAGACAGGTTAGCTGCGAAAGAAAGCGTGGGTGCAGGGGAGGACCGCAGAGAGTGCAGTCGCCCCGAACAGCTGCACCCTCGCGTATTTATTGCCAATAAACAATCAAAGACAATCAAGGGGAGTCTCGTGATCTGTAGCACATCCTAATGAATGGTAGTACATCAGGGGGAAGGTCATGGGAGTAGATGATGTAACGTTAAGCAAGTGAGGCCTATTCTTAAGCATGTTTCTCTGGAACCCTCAGGCTATTGTCATGAGCAATCAGGTTTCGGTTGGGGCGGCGTTCCACCCTTAGCAGACCAGGCGTTCCTGGCCACTCATTATCTGAGGGGGTTTTGGGAAGGGCAGTGTTCCACTCTGAGCAAGCCGGGTGTTCTCAACTGCTCGTGCTCTGATGTTCATGCTAAAGTTCGCGGGGTCACAAACATGTTTTCCTATTATATCCTTAGCATAAGCTCTTGGCCGGGGGCCGCTACAGTGATGGGTCTCTTGGTGAGAGAAGAATGGCTGCCCAAGGACAGTTACTATCATAGCTGGGCTACCTCTTGCTTAAGGTGATGATCCAGTGTTTAAGAAACAACATAGCAACAAAATAAAACAAAACATGGCAGAAAGCAGCAGTTGTTGAGAACCCTGTTTTCTTCAGGAGAGAGGACCTTTTATTTTTCATAATTAAGAGAATGTATCACTCCGAAGCATAAAAAAATATTTGGTGAGGTGTAGCATCTCTGTGCTCTGAGCTGATTACACAGAAAGGAAAAGGAAACGTGGAGGATGAATGAAAGACGAAAGCATCAGGAAGAACCCTGGATGGAATATGAGTAATCATCAGAGAGAGGCGAGATTTCAGACGTCTGTCCTTCCATGATGCCCTTTACTAGAAATGATCTTTAGGAGACAAAGAAGGTATTAAAAGCATTATTTTGGGGTGCCTGGGTAGCGCAGTCGTTAGGCGTCTGCCTTCAGGGCGTGATCCCGGCATTCTGGGATCTAGTCCCACATGGGGCTCCTCTGCTGGGACCCTGCTTCTTCCTTTCCCACTCCCCCTGCTTGTGTTCCCTCTCTCGCTGGCTGTCTCTCTCTGTCAAATAAATAAATAAATAATCTTTAAAAATAAAAAAAATAAATAAAAGCATTATTCTGGGCACTAGAGGGGGATGAGTGTGGTTATAAATGGGCAACATGTGGTAGAGATACTTTTGGTGTTGGAACTGCTCCAGAGTCTGCCACAGCGATAAAACTGTATAAAACTTGATACACAAGCATATGAGTACAGCTAAAACTGGGGAAATGTGAGTATGATCAGTGGATCATATGAAAGTTAGTATTCTAGTTGTGATATTTACTATAGTTTTGAGAAATACTACCTTTGGAGGAAACTAGATAAAGTATGCAAGGTGCCATTCCCTAATCTTTCTTACAAATGCATGAGAATCCACAGTCATCTTCTATAAAAATTTCAATTAAAAAAAAATACAACACAGCACCCCGTCTGGAATTCTTTCTCCACAGCCTGAAATACATCATAACCAACTATTGGCTATCTTTGGCCTAAAGCAAAGGCTGGTGCATAAGGAAGAAGCCCAGAGGCCAGAGTAAGCTTGAGTTTATGGATGTGTGACGCAAATGTGATGTGAAAAGAGGACATGGGTTTATGGACAGACATGGAGAGATTGTGATTCTGACAAGAGCCACAAATGTGTGGTCATGAGGGTCTGGAGCAGAGGTGGCTCTCTGTTGTCCTGCATGTAGATCTGGTCTAGTCAGGAATCCTGAGAATTGAGAGAAAATGGGGTAGTTATCTAGAGTGAGATGTTCCCCAGAAGCTGTGAATCCTTTCACCTATTTGAGAGCTTTATAACAGCTGTGGTCATAGGAAACCTGCAGGTGCATTGCAGGGCTCTCTCTAGTACTATTGCAAGGTGGTGGAGCCAGGGTCTAATTAGAATCATGACCTGCACTGTCACACGTTATACTTTCAGTGAAGCCTGTAGTGGCTGAGGTCTGTGTGTGGATCCAGGGGGTTGGGAACTGCATGATCAGTCATTAAGAACTGAGCTGTAAATGGGATTGTTGGATGTGAATGGGTGGAACAAATGGGCAAGTGTGCATATGGCAGCTGGTGGGATCATAATAAATGGCCTTAGAGTTCTTGACATATGATAGGGATGCCCAGGATGCTGCTTACTCATGCCTTGGGAGAGGGAGGAGGGGAGGTTTCTCCTTTACAATCCACCCCACCTTGACTCCTCTTCTGGTAAGACAGCCCTCTTTGGGAGATATTTTTCATTCTCTGCTAAGATTAAAAAATCTCTGAAGCTATTTTTATTCTATGTAAATGGCTCCATCCTTTATCATCATCATGAGCTCTCCCCACCCTGCCGGTCTATACCTGAACAAAATCCATGTATGCCTGGCTTATTTTGGGGTGTGTGTTTGATTTTTGAAAAATTTCCGTGGAAATATAGATGCTAAAAAATATGATTGTACAGCTTAAAATTTTCACTAAGTAAACATACTTTTGGTCTAACTTTAATTTAACGCTCTGCTTGAGGTTATTTACCCATATTGTTTCGTGTACCTGTAGTTCATTTACTTTTGTTGACATAGAGTATTTCATCATGTGAATAAGCCACAATTTATTCATCTGCACCCTAGTTTTTTTTGACATTTGGGTAGTGTCCAGTCTTGGGTTGTTAAGAGCCATGTTACAGTGAATCTATGAACACATTTCTCTTAGTTATACACCTATGAGTGAAATTGCTGTCATAGGGTGGACATAGGGTCACTTTTAGTAGATTTGTGCCTTGCCAATTTTAATATCTACATGCCACATCTTTAACTCCTTTTTTTTTTTCCAACTCTAAGGATTCAAATATTTTCTCCCTCTTTCCCTTCAGTCTGGGAAACAAAGGTCAAAATGGAAACATCAAGTCAAGATGTTGGGGTGGAACTATCTAATTTCATGAAAACGGTAAGATTCATGAGGGATTATTCCTGTTTATATACATTAGGAAAAATCTGAGAAAGTGAGGAACAGGTAGAACTGCTTCATAAAAACCCCTGAGAAGCATTTGAGGGAAACAGCATCCACCCAAAAGAACAGGAAGGTCGGGTGAAAGGCTGTGGTGGTTGTGAATATGGAGAAAGCATGGGTCTCTGCTCAGTCTTTGTTCCATCTCAAAAAAGTCCTACAACAAAAGCTTTCTGTGAACATGACTCAAGATGTTAAGCATTCCTGTTACATTGGAGAAGCTGTGAAGGTCACACACTTGATGAAAATGACTATAGAACAGCCATCAGCCAAGGTTGTCAACTAGGCCACCTTGGTAGAAATCTAACAAGAGATAAGCCCTCCCAATGTACCAAAACTGGTGATTTTATAACCATTTTGCACCTCTTAGTTAACAGGATGTAATTGTCAGGGAAAGGCAGCCACACAAAGGGGTGGGATGTGAGGAGGTGTTTGATCAGGGTGTGTGCTCTCATGAGCAGAGGAGAAATAATTTGAGGTATATGCTATGAATGCAACAAATTTGGACAATCCTTCAGACAAAAATCTCACCTCCTTGGGTACCAGAGGACTCATACTGGAGAGAGACGTTATCCCTGTAATGACCGTGGAAAATCCTCCTCTAAGGATTACATCCTGATTGTGCATCGAAGAATCCATACAGAGTGAATCCTTATAAATGCAGTAATTGTGGGAAAGCATTCAGTGCCAGCTCTTGCCTTTATCGAGCACAAGACGACACACACAGCAGAGAAGCCCCATGAGTGCAACAGTGTGGGAAGTCTTTCAACGACCACTCTTCCCTTGTTTTGCATCACAGAATCCATGCTGGAGAAAAACCATAATGATGTAGAGTGAGAAAAATCCTTCCTCAAAATTTCCCACCTTATTGTCTGAGAATTCACATAGGAGAGAAATCCTGTATGTACAGAGTGTGAAAGGCCCTTATTAATATCTCATGCCTTACTATACATGAAAGAAGCCACACCAGAGAGAGATCCTGTAAGTGTATGGATGTGGAAAATCCTTCAACTGCAATGGTCAACTCATTGTGCATTTAAAAAAAAAAATCACTCTGGGGCACCTGGCTGGATCAGTTGTTAAAGCATGAAACTCTTGATCTTGGGGTTGTACGTTTGAGCCCCACGTTGGGTGTAGAGATTACTTAAAATCTTAAATCATTCTGGAGAGAAACCCTATGAGTGTAAAGAGTGTGGGAAAACTTGCATTGAGAGCTCTTAACCTCATCTGGTACCAGAGAATTCATACTAGTGAGAAACCCTAGGGCTGTAAGGAGTGTCAAAAACTTCAGGAATATCACTGGTCTCATTCAGCACCAGAGGACTCATACTGGTGAGAAGCCTTACGAGAGTAATCAGTGTGGCAAAGCTTCTGGGACAGCTGCTGTCTGCCCAAGCACTAGAAGATACATTCTCAGAAGACCCTGTACCAGTGTTTCAGGTGTGGGAAAAATTTCCAGAATAGCTCTGCTTTTATTACACACCAGAGTTAGCACACTAGAGAGACACCTATGGGGATTCAATGAATGTGACAGTAGCTCTGTCAGACTCTTAGTGTCAGAGACTTTGTATTGAAGAGCAGTTCTTTGAAAACAATGGAGTTCATCCTTTACTCCTTGGAACAGAAACTTTGGGGACAGTGTGTCTGTATAAGAAATTGGGAGAATTCTTTTTTTTTTATTAACATATAATGTATTATTTGTTTCAGGGGTACAGGTATGTGATTCATCAGTCTTACACAACACCCAGCACTCACCACAACACATACCTTCCAATGTCCATCACCCAGCCACCTCTTCCTCCCCTCCCCTCCAGTAACCCTGTTTTTTTCCTAAGATTAAGTGTCTTATGGTTTGTCTCCCTCTCTGGTTTCATCTTGTTTCATTTTTTCCTCTTTTCCAAATTGGGAGAATCCATTTGCTATGTTTCCTTTTAAGTTGGAATTCTTGCCTTTCCTTGTATCAGAAGATTTGGCTAATGTGATGAGTTTGAGGTTTTGGTAAGAACTCTTGCCAACACTCGAATAAAAAGAATGAGTTTTTTGATTAGCCAATATAGAGTGATTATATTGAAAAGTACTTTAAATTGATGCTAACCTTTATGTTATCAGCTCATACCTGAGACAGTAAACATACTTTAGGTGGGAAAGCTTCCAGTTGGAGATCTGATCTTCATGCTGTCTGATAGAAATATAGCGTGAGCCACATATATAAGCGCATTTTTTTTTAGTGGCTACATTTTTTTTTAAGATTTTATTTATTTATTTGACAGAGATAAAGACAGCCAGCGAGAGAGGGAACACAAGCAGGGGGAGCGGGAGAGGAAGAAGCAGGTTCATAGCAGAGGAGCCCGATGTGGGGCTCGATCCCATAACGCCGGGACCACGCCCTGAGCTGAAGGCAGACGTCCAACCGCTGTGCCACCCAGGCGCCCCATTTAGTGGCTACATTTTTTAAAAAGGATTTTTATTTATATATTTGAGAGAGAGAGCATGAGTGGGGGGTGGGGCAGAGGGAGAGGGAGAAGCAGACTCCCCACTGCTGGGAGTCTGATGCAGGACTTGATCCCAGGACTCCAGGACCATGACCTGAGCCGAAGGTAGACACCCAATCGACAGCCACCCAGACGCCCCAGTGGCCACATATTTTAAAAAGGAAAAAAGAACAGATGAAATTAATGTCAATAGCATTTTATTCTACCCACCTATATCCCAAATACTATCATTTAAACATAAACAAACTGCTACATTTCAGATCCTCTGCACATCTGGTGGTAACTTTATTTGGGCAGCACAACTAGTGTGTCAGAGAATGAGTTCTGGAGAAACTCCCCCTTATAGGACATTTGCCCCATTACAAATCTACATTCAAGTTTTGAACACAATTGTAGAAAAAGTATGTGCCTGGAAGTTAGTCCTGACACAGAATCTGAAAGTCACTGTATTTAATTTATTTTATTTTATTTTTTTTTAAAGATTTTATTTATTCGACAGAGTTAGAGACAGCCAGCAAGAGAGGGAATACAAGCAGGGGGAGTGGGAGAGGAAGAAGCAGGCTCATAGCGGAGGAGCCTGATGTGGGGCTCGATCCCATAACGCCGGGATCACGCCCTGAGCCGAAGGCAGACGCTTAACCGCTGTGCCACCCAGGCGCCCCCTTAATTTATTTTAATATACATGTTCTTTTCACGTTTTGACATCTCAGATATCAGAGTAATCAATGGCATGCTATAGTTTAATTGGCAACCTTTTTTTTCTTAGCATATAAAATGTGCATCTTATCATTAATTGGTTCTCTGATTCGATAACAGTAATATCAGAAAGAAGAACCGGGGCGCCTGGGTGGCTCAGTCGATTAAGCCACTGCCTTCAGCTCAGGTCATGATTTCAGGGTCCTGGGATCAAGTCCTGGATTGGGCTCCCTGCTCAGTGGGGAGCCTGCTTCTTCCTTCCCTCTCCCTCTGCCTGCTGCTCCCCCTGCTTGTATTCTCTCTTTCTCTCTGTGTGTCAAATAAATAAATAAAATCTTTAAAACAAAAATGAACTGATTAGTGAGATTTATCCATTTGAAGAAAGACTAGAACTTTCAAGGAAATGGCTGTTACTGTGATAATATATTTGGGAGCAAAAGATGGCAACAAGGTCCCCCTTCATACTACTGGATATTAAATGTCATCTGAGTTCTTTCTTGTGGCCTGTATGAGCTGTAATTATCATATTTTATTGTAAGATTGAAATTCCTATAATGTAGAGGGAACCGATACGCAAAAGTATGCATAGGCTCTTAACAGCTGGTTAAATGGAAAAATTTCTGCCTTCATAGGGCTTCTATTCTAGCTTATATATTGAAATATCCTTATGTGCAGTATTGTATGTGTATGCACGTGTGCATTTTGGGCCTTTTATTTATAAAAGAAAATACTGTGCCTGACAGTCAATAGGTACTCATTTAAGTAGTAAATCCTTGGCTACTCAGGCCTGTACTAGAAACCCAGTTATTAAAGAAAAGTTGTATGAAATTGCATTAAAACATTGGAGTAGGCCCATGTAAGTGTTAATGTCATGGCTAACAGTACATCTTTTGACTTCAGTCAGATTTGGGTTTCTCATGGGTTTACATCTCTAAAGCTGTGTGATCTTAGGTGAATTATTGAACCTCTCTGTGCCTTACTTCCTCTCTTTTAAAATGTGGACAAGCCCCACCTCATTAGGATTAAGAGAAGTGAGGTGTGGAGCGTGCATGGGATGTAATAGTGTTCAGTGTGTATTAGTTGCTCCTGCACTCCTGCTCCCATCCTTGTTGCCGTTATCATTGCTGCTCTTGTTGTTGTTGATGTTTCGTTATTATTGTTGCTGTGAATGGTGATGGCATTGACGTTACTCTTCTCTGACTCAGGAGGCTGAAAGAGAAGGAACACCAGCAGCCTTCCCAACTCCTACATCACCGGTAGTTCATAGATGGCATTGCTTCCCAAACTCTAGTGTACATGACTGGCTGAAGGCCTCCTAAAGTGGGCAGAGTTGAAGAAGCTAGCTGGGAGAGCACTAGAGGACAAGAGGGCTAGAATCTCCAGGATGTTGATGATGATAGCTGGGGTGTGTATGAATACCTGGCCCAAGCGGAGGCGGGGCTCTAGGCACTGAGAAGACGAGGTCTTGGTGGGTTGAGCACTTAGTTTGTGTGCCCCAGAGTAATGGCATATGTTGGGATGAGAAGGAAGATGTTGCCCAGTGTTCATTCAATTGTAGTACATCTCCATCCCACAGAGGTTGGAAAAGAAGATAGTCCTGTTTGAATAATTCCATGCTCATAAATTCAGCAAATTAGGTAAAGTGGCCCAGTTTCTTGACAGACAATCAACTCACTCTACAAGTAAACTGACTAGGCCTCTATCTATTGAAGTAGTTGGATTTTTAAAAAAGATTTTATTTATTTTGAGAGAGCGGGAGTGAGCACGAGCAAGAAGGAGGGGCAGGGAGGGAGAAGCAGACTCCCTGCCGCGCAAGAAGCCCAACGCAGGGCTTGATCCCAGGACCCCAGGATCATGTCCTGAGCCAAAGGCAGACGCTTAACTGACTGAGCCACTCAGGCACCCTGAAGTTGTTTATTTATTTTCAAAACAAACTCTAGACCCTGATAGTTTTGCTGATGAATTCTATCTAACTCTTAAGGAACAAATGATGCCAGTTCCACACTTTGAGAAAATAAGAGGAGGAAACACCTCCTGATTGATTTTCTAAGGTCAGCATTACCTGGATACTAAAACCAGACAATGACAAAAGAATTTCAGAGTGATACTAAATGCAATTTTCATCAAACTCCCAGGAAGACATAGGTAAGAGACATAAGACATACAATGAGCTTGTAGACATAGAGAAGCTTTCTCTCAAATTTATATGGCAAAGCACTAGACATAGAATAGAAAGAAACTGTCCCAAAAATAATTTTTGAAAAAAGAAAAGTGAGAGGAATAACTGATATTAAGCTTTACTATTTAGTTACAGTAACCAAGAGTTTGTGGTTTTGGCTGACACATAGGTCAATGGAACAGAATAGAAAACCCAAAAATAGATCCACAAAAACATGCTCAACTGATTTTTAACAAATATGCAAAGCTATTCAGTGGGGGAAGGATAGCCTTTTTAATCAATGGTGTTGGAGCAGTTGGATATCTGTCATATAACAAAACATATGTGGTCGTTGTCCCTCATTCCTGAAAGAAACCCCTAGAATTTCCCGAGTGATAGGAATGTCTTGTTATTAATAAAGAGCCCCTTTTGACCACACCTGAGTTTATGCTAATAAGGTGACTTGGTTTGGGTCCCATAGATAGCTTCAGGATGGTTAATGGTCACTAGAAGGAAGGTGGGAACTTCCGCCGTACACCCTCACCTCAGGGAGGGAGGTGGGGCTGGAGATTTGTTTATAAGAGCTTGTGGACAAGGAGATTCAAAGAGCTTCTGGGCTGTTGAACACACTGATGTGCTGAGAGAGAGACATTCCTAGAGAATGCAAAGGGGATTTGTGCATACCACCTTGCCCTATGTATCTCTTCCATCCGGCTGTTCCTAAGTTATATCCTTTATTACTAAGTTGGTAAACATAATGAAGTGTCTTCTTAAGTTCTGTGAGTCATTCTAGTGAATTCTCAAACCTGAGATGGGGTCTGGGGAACCACTGAATTTGTAGTCAGCTGAGCAGAAGTGTATGTAGCGTATGGTGGCATCTGGCGTGGGAACAGTCTTGTGCAACTAAGCCCTTGACCTGTGCAGTTTGCCTTAATTCTGGGTAGTCTCAGAACTGAATTGTTGGACATCCTGTTGGGTTGGAGAATTGGGTGGTGTTGGAAAAAACCTACATATTTGGTGTTAGAATTCGTGTCAGAAAAAAGATGCCCAACATGCATAAGGAAAATAATGAACTTCAACATAAACTTCACCTCTTATATAAAAATTAAGTCAAAATTGATGATTGACTTAAATGTAAAAAGTAAAACTATAGGGGCACCTGGGTGGCACAGCGGTTAAGCGTCTGCCTTCAGCTCAGGGCGTGATCCCGGCGTTATGGGATCGAGCCCCACATCAGGCTCCTCTGCTGTGGGCCTGCTTCTTCCTCTTCCACTCCCCCTGCACGTGTTCCCTCTCTCTAAAACAAAAATGGGAACACCAAATGCTAGTAAGAATGCGGTGAAACTTGTTCACAGATACATTGCTCCTGGGAATGTAAAATGGTACTAGTACTCTGGAAAAGAGCATGGCTGTATCTTACAGCACTAAACATGTACTTGCCATATAACAGAGCAGTTGCACTCTTGGTCATTTATCCCAGAGAAATGAAGACTTGTGAAGGTTCACACACAAACATACTAATGTTCATCGCGGCTTTATTTGTAATAGCAAAATACTGGAAACAACCAAAATGTCCTTTAGTGAGTGAATGTTTGAGCAAACTGTGGTATATAGAAACCATGGAACAGTACTTGGCAATAAAAAGGAACAAACTATTGATACAACTTAAAGGAATTATGTTCAGTGAACAAAGCAAATCTCAAAAGGCCGCCTATTCTGAGATTCTATTTTTGTGACATTCTGGAAGGTGCAAAACTATAGCCATGGAAACCGGATCAGTAGTTGCCAGGGTTGTGGGTGGGAGAGAGGAGCATCAGGAAGGAGTTTGTTGTACAGTGGATCTATTCTTTGTTTTGTGTTGGTGGTTATACAAGTTAAGGTTCATTGGACTGAATACCCAAAAATGTGAATGTTGTTGTATTTAAATAAAATACATAAAATGACCTGCTCAGATAAACGTTTTAAAAAATCAGTTTTCTCGGGGGGGGGCCTGGGTGGCTCAGCCGGTTAAACTTGAACTCTTGATTTCAGCTCAGATCATGATCTCAAAATCCTGAGATGGAGGCCCACAGGAGGCTCCACCCTGGGCCTGCTTAAGATGCTCTCTTTTCCACTTTGTCTGACCCTCCCCTCGCATTAAAAAAAAAGTCAGTTTGCACAAAATGTGAGTCTTATAAACTGTTACCTAGAAAATTCTAGAATGGGAAGCAGCGTCCTAGCCCTTGCCCTGTTTGTCCCATCTAGTGAAGTGGCGACATCTGTTTTGCGCTTCTGAGCATATCACTCACCCCAGTTGCCTCTTTGTTAGATTTTCCTCCACTTCAGTGACTCCCGAAGCCCCCAGCATGGCTAGTCTTCCAGTTCTATCAGTTCCTGGACTTGAAGAACCAATCTCCCTTTTTAGGGAATCAGCGTCCCTGGGTCTCAGTGCCTCCATATCTCTGTCTCTGGGTGTTCCCACTGCTGTTGCTCAGGCTCTGGGTCTCTCCATCTCTGTTGTCTCCACGTTTCTGCTTCTCATCTTCTCTGTCTCCATCTCTGGTTCTTCTTATGTCAAGGTCTCCCGTCTTTGGGTCCCTATTTTTGTTTTCCCAATTGTGGGTCTGCCCATTTCTGTCTGTCCCTGACTTTGTCGCTGTCTCTGGCTCTACCCATGTCTGAGTCTCCCCTTCTCTGGACCTCCTCTTCTTGATCTTTCTTCCTTTTGCGGTGCTTCCGTCTTCCTCCCCTTGTCTCTTTCCCCTCCTCTGTGTATCCCGCTATCTCTGATACTCTGGGACTCTTGGTCTCCTTGTCGCTCTCTCTCCATCTTTGGGTAGGCATGGCTCTGGGTTCTCGCGTTTCTCTCACTGCCTCTGCGTCTTCTTGTCTCTCACTGCCTCAGTCTCTCCCCGTCTCTGGTTCTCAGAGCGGTGTTTTTCCCCCTCCGTTTGTTTTACCGCGTTGCCATGGCTCGAAAATGACGCAGGCGCACGGGGGGGGGGCCTAGACGCTGAGCTCTGCCTCTGATTGGCTGTCCATTCAGCCCTTCTGGGGAACGGCTCGCTGCGTTCTGGGAGTGGTAGTCCGCGGCGGAGGTCTGGCGCGCACGCGCAGTCTGACCTGACGCCATCGCGCCGAGCTCCTGGCGGCTGGAACCGGCCTGGGACCGCTACGCCAGAGGTAGGTCTGGCCGGCGGCCGGGGGGCGCTGCGACGTTCTTTTCCCAAGCGGACCGTAGCGGTCCCGCCAGCGTGCGCCGCGCAGCTGCGTTCCGAGGTGACCTGTGGGGGCAGGGAGCGACCTCGGGTGGTGGAGGGGAGGGGATTCTGCGGTGTGAGGCGGGGAGGGGGAGGGGAGAAGGCTGGGAGCCCCTGAAGAGGGAGTGAGGTGGAGGGTGCGATTCCCCAGGATGTGGGGCGGTGCAGGACGGGGCTGAGAGACCTTAGTTAGAGGGGGCCTGGCTACCCCTCTTCAGTGTGAGAATAGGGAAGGGTTCAGGGCACCCTCCTGGGGCCTGGGAGAGGGAGGGGATTACGAGAGGGGATTTAAGGACTGAGGGTGTCCCTAGGGGGGAGGAGCGGCAGTCTGTAGCGGCCTGCGTGGGAGCAGGGAGGGGGCCGAGGTTCCCCGACTGCGTTCAGCTGAGCTAGGGGCGGTGCAAAGCCGCCCTGGGGTGGGACCCGAGGTGGGGCCTGGGAATAAGGAGTTGTCTCTGCTGCCAGGCTCCGTGACGCCCTCGCACGCCCTGCCTCTTCCCAGTCGCCCGGGGATGGATTGTCTGTTCCTGTGCTAGGATCCCTTTGGTGGGCGACGAAACCCAAGAGAAGGGCAAGAATGGGTCTCCCTTTCTTGCTGCTGGAGGAGCCGGCAAGGGGGAGTGGGGACGACTGAGGATATTGTTTGGACCTTTTGTTTAAAAAAAAAAAAAAAAAGAAGTGTTCTAAGGAAAGATCTTAGAATTGCATGTCTTTTGGTCAGATTCACTTCTTAATATTTTGTATGTATGTCACTTTCCTCATTTCCCACTTCCTCTTCTCCTCTCTCCTCTCCCTCCTTTTTCCCCCCTCCCCCTCCACTCCTCTCTCACATATCTTTTGTGTATCTTCGCTGACTCCAGGGAGGCTAAGCTGGACAGCCCCACCATCCTCTTCTCCATACTAGGGCTTGGTCCCCCATTGCCCCCCCGACACCCCAACAATGTCCTGAACCTTTGCTGGTCCAGGGCCACATGTGTATTGTTCTTTGGGTCTGTGAGTTCCTGGCTTTTGAGTTCTGTCCTTGAGACTTTAGGGAAGCCCAGGCCAGTTGTGCAGGACGTTTCTTGATTTGGGTCTATCAGTCCTCTGGAGTGGATCCAGAGTTTGCACTCTTGGCAGGGACCATAAAGACAACAGATACTAAGGATGATCCTTGATCCATGTTTTTATAAAGACACCTTTCTCCACTTTGTAATGAGTAAGTAATTATTGGTTGAGGCCAAGAGACCCGGTGAATATCTTGAGTAACCTGAGATGGGCATATGTGGACAGGGGGAAGTGGGGCAGGGGCCTGGAGGTAGAGTTGAGCAGTAGGAGCCAAGCTTGAGCTCTGCTTAGCCCAGTGTGAGAGGGATTTGCCTGCAGGAGGCCCACAGGGCTTGGGGACCTCTCAGCTCACCTGCCCCTCTGCCCATGGCTTTCTCTGCATTCCAGGACTTATCTGTGAAATTTCCATCCGCATCGGAGGCAAATCCTGGGTGGCCCCAAGGTGTGTGTGTGATGGGGGTGGGGATGGGGTAGCTGCCTGGTAACTGAGCCAAGAGGAATGGGGAATGGCCTTCTTACTCAAGGAAGCTGGGGGCAGGAAACAGTTCTGGTGGTCCCTCTCCCTAACAAGAACATCCTTGCGGCAGCATGACCAGTTTGTGAGACTCCGATGAAGGAAGATGAGACCTGTGCACGCAGATATTAGCGAGTTCAAGGTAACTTTATGGAGACAGGCTCCACACAGAACTGTCATGCCTCTGGTACCCTAAGAAAATGAAACTTACTTGCTTCTGTGACCACACATCTGCCCATATGCCTCATAGAGCTCCATGTATCCTGTGCCTGTTGGTATAAATGTGGCTGTTGGTATAAATGTGGCTGTGCCGCTGGCTGGAGCTGGCAATACTTCTCGTCAGTGAAGCTCTAGATTAGTTAACGGCAGCAACATGGTTAAAAAAAAACTAGAGTCTGGAAGGCCAACCAGCAGCCTGTTTTGTAACGGGGACACAGCCAGGCCCAGGACATACAGCTCCTCTCGCTGCTTTAGCCATAAGGCAAAGTTGAGTAGCCACAACTGAGACTGTCCTGCATTTGCCACTCATGGCCCAGCAGAGTAAATGCAAGAGTGTGTTTCTAATCCTGAGGTAGGGAAGGAAGCTCTTTGTAATCAAGTTTTGGAACTCAGAAATTTGTTTAGGGGGAAAAAAAGTGCAAATTTGTCAATAAACATTAGAACCTTTTAGCTAAAAGAGCATAAACTGAAAAGACAAGCCATGGATTGGGACACTGGCAAGACCAAGCCAGAGAGAGACCGCTTTAATTACTTAATAGAAAGGGAGCTATAAGAAAAATGCCATGGAAAAGCAGGCAGCCGCCCGACAGAGCGCAAGGAGCAGATTATGTGGTCTGAGGGTCCCTGGTGCAGAGGTGTGAGGAAGGAGCACCCTGGTGAGAACTGCTAAAATGGGTGGCAGGTGCTGGGTTGCCTCCTGTGGGCTGCTATGGGTCACAGCACATGCCCAGTGGTCCAGGTATCCCACTGCTACTTTTACCTTCCAACCTGATCCCAGATACACGGATATGAGGGTAATGGCCAACACAAACTAGGAATAGCCAGCATGCCTCTCAGTAGAGAACTGGACCCATTTAAAATAATGTATGCATGGGCACCTGGGTGGCTCGGTTGAGCATCCAACTCTTGATTTTGGCTCAGGTCATGATCTTGGGGTCCTGAGATGGAGCCCTGCGTGGGGCTCCATGCTCAATGGGTAGTGTCTGCTTGAGATTCTCTTCCCTCTGCCCCTCCACCCTCTTGTGCTCTTTTTGTCTCTAAAATAAGTTGGAAAAAAAAATAATTTATGCAGTCAGCAAATACTGAGCCAGGCACTGCCCAGAGACTTCCCTGTGAATAACCTCTGCTCTCCTGGGGTTTACATTCCAGTGGGGGAGGCAGGTGACATGCAGGTAAGAGGGAGTGAGGAAGTGTGAATGGAGGGAAGGTCTCTGTGGGGGGGCCCTTCAGAGCCCAGACCTGTGTTGGACAAGAAAAGAGTGCTGTAGGGAGCAAGGTTGGTTGAGGTAGGGGTATGCAAAGGAAATGGAGAGGGGAGTATGAGAGGGTGGTGGCAATGATGGTGCAGCACAGCTGTCTCTTCCTTGAGGGAAACGGAACTCTGCATGGCATGTCTTCTGACCCTTAGTCTGGCCTCAGAGAGAGGGGAGCAGTGGGCCCTGGGGCCTCTGCCAACTGTTTTTGTTTTTTGTTTTTGTTTGTTTGTTTGTTTTGTTCCTCTATTTATAACAGCTGAATTGAGATATAATTGAAATACCAAAAGAGTTCACCTGTTTAAAGCATGTGATTCATTGATTTTTCACATATTCACAGAGTTGTACAACCAGCACCACAGTTGATTTTAGAACATTTTATCACTCCAGGAAGAAATGCTCGGCCCATCAGCAGTCACTCTGACTCTGACCCCCTCTACCCTTGGCAAACACTGAGCTACTTTCTGTCTGTGTGAATTTGCCTGTTCTGGACACTCCATATAAATGGAATCAGATACCCCCACAGCTACAACGTTCTTGGGCCCCATGCCCTGGTGAAACGTCAGAGCACATCTTCACTTTCCCTGGAGGAGGTCGTTGATCCCTGGAGGAGGTCGTTGATGCCTGGTCCCGCATTGCAGTTTTCTCTGTAAAAGTGGGGTTGCTGAGAAAACATTCTCACCATAGCTGTGATCACACATATTTTCTTGAATTCCTCAGACGTGTTTGGAAGAAAATGTTGGTTTCTGTGATTCAGCCAAGAAGAGCATTCCCACTGGGTTTGGGTGCAGCTTTTGTGTGGGATGTCTCCCTCCCAGCCGGGTCTTTGGATCTTCTGGTTACACAGGGAAAAGTGCAGACTTATCCGGTTCTGGGAGGAACTGGCGTTATGTCCCTGTGTGCTCACAGCCAGTGAAAGCATCAGGGAGCCCGAAGCCAACAGCTGGAGGCCTGGCCAGCTGTGGCCTGCCGGGTTCTGTCGTTAAGCTTGCTCACTGTTTGCCAACAGTTAAAATCAAGAGATTTTACCTAAACATCCCAAATCTAGCTTCTTTCAAATGATGACACCGCTCATCAGGATCAGCTGGGGGTGAGGAGAGGGCCGAGCAGACCCTGAACTCCCAGGACCTAAATACCACAGTCTCTCCTCTCCCCCCATCATTGTACTCTACTCCTGGCCAACTTCTTATACTTCCCACCTGGTTCTGTTGGTCGGTCAGGCCAGGTCTGCAGTCCTGTGCCATTTCCAGAAATAGATACTGGTTGTTCACTGATCTACAGTTGACCCTTGAACAAGTTGAAGGTTAGGGCATCGTCAAAAATCTGCATATAACTTTTCCCAAACTTACCAAACCCTTAACTACCAATAGTCTGCTGTTGACTGGAAGCCTTACTGATAATCAGTTGTTAACTTAAATTTTGTATACTATACCTTTTAAATACTGTATTCTTAAAATAAGGTAAGAGGGAAAAAATGTTATAATTTTAAAGAAGAGAGAATGCATTTACAGTATTGTACTGTATTTATCAAAAAAATCCACCTTAAGTGGACCCATGCAGTTCAAACTGGGATTCAGGGGTCAGCTGTGTTTCGAATTTTTAGTTGGTTTAATAGGAGAAACAGTCATGATACTTAGCCCTTCCAAAGGTGAAAGGAAGTCTGGGATACACCCAAATCTGGCATGATATCACATGCTTTGAGTATACTTTGTTGGAATGAGTTTCGTAATGTTTTGAGATCTTTACATCTTTGAAAGTGTGATTCTATAACTTTTCTTTTAGCTGTGACTGATTTTTTTTTTTTATCCTGGTAATACCATTCTTACAAAATGAGTTTCCACCTCCCATTTTTTCTGTAAATTTTTACCTATACAAGTGTAGAATCCTGCTGGTACTTAACAAGCAGATTGTTTGGAAATAATTCTGCACGGACTCTGGGTGTGGTGGGTGGGACTGAGGAGCTCAGGGGACCCTGCTTGTTCTCTTTTGATCTGGATGCCCCATGGCTTGCTCTCACTATGTGGGCATCTCTGTCCTGTGCAGGTCTGGATTCTGGCTGAGATCCCAGAGCATCCTGCTGTTCCTGCTGTCTCTCCCTTGCAGCTGCAGTTACCTGAATTCGCCCTCCACGACACGTGCCCTGTCCCTGGCTAGTCACATTTCCCAGTGCAGGTTGGAAAGATGTTGCCTTTGGAGAAGGCATTTGCCACCCCCAGGAGCTCCCCAACTCCCCCAGAACTGCCTATGCTAGGATCAGCAGCTGAGGAGCAGCAGGAGGACCCCAAGACTGTCCTTGGGAAGGACCTTGAGTTCTCCCGCCAGCATTTCCGGAATTTCATCTACCAGGAAGCAGATGGGCCCCACCAGGCCCTGGCCCAGCTATATGAGCTGTGCCGCCAGTGGTTGCAGCCTGAGGTGCACTCCAAGGAGCAGATGCTGGAGCTGCTGGTGCTGGAGCAGTTCCTGAGTGTCCTGCCTGACAAAGTACGGCCCTGGGTGGTGGCACAGCATCCTGAGAGCTGCAAGAAGGCAGCCTCCCTGGTGAAGGACCTTACCAAGGCCCTAGAAGAGCCAGGTGAGGCAGCCACCTCAGAGGAGAGCAGACCATAGAAGAAATGGGAAGTGGGGTGGTCAGCCGTGGAAGGAGTAAAATTGACAGCATGGAGCCCAAACCAGTCAGAGGTTTACCTGAGAGTTGAGTTCCCCTGTGTATAAGAGGCACAGAGGTGAGGAGCCCTGAGCTGGTGGGGGATACAGCCCCACTACCTGACCAGTGGCATCATCCTCAGAGTTGCCTCTTGGGGCAGGAAGGCTGCTTGGGCTCCTGCTCCCACATCTGGCTTCCACATATAGGGAAGCAGAGGGGAACCAGCCCTTCAAAAACTGAGTAAATGTTCTGGGCATTTGTTTCTGCCTCCTCAGTATGGTAATAAGAGGAGCACTGGGGCTGGGTGGACAGTCTCTACCACATCTGAGGGCAAGACCCTATGGCCTGGTGGTGATGGGGACCTTTGGCTCAGGGTCAAAAGCCTATGTCCATGCCGACCCCCTGCAGGTTTACTGGTGATTGTTAACACATCTCACTTTTGGGTACAGTGTCCCGTCAAGTATAAGCAGGGGTGCTGTTGAGTCTCCCATGGGGCTGTCCACAGCTTTGAGCAAGGGGGAGGGTGGGACACATGCTGAGCCTTTGTTGTCTGTTACTACCAGGTGGACCCATGAGGGCCAGTGAAGACCTGGAACCCAGCAAGACCCAGGCACCCCCCGACACCTGTGAGTGACCAGCTAGCCCTTGGGCGGGTATGCGCCAGGGTTTGGTTGGGGGAGGGTGGGAGGGAGGCGCCTTGCAGATTGTCATGGGAGCCAGAGGGAGGCCAGGTAACTGAGGCCTGGAAGTCTGTGCTGATTTCTTTCTGTAGGCTCTGGCGAATGTGACAAGTATTTATAATTTTGTTTTCAAAGATACAAATTGTACATGCTATACTATTAACAGTGAAAAGCACTGAGGTATAAAGAAAAAAGTATTAATCTCTCCACCCCGCATGCCATCTAAAACTAAACCAGTTGGTGCTCCTGGCATGTGTTTCTTCATGTGTTTCTGCACATGTCTTGCGTGCACACATGTCTCACCCAGGAGCCTGCTCAGAGGGTTTGTGGCCATTGTCCCTGGAGATGATGTATTTGTGCCTGAGCTCACACTGTGTGTGTGGAGCAACGTCTCACCCACCCGGGCCCCTCCAGGCAGTGGCCCAATAGCCAGTGCCATCTCCTCCTTACCTTCGTGGCATTTCACAGGATCTGCCCTTCCTTGTCCTGGAGTTGGAATTTACTGCCGAGAACGTTTCTGCCTCTTTCTACATACGTGCTGTGAAACGTCCTCACGCCTTTACCTGGTGTGGGAGGTTTTGTTTGCGTAGGTGGGTTCTGCGGGGTCACCAGACAGAGGACGTTTCTGCGTGGTGCTGTCGAAGTTTTGTAGCACATACGGTGCCGGTGTCCATGGGCGCCCGTTTCCCCACATCCACGCCAGCACCGTGTCTTTGCTATTTAAGGTTTCCGCCAAGCGAATGGCTGTGAAAGCGTGACCTACTTTGTGGCTTTAGTTCGAATTCCTGGGGCCACCACTGACCTTGAGCTGCTTCTTGCTTTCTTCTTGGTTTGCTCCACTCTGTCAGTTGAGGACAGTCATGGGGTCCCTTGAGCTTGGGACCTGCTGTGACATGAGCACTCAGGCCTCCCTCTGAGTCTGAGAACTCTTCAGTCTCTTTCTGGGGCCTGTGCAAAGGAGGCAGTGGGTCTCCCTCATTGGTTTGGGCTGCCCAGCTGTGTAAAACCAGTCTCCTCAGCTTTGTCTCCCCTTCTCCCAGCCTGTCCAACTCCAGACCCTGTGCTTCTGGAACGGGGGTGCATTGGCGATGAGAAGACTGAAGAGGCCAAGCCCGCAAAGGTTGAGCCAAAGGTGGGTGGGGTCTGTCTTGTCCCCGGGCTCATAGGGCTTGTTCCCAAGGAAGAGGATCTGTCACCCTAGCTTGTTAGGCTCTCTGCCTCCCCCCATATTAACATGCCACCAGCTGCCACAGGAGGAGCTGGGGTGGGCTGAGGTTCCAGGGCTGGACACCTAGGCTGATTCGTCCCCAGGAAACCAAGAGATGAGCCTGGCTGACAGTGGGTGGGGATGAGGCAAGGAGAGGTCTCTGGGATCAGAGTGAGGGACCCCAGTGCTGCCACTGCCTCCTTGGGAGTACCGGACGGGTGCTCCCTTTTTTTTGTCAGCTCCCTGCCAACCCAGTGTGTGGCAACTCCCCGGCCCTCATTCCTCCGGCCGTGACTAGGGCACTGTTCATGTCATCTGGGGTGCACCATTGCTGCTAGGCACGGCTCTCCTCCACACTCCCATGCCTCCTGCCCTTCGGCACTCTGGGCCTGGACGTGCCCTTTCCTCTGCCCAGGAGACACATCCCTGAGACCTTATGGACCCCATGGCCTTTGTCATGGTGACTGCTTCTCCTGAGGGCAGTGAGCATGGTTGTCCCGGTCCCCCCTGTCCCTTGGGTGCTGGCCTGGGGCCTGTGTGGTGTACAGGGTTGGAGAAGATAGGAGACTTTGGGGTCTTCTACAGCGGTAGTTCTCAGGCAGGGTGGTTTTGCCCCTCCGGGGGACATTGGGTGGTGTCTGGAAACAGCTTTGGTTGTCAGTACTTCTGTGGGGGAGGAGGTGCTGCTGACATCCAGAGGGAAGAGATCAGGAAACATCCTGCAGTGCTCGGGACAGGCCCTGGCAAAAGAAGTCCATAGTTCTGGGGTGCCTAGGTGCCTGCTCAACAGGGAGCCTGCGTCTCCCTCTCCTGCTCCCCCTGCTTGTGCGCTCACTTGTTCACTCTCATCAAATAAAAAATAAAATCTTAAAAAAAAAAAGTCCATAGTTGTGAGGCCAAGAAACCCTGCCCTCGTGTTAACCCGGGATCCAGGTCTAGGACCTATGTGGTGGTTGGGGGTACCCCCAGGATAGTGCTACCCCCATTGTGCTTACTGGGATCGTGGGACCAAGGGTCCACCCTCTGCATGGGAAGCCTCAGCTTTGGTGGTGCTGCCGTTTCAGAAGTTGACGTTTCCGGAGGTGCCTCTGTACCTCGGGGAGTGGGGCCACCTGGACCCGGCAGAGGAAAACCTGAAGACCTTCCGGAAGCTGCTTCTGTGGGGTGAGACCTGTCCCCAGGGCCTCATGCTGGACCCTCCACCCTCTTCTAAAAGCGTTGGCCTAGGGGTTTCCGACTCCCATGTGGGGCTTTGGTTAGGGCCCCACAGTGTTTTAAACGTATTTGACCATGAATAAGTTTGCCAGGGTCCCCACCTTGGCCCCACCCTCCTCGATGTACACATCTGAGGCCTGCCAGAGCCCTAGCCTTTTGAGTTTGCAGCCTCTGCTCTAGGCCCTGAAACTTCGAAATGTAAAAAGGCCTCCTGGCCCCAGTGCGTCGACTTTCCCATTCTCATTGGTGCAGACGTGGAGCCTCTTGGCCTTCATGGGTCTTCCCTCTTGTGTGGACATCTTTGCCCACAGCACAGGCCCCACCCAACACAGATTTCTGAGCTCTTTATGGTTGTGGTTTCATGGTCTTTCCCGACTGCTGTCCCTTGAATGTCCCCACTTCCTGTTGGCCTTTTCAGCTCTTCCTCGGTGGACCCTCTTCTTCACCACTTCCCCAGTGTTCTGGGAGCCCCCAGCTCTCCAGGGCTCCAAGCGGCGCAGCTTTGGTGGGTGTCCTAAGGCAGAGGAAAGGATCAGGGCTGCAGTACCCACCTTGGCCAGCCTGTGAGACTTGAGGTGCTTTGTTGTGTGTTTCTAGTCTGGTTTCAATGTCTCAGTTTTTGGGTTTTTTTGATCCCACTCAGGGTTTCAGCTTGCCCAGCCTGATGATGCCTGCAGGCTGGAGACAGAGGAACTTCGGTTGGTTGAAACAGAACCACCAGAAGGCAGCTTCTCAGGTAAGGTCCGAGAGCTCTTGTCAGGCCAGGGCGGAGGGTGCGCCTTTCTTTCAGAGGCTGATGGAAGCTCCTCACCGCTCCACTGGTCTCGCAAAGACCTCAGCTTTGACGTCACTATTCTCCTACCCTGTGTCCCATACTTTTGCCACCCCCACCCCAAATGTCAGAGCAGGACGTAGGAATCCAGCTATTTTAACAATCTCTTGCTCCGTAACAACCCCAAAACTTAGTCACTTGAACAACAACAGTGTTGAATGTTATGATCCCGTGGATTGACGGGGATTGGCTGGGCCTCTGTTCTCCCTTTGGTGGCTGCTGGGCCATGTACGCAGCCACAGTCATCTGGAGGCTTGACTGGGCCAGAATGTCCTGGGTGGTCTTACTCAACCAGTGGCAGTTAGTGCTGGCTCTTGAGGGGGAGCTCCGCTGCAGCCATCAGCCTGGACTCTCCACGCTGCCTCTCCAAGAGGCTAGCTTGAGCTTCTTCACAGCATGGCAGTGAGGTTTGTAGAGGGAGCATTCCAGGAGGGTAAGCACTATCGTGTGGGTGCTTTATAAGCCTTTGCGTCACGCGTGCTTCATGTCCCATAGACCACAGTAGGTCACGTGGTCAAGCCAGTGTGCATGGTGTATGGGTTGTATGTGTGAGAGAGAGAGAGAGTGTGTGTGTTTGTGGGTGTGGTGGGGGCACTTCCCAAGGGCCTGAATCCCAGGAGACGTGCTTCATTGCGGGCCCCCATTGTAACATGTTAGTTTACCGCACAGGGGCTCATTTGGCCCTTCCTGGTGAGGATGCAGCTCATGGGTCCATTGCCGATGTCTTCTCACGCATGGTTCAGGGTGGCTGCTGCAGCTCACATCCCCAGCTGCCCGAAGGAGGAGACCTCTCCCCACCCCTCACACTTACACGCACATCCCATTGGCCAGAACTCCATCACATGGCCACTTCAGCTGCAAGACAGGCTGGGAGTGACCGTCTTCAGGCAGGCAGTCATGAGCTCAGGGACTGCCAAAGAAGGGAAAACAGATGAGGGACACATGGCAGTCTTCTGAGTGATCTTGTCTGAATCCATTGCCCCTGGGTTTGTGGAGGGAATTGACCAATGGTGTTTATGCCAAGCACTCCCCGTGTCGTCACCCGCTTCCCCCTTGCTCCGGCTTTCCATCTTCCCCCGTCTCACAGTCGCTGGTCTGCACCTTTTGTTAGTTTTACTGCCCACATGGCAGGTTCCTTCTGAGTCCCGGGAGTTGGGACTGCTCACATCATGACCTTGTTTCAGGTGGCAGGAGGTGGCAGGAAGGTAAAGAGAACATGTGTGAGACGCTGATGGAGAGGATCACAAGGGAAATTCTCGTTTGCCCCCTAACGGGTGCTGCCCCAGAGGAGGAAGAGCGGCTGCAGAAAGCTCTGGATCCTCAGGAGGGGGAACCAAGCCCTGTCACCATAGCTCACAGGCGGTCAGTCATCCGGGAGCCAGCCCAGGACAGGGGCACAGCTGGGGATAACCTTACTGTGCCTAGAACGTCAGCCACCCCACACCAAGGCCTTGGAAGAAAGAGGCCCCGCCCAAAGGATGTGGGTGGGCAGGGCCCTGAGTATGTCTGCAGTGTGAGCAACCAGCCGCTGTGCCATGTAAGGGAGCCTGGTGCAGCTGGCGACAGTGCAGGGTCCCTAGCCAGGCAGGACCAGGATAGCTCTGCTGCAGGCTGCCCTGCTGCCGATGAGGCTGGGTTGTCCCGAGGGAAGCCCTACGCGTGCAGTGAGTGTGGGGAAACCTTTGCGTGGATCTCACATTTCATTGATCATCTCAGAAGCCACAGTGGCAGGAAGCTGTATGCATGCCAGGGCTGCTGGAAGACCTTCCACTTCAGCCTAGCCCTTGCTGAGCACCAGAAGACCCATGAGAAAGAGAAAATCTACGCACTGGGGAGGGCCCTGGGACCCCACCCTGCTGCGTGTGGAGCCCATGCCGGTGGGAGGCTCAGTGGGCGCACAGGCTGTGTGGCAGGTGATGTTTTCCCTGTGCACTCGGAGGCACAGAGATGAGCTGCTTTGCTCTCAGTGTCCCTAGAGGACAACTTTGCCTGCCCAGGATTCCCGAGTAACGTATCCCTCTCCCTTGAAACCCTTGCGTGGCTTCTTGCAGTGTCTGTGTGGACGTGAGTCTGTGTTTTCTAAATGAGCTAATGTGGCTAAAGCACTTAGAACCTCGTGAAGCCCTCGACTCCTTGTAAACACACCCTTGCAGATGCCCACATGCAAGCACGAGCTGTCAGGTGTGAACGAAGATTCCCCTTTCTTCCATAGCCATTTTAGCACCACCCGCGCACTGGAACATCTGTCATTGTGCAGAGTGTAGAGTTGCCTTAAAGTGTGTGATCTGCCAGCTCTTGCCCAAGTCAACTTTGTCTCTGTTCCGTCTGTTCAAGCTCTCCAGAGCTTCTGCTCAAGCTCTTTGGTCCTTTCGTAAACACCTGATGTCAAGTTCACTTCTGAATCCTCACTATCCAACTGTTTCCTAGTTAACGCACGTGTGTACGTGTATGGAGCAGCTTAACAAAGATCACAAAAATGCTTGGATCCTAGTAACGCAGTGTTTTCAGACCATGCATCTCAGCGCATTAGTGAGTTGTGAAATCAAATTAGTGGGTGGCCACCAGCATAACAAAACAATGAAATAGAATTAAATAGGTAAAAATTCATCATGTAGTAAAGGCAGATATTGTTTTGTGAAACTTTTCAGCTATGTATCTAAATATGAGACCTGGTTGCACTGGAAGATGCATCTCTTACTCAGAGGGTGGAGGGTCACGATCAGAGCAGGTTGAAAACACCAGTAAAGATTGATGAGATGTGTCTGCCTGGGCAAGCGGAACTTCTTGGGCTACATAGGGTGATCTCTCGATTTTTGCATTTATTCTCAGATTAGAGCATTGTTTCTGTTGCCTGAGCATAATAAACTCTTAACTGCTTCTTGTAGATAAACTGGTGCCTCTTTCTGTCATGGTGTTGGAGCAGGCAGTCTGTTGTAACAGTGCCCAAATCACAGATGCTTAACCTAATAAAGGATTTATTTCTTGCACTCACATGACAGTCTTGTTTGTGTTGTTGCTTGTGTGTGGATGGGAGGGGAGCTCTACTCTGTGCAGTGACGTGGGGATCCAGGCTATGTCCCTGTTGTGGCTCTCTTTTCCACTGGACTGGAGCGTGTGGGGGAAAGCTGCAGTTGCTTTAGCTGGGAGACGACACACATCAGTTCCACTCATGTACCCTTGGAGGGCCATGATCTCGTGGCCCCAGTCACGTGTGAGGGTCTGGGACTATCGTGCCCCTCAGCACCCCCATCCTAAGCTGGGTGTGTCTCTGGCAATTTTTTTTTTTTTAAACCTACATTTGCCCTCTGAACTCTTCTTCCCAGCCTAACCCATGAGCTTGCCTCTCTCGCTGCAGGGAGGTAACACCTGAGGTGTTCCTGCTTTCAGCTTCAGGGCCGCTGATGGGTCCTTCATTATCAGAAAGCCTGGTTCTCCATCTGTCCATTTCCTATCTGAGGTCTCCTTTAGTGCACAGCTAGATGTTGGTGCCTTTTTATATTTTCAAATTTTTATTTAGAAATAATTTCAGACTTACAGAAAAATCATCCAACCCCACCTATGTGAACATTTCCCCCTGCTTGCCTGTGATTCATGCCCCCACCACACAACCTGGGAGTGTCTGAGGTCCACGTTACTACTGTTGATGATTCCTTTGCTCAAAGTGCTGTCCAATTTCTCCACCTTATGATTACTTTTTCCCCTTAGCTAATAAAGCAGTCTGTGGGGAGACACTTCAAGATAATGCAAATACATTGCTTCTCACCAAAATGCCCCCCCTCCCAGTTTATCCTCCATTGACGGTTCTTGCCATGATGGTTTTAGAGTTGTTGGTTACCTAACTAATACCAGCCCTCCTTCCAGGCTCACCACCCAGCCCTGGGCATTCTGCTGCAAGCCAGCACCTCCTTTCTCTCCATTTATTTGTCCTTACAATCAGAATGGACTTATGGATTCCTGTGTTTTTAGTGTTTTTTCAAGTTTTATAACTTATTACCATCCTTAGTTATTTTGGCACTCAAGTTGTCCCAGATGTGGCCAGAGTCCCTTCAAGAAGGCTCCTGTATCCCTGTGACATGCCTCCACTTTTTGAACAATTCTTTTCTTTTTAGTATAGTAAGATATTCCAAGCCCAAATTGTTTCTACCCTGAAATCAGCCATTTTCCAGTTCCAAAGAACTGGTTCCTTTCAGTGGGGATGCTATGAGACCAAATCCGAGTGCCAGGTGTATTCATTGCTACTAGAGTATCTTCTGGTGAGCTGGGAAATGTAGACATACACACACACACACACACACACACACACACACGTAGGTACACACAAAAAGGCCTATGTGTGCTCATATGCACATATATACACGTATACAATACCTCTATTTGCATTCTAGTACTCCCCGATACTTTTATGTCAATAGTGAGAACTCTAAAATCAACGTATTTACTAGTATACTAAATTCTAAAATACCTCTCAAAATCATTTCAGAATTGCTTTTCTCAAATGACTACAAACACCAAACCTATTGAAAAGATGTCAGGATTTGTTTGCTCTTCCCCTGCCACCATCATCCTGACCAAGGCATTGGATGATTTATTCTACAGAGAAACAAAAAATATAGCCAGATGTTCCCACTTGTTAATCTCAGATGAAGCTGGGTTAGTTCAGGGTTAGGGGCATTGGGGTTGTGCTGAGGATCCCCCATCCAAAGGGGTAGGGATGTGGCCCATTGAGAAAGATGTAGCAGATGGAAAGCACAAGAAGTCAGCCCTGGTCTCTCCAATGGAGCTGGAAGGGCTGGAAAGTGTACAGGTCATGGGGCACTGAGCCACGACTCAAAAAGGACATAATATCTAGAGGGCAAGAGAGAGCCCCAGATGCACTGACATGAAGAACAGAATGGAGTTCCTGGCTAGTTTCCACAGGGTGTCCGAGGATGACTGTTCACAGAGTGGTCAGGGAAGGGCAAATCCCACAAATGGAAACCTGGCAAGATGGGAATAAATTTCAATGGGAAGAAGATGCTTAAATACCCTCTGTTACAGACCGAATTGCCCCCCACCCCCAGATTTATACACTGAAGCTCTAACCCCCCATGTGACTATATTTGGAGATAGGGCCTGTGGGGAGGTGATCAGGGTGGGGCCATAATCCCATAGCACGGATAGGATGGATATCCGTATAAGAAGAGGAAGAGCAGAGATGACTCTTCATCGCCTGTGCATAAAAGAAAGGCTGTGCAAGGACACAATGAGAAGGTGGCTATCTACAAACCGGGAAGAGAGCTCTCACTAGAAACCAACTCTGACAGCACCTTGATCTTGGACTTCCAGTGAAGAACAACTCCAGAACTGTGAGAAAATTTCTGTGGTTTAAGCCACCCACCCTGTGGTATCCAGCTGTGGGAGCCTGAGCCGACTAATACAGGCCTTCCATCATGATCTGGGTGAGAGTTTTGTAAACCAGTGTCAACCAGTGTGACTGCTTTGGAAAGCAAACAGCCCAATCATGCTAAGAACCACTATGCCATTTGTATACTTTGAGTCTTAAGTTTTAGGCATGGTGATTTTTCTCAAAAAATTAAAACCAAGAGAAAAGCTACATAAAATGAGATGCTGAAATCCTTTCTGGCCCTAGGTGGGATATTACAAGTAAAGTATCGAGGAAACCGCATGGTGGCCTGGTGGCAGTTGGACTTCCTACGTGGTGTCTCAGGGTTCCAAGCACAAGCACCACAGTGAACAAGGTGGAAACAGCACGGCCTCTACTGAGCCTGTGTTCACACCCTTCATCTTTCCTTGTTGGTCTTCAACTTTTGTGTCAATAATTGAGACATACCAGCAACTCTCCAGGTAAGTGAGGACCTCTAGTCAGGAGTGTACTTGCCTCTGCCATTTTTCTGATACTCTGGGTGTAGCTTCAACTTCCCTCCAGGGATGTGGCCCTGCTAGGGAGGGAACTCTCATCTCACTCCCTGATGGAGGATAGAAGTGATACTGTGGGCACCTCCCCATGGTTCCCAGTTCTGTGCTGTATTCCTGTGTGTGTCATTGTGGGGGCAGGGGAGCAGGGCTGCACGGGACAGCAGGAGCTTGCGTGACTCTGTTTCTCAGTCATCTGGCATTTTCAAAGGACTGTGGAAGAGTGTGGTTGGGTTCCATTTTTACTGAACTGAACTGGAATAGAGGAGCCCTAACATGTTTTCCAAATGCAGTGTTCTCCAGTAAGAAGTATAATCCTAGAGAGTCCGAACTGTGCACAACTGGCATGACCTATTTTCTACATAAGATTCAGGGGTAGGAGCCTGTCATGCCATTTATTTAAAGAAGCTCATCATCTCAGCACATCTGGTTTCCTTGAGTACAAGACGCAACACAAGGATAGAAGCCCAGGGAAAAGGAGGAGGACAAAACAACTGACCAGAGGGCCGAGGCTATTGAGCTGCCCACGCCAGTCCAGTCCAGCCACTGGAAATGAGCAAATGAGCACCAGAAAGGCTACAGGGAACTGAGGTGTGCCTCAAATGTATAGTATACACTGGATTTCAAAGATGTACTATACAGAAAGTAAGCAAAACATCTCATCAGTGGTCTTTTATAGTGACATGTTGAAATGGTAACATTTGGGATATACAGGGACAGATATTAATTTCACCTGTTCTGCTTCTTAAATGGGACTATGACAATAGCTAAAATTACTGATGTGGCTTGCATTGTTTCTACTGGAGACGGCTGTTTTCTTAAGTGGCTTATAAATGACTATGAAATTAATTCCAAAAAAGGGAAGGGGAGGCATTGCATAAGCATACTGGGGACTACTGGAAGACTATTTGTAATATCCTTCCCCAAAGGGAGAAATTTCAAGTTAACTGGAAACTTACATCCTGGCATTGTGATCGGAAAACCAAACCAACCGATATAACCCTATGGTTGGTGACCAAATCCAGCCAATGCAATTTAAATATGGGTTCTAATGAGGATGGCAAGTCACCGTTCAGGGGTTGTGGTTGTCAGAGAGACTGCTGTTAGTGGATTCAGGATTTAATGTAATACTATGGATCTTCAAGATAAATTATACAAAAACAAAAGCTTAAACACCAAGAAGAATCAATGAAAACAATCAAAAGAAGATTAACTTGTACATTTCTCAAAAGAGATAAGCCTTGGGGCGCCTGGGTGGCACAGCGGTTAAGCGTCTGCCTTCGGCTCAGGGCGTGATCCCGGCATTGTGGGCTCGAGCCCCACATCAGGCTCCTCTGCTATGAGCCTGCTTCTTCCTCTCCCACTTCCCCTGCTTGTGTTCCCTCTCTCTGGCTGTCTCTATCTCTGTCAAATAAATAAATAAAATCTTTAAAAAAAAAAAAAAGAGATAAGCCTTGCAAAATATAAGGTTCCAATGTGGAAGTGCTGTTGTTCATAAGATGGTGGCTTAACAAAGGAAAAATCTTCCTTTTTGTGAAACAGCAACATCTGTGTTTCTAATGCCTGTGAGTCCTGTAGAGAAATTTATAGTCACCTTGTACCATTCATAAGCACCCCTCCCAAGAATGTAATGTGCAATAATGATAAATTCTGAGTATATCTGGTTTCTGTATATAAAAAGCATTTGTTGGGTTTCTCACCACTTTGAAAATCTCTAGTTTGGAATATCGTGAATCCTTGGACAGAAGCCATCTCCAGATCTGCTACATTTTTTTTCCCATTTCTCTTTTTTGTAGGTTCTATGATGTAGCATTAGTGGGCACTCATGACTGAAAGTCCTCAACACTGATTTACTCCACATGTCCTTACTACTGTCTGGATGTTCTGCTATCCAGGGATGGATGCCCTAGAGCTCCATCTTCCCACAGTCCTTTCCGTCGCTTCTCTCTGAGGGTGTCTGAGGCACGTACTATGTGTGAAGGCTTGCATATGCATATACTCGTATTGTTTCCATTGAGAAAGACTGGGTCACATCTAGTAAGGGATGAGCTATGTCTTAAGGCTTTCCCATGTCCCAGTGAGTGTGAAGTGGGTCTACCCAGTATGAGTTCTCTGGTGCTTGGTAAGGGATGAGCTGTGTGTGAAGGCTTTCCCACAGTCCCTGCACTCATAGGGCTTCTCTCCCGTGTGGATCCTCCGGTGCTGAGTGAGGTGGGTGCTCTGCCTGAATGATTTCCCACAATCCTGACATTCATAGGGCTTCTCCCCAGTGTGTGTCCGCTCATGCTGGCTGAGTGATGAGCTGTGGCTGAAGGATTTTCCACACTCATTGCACCCGTAGGGCTTTTCCTTGGTGTGAATCCTCTGGTGTTCTATGAGAAGGGAGCTCTGGCTGAAGGCTCTGCCACATGCATTACATTCATAAGGCTTTTCTCCTGTGTGGATCCTCTGATGCTGAATGAGTGGGGCAAGCTGGCTGAAGGCTCTGCCACACTCGTTACATTCATAGGGCTTCTCTCCAGTGTGGATTCGCTGGTGTTTGGTGAGGGATGAGCTGTGGCTGAAGGCCTTGCCACAGTCGCCACACTCGTAGGGCTTCTCCCCTGTGTGGATTCTCTGATGTTGAGTGAGGTGTGTGCTCTGCCGGAAGGCCTTCCCACACTGGCTGCACTCGTACGGCTTCTCTCCTGTGTGCGTCCGCTCGTGCTGGCTGAGTGATGAGCTGTGGCTGAAGGTTTTTCCACACTCGTTGCACCCGTAGGGCTTCTCTCCTGTGTGGATCCTCCGATGCTCAGTCAGGAGCGTGCTCTGGCTGAAGGCCTTCCCGCACTCATTGCACTCGTACGGCTTCTCTCCCGTGTGGGTCCTCTGGTGCTGAATCAGCGGTGTGATCTGCGTGAAGGCCTTCCCACACTCGTGGCACTCATAGGGCTTCTCCCCCGTGTGAATTCGCTGGTGTTTGGTCAAGGAAGAGCTGTGGCTGAAGGCCTTGCCGCACTCCCCACACTGGTAGGGCTTCTCCCCTGTGTGGATTCGCAGGTGCTGGGTGAGGTGGATGCTTTGCCGGAAGGCCTTCCCACACTCGCCGCACTCGTAGGGCTTCTCCCCAGTGTGAGTCCGCTCATGTTGACTGAAGGACGACCTGAAACTGAAGGATTTCCCACACTCGCTGCACTCGTAGGGCTTCTCCCCTGTGTGAGTTCTCTGGTGCTGGATCAGTGGGGCAATCTGGTTGAAGGTTTTCCCACACTGAGTACACTTGTAAGGTTTCTCGCCAGTGTGGATTCTCTGGTGTTTGGTAAGTGCCGAGCTGTTTCGGAAGCCTTTTCCGCATTCATGACACTCATAGGGTCTCTCTCCCGTGTGTGTTCGGTGGTGCTCAATAAGTGCTGAGCTGTGACTAAAGGCCTTTCCACATGCCTGACATTTGTAGGGCTTCTCCTTTGCATATATTTTCTGTTGAGCATTTAACCCTGGGTCTGGCTTCCCCCTCTTCCCACGTGTCCCCAGCATGTGGAGGTCTTGTCTTTCAGGAGTCATTGGCTGAGCTGGGAGACTGGGGCTCAGAATCAAGTTTTCCCCAAACCCATTCACCTGCTGCTGCTGCTGCATGGGTATCTTCAGAGGCGTGAATGCTGCCTGCACCACGTGGCTATCTCGGCTCTCGTGACTCTGTCCCCAGTGGCCCTTGGCATTGTCACTCTCAGAGTACCACAGACTATCCCACAGGAAACTTTTCCACCAGGGCACTGCTTGCTATTTCTTCAGTGATGTCTTGCTTTGGAGCTGACAGTTTGGTTTTGGGTTGAGTTTCCAAATCTGAAAGAAACAAAAATGGAGATGTTCCTTATTTCAGTTTAGGGGGAAGAGTTTGTGGTGGGTGTGTAGCTAAAGAATAAAACTGATGGTCTTGAAAGGCTGAAGGCACAAGTGACTTTGAACCATTTAAATTCAGTTTTGTAAATAAGGGAAGGAACAGGAGCAGAGAGAAAGCACAGAGAATAGTCAGGGTGGGGAAGCTGGTGTAGGGACATGAAGGGAGCTTGCAAGGGGAGCACAGAGAATGAGGGCAGGGAGAGGATGCAGGGCAGACAGCAAGCATCTAGGGAAGCCGTCAATAGATGCCCCAGGCTGGAAAGGGCAGAGCAATGGCCAGAAGCAGTCTCCAAGTGCCAGGTAGTGACGGAGGAAGAGCCGCTTCTCACAGGTTAAGAACCAGCCAGCCCAGTCCTCCCACTGCTCAGATCCAGTTTCTTCTTGGTGGTCTCTTGCTGCTGTTTCACCTCAGCCAGACGTAAAGTAACCACCAGCTCCCCCAGACCAGAGACAGCTGAGCTCTGTATTGCCAGAAGCAGGATAAATGACCTGAGGTGAACAAGAGGACTTGGACCTGGTCCGTTGAGTCTGTTTCACCCACTGGGAGCACCCTGAGGGCAGGGCTTCTGTCCACCTTGGTCACCACTGCACCCCTGGCCACGGCAGAGGCCAACAGACAGGCTGAATGAACAAACAAATGTGGCAGGACTGCCTTTTGGCCCCAGTACCCAGTCTGCCCTGCACAGCCATGGCCTCAGTGCATGCCGTCCCCACCCCAACACTGGATTGGCCTAAAGGTGTGAGGCGAGCACCCTGCCCATTTATATTATGCTCTAATGAAGTGTTCAGGGGAAAAAGAAGAGGTCAAGCCAGGTGTGGCTGGCAAAGTAGTGGCTCCCAAGTATGTCCATGTTCTGATTCCTAACCAGTGAGGAATGAGAGTTGCTAACCATTTGACATTAGCTCATCATCTGCGATTACCGTGGGTTATCCTGGTGGGCCCAAGGCAATCGCAAGAGTTCTGATCTGTGAGAAAGATGTGAGATGACCTCAGGGCCATGCTCACTTGGAAGATGGACGAGGCTGTGAGTCAAGGAGTGCGGGCACCTCTGGAAGCTGGAAAGTAAAAGGAAATGGGTTGTCGCCAGGCTCTGCAGAAGGAACACTGCCTGCTGCCACCTGCACTGTAGCACAGTGACACCCATTTTGGACTTCTGACCTCTAGAACTGGAAGATAATTCATGTTGCTTTAAGCCACTAAGTTTGTGGTCATTTGTTAAAGCAATCCTAGAAAGCGAATACCCCAGGTGAAGGCTGCTTGCTCCTGAAGCTGGAGACTCTGTTGTGACCCCCTCCCACACACTGGCTATTTTTCCTGGGCCCTGGTGATGGGCCACTGCTTAACCTGGGTCAGAGTCTGACACCAGTGCCGGGACAGCCCCACTTCCTACAGAGCTGGTATTGGTCTCAGGAGATGAATAAGATGTTTGAAGAACACAGCCCCCAAGGACATGTGGAAAAGCCCAGACTGGATCCACTGACCCACAGATACAGGAGTAAGATTCTGTGGTTTAAACCACTGAGGCTGGAGTGTTTGTTACATAGGAAGAGCAGGCTGCTGCCCCACTGTTCCTTCTGCCTGGAATTCATTCTACCAGCTTATTTCGTGGCGGCACTGTTCCCATGACTCAGGCTTTCAGCTCACATGTCACCTCCCTGGAGAGGCTAGCCTATCTCTGCTCAGGTCCTCCCCACAACCTGGCCTCTGCCTCATGACCTGTGTTCACTTCCTCAGCATTCGTTATACGCCATGAGCGTCTTGTGCAGCTATTATTCTACCTGTTTACTGCGTGCCCCTTCCCTCACCAAGAAGGTAAATTCACTGAAAGTCTCTCTCACAGCAGAACAGGTGCTTGGTGCATGTTTACTGAAAGACTGAGTAGTCAATTTGCTCTGAAGAATGCGAGAACAGATATGGAGAGAGGGTGCCACAGGGGTGAATGGGCTCCTCCCAGCCCTGCAGGGCTCTCCCCTCACCTAAGCACACATCCGCTGCACACCACTCCTCCTCCTGCTCCAGCAGGGAGATGACATCCAGCTTGGGGAGCCAGCATCCTGCTCAAGTGGAGACCCGTGAGTGCGCGTTTATGTTCAAGGACCCTCCTCACCCCTCTGTCCACTGCACCTTCCTTCTTCCGGGACCCACTTGGCTGCAGGCCCCAGAGGCCACAGTTGTGGTAAAGGCCCTGATGTCAGGCCCCACAGGGACCCCAACCCTAGCTCTGGGGGGACGTGTGACCCAGCCCCAGCCAATCAGAGCTCTGCTGCTTCCCCTGCCCGCTGGCAACAATGACCAGTGTGGAGGAGATCTGGCTGCCACACAAGACAACCCATGGGCCTTCCATGGATGCCCAGGACACAGATCCTGTCTTTTCTGCTGGCCTCAGACACAGAAGAGGCATCTGGCAGCTCTCTTCTCACCTCCAGAAGTCCCATCCGTGAATGAAGGCAGAAAGAGGTGGCACTGGAGGTATGAAGTGAGGGGCTCCTGACAGACCACAGGAAGACTCAGGTCTACCCTGGGATTCTGCAGTCATGGGACCCACTGTGACCCTCTTACCCCATGATTTTCTGCTTCTGGCATTTTCAAGTGGGATCTGTAATTTGCAACCAAACATCAGGTCTCTAAAGCCAAAAACTCATCCGAGGTATCTGCTTTTAAGGCCTAGACCTACTCCTACTTTTAACCCAGGAGAATTAGAATCTGTGCTGGGGCAGAACATTGGGGGTTCAGTTGTGGCCTTACCCACGGAGACCAGGAGCCTGAAGGTCTCTAGCATCACATCGCGGTACAGGGTCCTCTGGTCAGGCTCCAGCTGCCCCCACTCCTCCTGGGTGAAGTCCACAACTATGTCCTCAAAAGTCACTTGTTCCTGAAACAAATGTCACACACAAATGTCCTCACCCAGGCCAAGCCTGGCAATGGCTGCTAGTGAGAGCAGCTGGTGGACGGGGACAGCCAAGCTGGCAGGGGGAGGGGTTTTCTCAGATCTGAGGATTTGGTCCAGGTTTTCCTCTGGGGCCTGAGGGCTCTGCTGGAGGAGAGGGGTTCTTAAGATATAAGGAGATACACCCTAGTCGTGCAAACACAGGGCCCCTGAGATGCCATCATGGCGGTGACCAAGGGAGGGGCACGAAGGAGCCCTGGGAGACTGAAAACCTCCCACACATCAGCTAGAATGTCCGCTGGTGTCCATAGCTGCAGTCACCAAGCCGCACACTCATGTAAATCTGCACTGTGCATTAACAATACCTGAATACAAAGTGGGGAGAAAGAAAAGAGCCAGTGGAATGGTGGGAACAAGCAAATGATCCGGACTGGGGGGGGGGGTCTCCAGTCATGGGATCCCTGGGGACCGTTTCCTCATCTTTAATTTTGGAAATTTACATATTGGGGTAAAAACATGATCCCCAAGGACAACGGCTAATGGTGGCTCCTGGGGTGATTCCCGTCACTACCACACTTGTGTGTGTTTTCTGAAATTCCCACACGATGCCAGTTTCTTCCATGACTGGGTGGGGAATTTACGATTTTCTTAAAGGCACGTGAGGGGCAGGGGCAGACATCCACAAAGGCAGTTTCATCTCACCAAATCAAGTACTGTGGATGGCCGGCGGGAGAGGGTAGGTGGGGAGCAGAGGCAAAGTCCAGGGCCTCACCTTGACAATGGTGTCACTGCCCTGTGTGAGGGGAGTGAGGGACACAGGGTACTCAAATACTGGATCCTCGCCCAACTGGCAGCATCTGCCTCTGCTAACATTTCTTCCACCAGAGGGGAGATGTGGGGCAACACGGGTATGAACTAGATACCTGGGGGTGGCACTGTCAAGATTTGGCTCTAGACCCAGATGATCGGGCTTCAAACTCCAGCCCCAGGTCCATCTTTTAAAGTGCTCTGTGCCACCCTGCCCTCATCTGTGAGTTAGTAAGAACTCCCTGAGAAGGCTGTTGGGAGGAGTAAGAGAATTCACATGATGTGTGTGCCCTGGGCCTGGCACATAGTGAGTGCTTTACCTGTGTGAGCCATCATTCAGGCAGGTGTGCTGGGGGGGGCTTGAGGATGTTTTATTTTCTTTCACCAATTTCCCCATTTCAGCTACATTTTCCAGACTCACTAGGTCTTAGTAGTTATCTCCAGAGTCTAGTGAGTGCAGGTCACTGTTCTGGGCACCGAAGATGCCAGGGAAACAAGAGACACAGACCTGGCCATGTGTTGCTCATGTGCTAGTATGGGAGCTGACAAGAAGGGTATGGGAGCTGACAAAAAATGAAATTCCAGGAGGGGTCAGTGCTCTAGACAAGGTGGGAGGGATGCTGCTGGAATAGCCATGCAGAGGTCTGGAAGAAGAGCCACGAAGGCAGTGGGATATGTGCCAAGCACTGGGGGCACTGGTGGGGGCGTGTGGTCTGAGGTGGGCCCAGGCGTTCTGAGCTCAGGCCTGGCTCGGCCACTCCCAGCTGTGTGGCCTCAGCCTGTGACGTGCCTCTGTGTCTTAGTTTCCTCATTCCAACCTCATGGGGCTGATGTGGGGGTAGGATAAGGTGAAGTGTGTCCAGCACTGACCACAGGCTTTGACACATTTCCACCCATTCACTGAGTGCTTACTGGTCTGGGCCTTTGCACGTGGCAAAGATGGTCAGAACTGCTTCCCAAGGCCCTAGGCCCCCTGCAGCCAGCCTAGGAGACCTTGTTCTCGGTCTTCCTGTTACATGTGTGTGCCTGCCCTTTATGGAAAGTGCCTGGCATGGTTCCACCTCCAGGCCTTTGCTCATGGTATTCCCCCGGCCTGGAACATTATCCCTGTGGGCCTTGATCTCACTCCCTACCCCCAAGCAGGTCTCTGTTTGGGGGCCACTTCCTCAGGCAGGCCTTCTGGGCTATATTGGTTAATGCCTGGTGCCCAAACCCATCTTCTGGGCCTCATTTTCCTGCACAACACTTGGCACATTTGTATTCCTTATAGGGACTGTAAGCCCCACAGGGATGGTAATTTTTTGCTTGTCTGTTCCTACAGCTGCATTTCCTACAACAGTGCCTAAAAGGGCACCTGGTCAATGGCAAGTACTAAGTACCTGTCGCCTAAGGGACTGGATGGAGAGAGTGAGTTGGGAGTACACACCAGAACCCTGTGTCGAGAAAGTGCCAGACACATCAGTGGAATGGATGAGTGCTGTCTGGCAGAGTAGACTAGGGCAGGTGAAGGAATCAGGGAGATCCTCTCAGAGGTGGTGAGGTGGGAGATCTGGAGGAAGATGGAGCTGACTAAAGCACATTCCTGGCAGGGGGCAGAGAAAGGGCAAAGGCCCTGACAGCAGAATGAGTTGGTGGGGACCTGAGGCCAGGGCCTGGGAGGCCCGAATGTGAGGGTGGTGGTGTACTCACCGGGGTCCCAGCAGCAAGGAGCCCAGCAGTCATTCCCTCCTCCTCTGGCCTCTTGGAGGAACAGCTAGGTCCTCAGCAGGCAGTTCTGGGGGGAAAGGGGATGTGAGAGACTGGGTGAGTAACTGTAGTGACCAGAAACCCCACACCCTGGAGTCTGTGTGCAAGTAGGGTTTTGGCTGCTAGAGCCTGGAGCCCTGCACCCAGGCTAAACCCAATGGTAAAACCTCAGCTTGGCATTTTCCAGGTGCTATTCCAGGCATTGTTGGCGGATTACCTTGAATTTTCCTGCCCCGTTTCACAAATAGGAAAACTGAGGCCATGGCGAGCAAGGGACACATCCCCAGTTGCCCAGATGGATGGTGACTATTTCTGTTACTATGACAGAAAGCTGGACAGTTATGGAGTCTTCGGGCACTGTTTGCCTTGGTTTCCCCCTCCTATAAAATGAGATTGATGACCCAGCACAGAGATTATAGGAATTAAGGTGTGGCAAGGGCTGAAAATGGAGGCTGGCACAGCAGTATACACGTGAAGGCAATCGGTGCTGGAAGGAAAGCCTCTTGCTTCAGCGAGCATCTACTTATCATCCACAACATGCAGGGCCCTCATCCCTGGCTGAGCGCCCCAAATGAAAGTCAGGCCAAAGGTAGTATGTATTTCCCTTGTCTCTCTGTACCTCCCCTTGATAAGCTTCCTGATTTTGTCCCGTTCCACTTGTGCCCTGTTGTCTTCACAGCAGTTTCCAAGATGGGAGTTATCTTCTTTAGTGATGTGTTGACAGGTTTCTTATCATCTCCCTGACTCCCCTGGGGGCTCTTGGGTATAGGATAGGGCCTGGCACCCAGAACATCCAAATACCTACGTACTTGCTGAATTAATGAAGGAGCCTGGATGGTACTCAATGACTTTAACATAATGAGTCTGTTTTCTGGGTCCCAGGCGGCTGGGAGTAAAGTCTTGTGCTTTTGGTCTCCCTCACAATCATCCTGAGAAGCCGCTCAGTAACGGTGAAGCTCCAGAGATGACTTCTCAGGGGGGCCTCGGCCCTCCCCACCCTCCAAACCCCGGACGTTCCACCAAAGCAGGGGAAGGATGCAGGTCAGGATGGCTCCAGTCTCTGAAGGGTCGGACCAGCTAGCATCTCTGACTGTGACCCCGAAGCCGGAGGCGCCCACTCCGTTTACCATAGCCAGGGCCCCACCCTGGCCCCAACTCCTCTCCTCGCCCCCGGAATCACCCCCACCCTCAATCCGGGCCCCGCCCACTCGGCACCGCCCCCATAGCGACCAGCCCCGGGCCCAAAGCAGGAAAAGGGACTCTCCACAGACGCACGCGGGAAGACCCCGGATGCCCGCCCGCCTCGGTCTCCTTCGTTCCGGCCACCCCAGTCTCACTCACCAGCGGGACGACAGGACAAAGGCCGCGGCCGGCACCAGCTGGGTCTGCGCCTGCGCAAGAGGGCGCCCAACTACATCTCCCAGAGGGCAGCGCGCGCATTTCCGGTCGTTTCCGTGCTCGCCTCGTCCCCACCCAGGGCAGTGGCTCCTGCGCTCGGAGTACGAGTCCGGCCTCGCGGACCCCTGCCGGCCTTAGCCTCGCCTCACCGCCCAAAAGCCTTGTACGCCGCATTCTCCTGTCTGATGGTCGAAGACTACGCCCGCCGTTGACCGGGAGAGCGCCTGCGCAGGCAGGCGCCAAACTACAACTCCCGGAGGCCCATGCGCGGGTTCCGTGCGCATCGGCCCCTGCCGTCCGGTCTTGCGGGAACCGAGTTCGAGTTTCGACGCGGGTGCTTATGGCGCCGTCACAAGTGTCCAGTTTCCGCGGGCTGTGTCGTGGGCCCCGCGAGCGTCGCCCCCGCACTCTTAAGCTGTAACTGGCCGGGAACTAGTGTAGAGAGAGTGGTCGGGGGCTCAGGGGAGTCAGGGAGGACGCTGAGCAGAGGCCGTGGGAAGATCCCGAGGAGCAGTCTCTGCAAGGAGGACCCAGCCAGGCTGAGGCCGCGTGGGCAGGGCCTGTGAGTCAGGTGAGTCTTCTCGGAGCGAGGGCATACTGCTTTCATGTTGGAAACTCCCGTAAACTTTATTGTTGTAAAACAAACTGGTGTTTCCCCAAAACAACAAAAAGTGCAAGACACAAAAACGGCACACAAGAAAATTAAAACAGATTCATTCACTAAGATGCCAAATACAAGCGCCGTTTACGTTTTACCTCGCCGACCCTGCCTTGCAGTATTTAGGACGTGGTTGTAGGAAACATCCCATGATAGACATATTTTTAAACTGCTTTACATCATTGTCAGATGTGTGCATTTGAACAGCATTCTTTTTTTTTTTTTTTAAGATTTATTTGTGAGAGTGAGAGAGCGCGCTCAAGCAGGGGGGAGGAGCAGAAGGAGAGGGAGAAGCAGACTCCCCACTGAGCGGGGAGCCCAACGAGGGGCTGATCCCAGGATCCCGGGGTCATGACCTGAGCCAAAGGCAGATGCTTAACTGACTGAGCCACCCAGGCATCCCATGAACAGCACCATAATATTCAAAGCTGCTGTGTCCTCACAGAATTTGTCATTGGCTGAACATTGACCAAGGCCTGCTAGGGGCTGGGCCCAGGGTACCGCAGCCACCAGTGGACCAGGCACCAGTGGACAAGGTGTGCACGTTAGCCATTCACCCACTCAAGCCAGACTTTATTTCACTGATGTGCATGGACCGTCTCTGGAGCAGGGTGTGAAAAGAATCTAACCAGGGCTGAGCCACGTGCATTTGCCACTTTAAGAAAGACTAATTGATTCAAGTCAGGGCTTGCATGCTGGATTTGAAGCTGAGAAAAAGTGTCAAGACAAGGGCATTTTTTCTTTGACTGGAACAACAATTTATTTGAAACAGCTCTGAAAACAGCAGAAAAGACAGTAGGAATTCTCACGTTAGGGAAAAACCTACTGGGTACCTTTTCTTTACACATAAAGACACTTGAAAAGATTAGGCTGATTCTCACATGAGTAAAAGACTTTAAATTTCATAAGCCCTACAACAGTGGTTGTTATGAAAAAATATGATGGATGGCTCAAAATCAGAATGCACTGATGTAATCAAGGCAAAGACAAGCTTATCGGCTTTTGTTTAAAGAGTCTTGTACATTCAGACTATAAAGGCCCACATTTGTGATTGTCATACTGACAGCCCACCTTCTCTTCTTTGTACTAGTGTATGAAGGTTTTAAAATACGCATAAAATGTCAATTATCAGTTCTCTCACCTGCAAACCAAAATCAAAAAGATATTTTTTTTCTGTTGGTTTTTTTCTTCCACAAAATGTATACTCTTCCCCCTATTTTCCTTTTACTGTATCAAAAGGTGTGTATACACTTCTCATGATCAGATCTTTTCCCCAAAGGTCTGGGCAGAGTCCTGGTAATGAGTTGTTGATGGTGCCACACAGACTTGCCTGCTCATGGGGACATACCCCAGCCCTAATATTGAGCCAGGTTGCCCTGCCCAGCTCCCTTGGGACTTGCCCCTCTGTTACCTTCCTCTACCCTCCTAATCCTTGTTTTTTTCCGGCTAGCTTTCAGAAACTCAAATGCCTGCAGGGGCTGGGCTCTAAAGGGATGAGTGCTGATGGTTTCTACCAAGTGATGCCATGTGGACAGGTAAGCCCAGTGTACCAGGTCTGTAGTTCTGGAAAGAAACCAAAGATTTGGATTTGTGTGTGGAATCTCTTGATTCACAGGAAATTCAAAGGGTTTAAGAACACTGTCAATTAAACAAGGTGATCTGAAGGCTAGCTCTGTGTTGCCTTCACTCCTCCAGACCATGTTGAAGCCAGTGGCAGGTCCCCACTCATGCCAGTCTCAGCTTTCTCTAACCACAGGGGTCGCCTCCACCTGGCTGTGACAGGACGGCACCAGGAGTAGTTGCATTAAGAATCAGTGTAGGTTTCAAGAAATTCTATAATCATCATGGATAGCACAACTTCATTACACTCTGTTTTTGTTAAATTATTTGATATATACATTTAAATATATTACAGTGTTTAGCCTTGTGTATATATTTCATCCTTAAAGAAAAAATCACTTTGGGAGCCTCAAAACCTAGCAATGCCCAGGCCTCTGCTCCCAAAGGCCCTGGCTGCTGTGGGGAGGAGGATCTGTTTGCCTCTGGTTCTGGAGCATGAGATGGTGAGGACTTGCACTGCATCACAGCACCCAGTACCTGGCCCAGCAGATGCTCTGTGACAAGAACTGGAAGACAGACAAGGAGGCTGGGAAGAGTCCCAATGGGTAGGTGTTGGGGTCTTTCAGGGGACACTGGCAGACGAAGGTACAGGGTGAGCCAAGCATGCATGGAGTGAGCAGAAAGAGAAGAGGGGGGCTGGTGCTCTATCTCACTACAGCTTAAGCCGCATCCTGGGACTAGGCAGGCTGGGCAGTTAACTCAATTTGGCAGCTTTGGTGAATCGGGATTCTGAGGAGTGACTCTCCAGGCCCAGGACCCTGGGTCACATCCGTGCCTGTGTCAGCCAAGGCAAAGAGTGTTGAGGGTGGCCTTCCATGGTGCTGCCACCCCATCTCCTCAGGGGTCTAAGTAAGGCTTCCTTGGCTGATCACTGCAGCCCTGTGGTGGGGTCTTGGCAGTGGCTGTAGCTCACTCATTGATTACCATTCACCCATCCTCACTTGCAAAGGGCTGCTCTATGCTGGGCGCTGGTAAAATGCTATAGTGAAGCCCTTGAGGAGGTGAGGAGGCCCAGCATGGGAGTCATTGTGGAGACAGGCAGGGACAGAGTGGGTGCAGGAGGCCAGCCTACACCACCCCAGTGCTGGGGGCTACTGAAGCAGGAAAGAATTCGAGGGAACTGGTCGTCTGGGCTTTATGTCATCTCAGTGTGTCTGTTTCAGAGGGATCCTGCTGGCTGCTGGTATTGGATGGGATGGAGGGGAATGGGCTGGAGGCAGAGTTTGGTTAGAGGCAGCTCCAGACATCCAAAGATGTAAAAAAGAAGATAGAAGAAAGGGAGGCTGGGGCAGTTCGGTGCAGAGGAGAAAAGAGAACAGGGTGATCCTTGGGTCTTGGAAGGTGGAGGGCTGGTATAGGGGAGGCAGTGGGTTTTCTTTCGATCAAGGGTTCTTTGGACGAGCTCAGTTGGAGGACTGAGGGACACCAGGCAGATGTCTCTGGAGGGCAGTTGGTCTGGGGGATGCCCAGGCAGACATCTTCCGTGAACCCCATCTTCGGAGCTGTTAGCATGAGGATGGCTGGGGCCCATGGCAATGAGAGGCCTGACTAACGTGGGCAGTGGACCCAACTCTCATACAATCCTACTCCAACCCAGAGAACTGTGAATGTGCCTCTGGCTTAGGGGGATTGGGATGAAACTGCATTGGAATAAACCTCTGGTCCCCAACAAGTGGGGACACTGGGATTTCTTTGTCCACATATCCTGTCATCTTAAACCTGTTCATCATGTGTGCAGTACCTGAAGGATCAGAGGCTGACTGTGGGGCCAAGACCCCCACTCTTGCCACCTGAGCTCCAAGGAAGAAACTCTGACTCAGCAGGATGAGAAGAACGTGCTTAGAAAGAGAGCAGGAGCCCACAAGAAATTAAGGCATGGAGTAGAACCAGAAGCCCCCAGTGAGGACTTCGAGGATAAGCCAGGATGCTGGAGCGAGCCGCGAGCAAGGTCTGGAGGCCCAGCGAGTGAGAGTTCCAAGAAGGCAAGCATGGCGAAGGGTGCGAAGGCAGCGGAGGGATCTGCATGGCCCAGGAGGGTGCTAGGGGACAGGCTACAAGTGGGATGCACGAGGCAGCTTGGTGGAGAAGCAGCAGTGGACTGGGCAGGGCAGATCCAAAGGCTTTTCCAGTTGCAAGGCGACTTATGGATGATTTAAAGGAGAAGGTCTCTGCTTACATGTCGTCAGAGTCAATCTAACACTATTTCCAAGTAAAGTCCCTCCCCCTCCCAAAAAAAGAAAAGAAATGGGAAAAAAAAAAAAACTTGTAAGGCTTTCGTTTACATGGGGCAAGTGGTGCCCAGCAGTGAAGAGCTGGGGATGGATGAAAAGCTGAATCCAGGTGTGTGCAGGCTATCCCCACAAGTGGTGGGGTGATCTGAGGTGCTCGGGAGACCCCACACCTGGTCTTGGGAAATCCAGGGTGACCATAATGCCAGATTTTTATGTGATATCTATGATTTGAAAAATGTTGGCATTTATCTCAAAAACAACAACAAAAAAAGTCATTCTGTGAATCAAAAAGAATCATATGCTGGTCAGATTTGGTTAGACCTAAAAACCCTGCCCAAAATCCATCCAGCAAGAAAGCAGATTAGTAGGTGTGGGGGGCTGAGGGAGGCTGAGGGAGGGGAGATGGGGAGTGGCTGCTAATGGGTATGGGGAACCCATTTTGGGAGTGATGAAAATATTCCAGAATACATGGTGGTGATGGCTGCACAACGTTATGCATGTACTTAATGCTTGTTAAGTTTTATGTTGTGTGTACTTTATCATAAAAGAGTGAAAAAGGAATGGGGGCGGGGACCAAAAAAAAAAAAAAAAAGAAGAAGAAAGAAAAGAGGAGGAAGTTCCACATAAAAGAACCCGGAGCATGTGCCAGGCTCCCAGGGGCTGGGCGGGCAGCAGGCCTCCTTCCGCGGAGCGCAGGAGGGCCGCCAGGTCGAGGGCGCGGAGGCCAACCTGGCGCCCCCGGGAAAGGCTCCTAGAGCGGGTAGCGTTGGCGAAGCTCCTGTTCTGCAGCTTGCGGAACGCAGACGGCCGACCGCCGAGCTGAGCGCGGCGCTGGGGGTCGCTGTCACCCCAGGAACGCGGCAGGCGCGGCGACACTCGGAGACGTGGCGGGTCCGGGTCGCCTGCAGGACGAATCCGCCAGGGGTCGCTGTCACTCGGGGAACGTGGCGGCGGGGACGGGGTCCCGGGTCGCTCCGCAGGACGAGCCCTTCGGGGGTCACTGTCACCCGGGGTAAGCGCCAGGCGCGGCGACCCCGGGGAGACGCGTCGGGGCCCCGGTCGCCCCGCAGGACGAGCACTTCGGGGTTCGCTATCACCCGGGGAAAGCGCCAGGCGTAGCGACACCCGGGAGACGCGGCGGGGCCCGGGTCGCCTGCAGGACGAGTCCGCCAGGGGTCGCTGTCACCCGGGGAACGTGGCGGCGGGGGTGGCGGGGCCCGGTGGTTCCGCAGGACGAGCCTTTCGGGGGTCGCTGCCATTCGGGGAACGCGGCAGGCGCGGCGAAACCCGGGAGACGCGGAAGGTCCCGGGTCATCTGCAGGACGAGCCCTTCGGGGTTCACTGTCACCCGGGGAACGCGGCGGTGGGGTGGCGGGTACCGGGTCGCCCCCAGGACGAGCCCTTCGGGGGTCGCTGTCACTCGGCGGACGCGGCAGGCACGGCGACACGCGGGAGACGCAGCGGGTCCCGGGTCGCTCCGCAGGACGGGCCCTTCGGAGGTCGCTGTCACCCGGGGTAAGCGCTGGGCGCGGCGACACCCGGAGACGCGGCGGGTCCGGGTCGCCTACAGGGCGAGTCCGCCAGGGGTCGCTGTCACCCGGGGAACTCGGCGGCGGGGGTGGTGGGTCCCGGGTCGTTCCGCAGGACGAGCCCTTCGGGGGTCGCTGTCACTCGGGGAACGAGGCAGACGCGGAGACACCCGGGAAACGCGGCGGGTCTTGGGTCGCCCGCAGGGGGAGTCTGCCATGGGTCGGTGTCACCCGGGGTAAGCGGCAGGTGCGGCGACACCGGCGGGTACCCGGTCGCCCCGCAGGACGAGCCCGCCGAGGGTTGCTGTCACCCTGGGTAAGTGGCAGGCGGGGCGACACCCGGGAGACGCGGCGGCGGGGACGGCGGGTCCCGGGTCGCCCCGCAAGACGAGTCTGCCGAGGGTCGCTGTCACCCGGGGTAAGCGCCAGGTGCGGCGACGCCCGGGAGACGCGGCTGGTCCCGGGTTGCCCCGCAGGACGACTCCGCCTGGGGTCGCTATCACCCGGGGGACGCGGCGGCGTGGGTGGCGGCTCCCGGATTGCCTGCAGGACGAGTCCGCCGAGGGCGGCTGTCACCCGGGGGACTCGGCGGAGGGGACAGCGGGTCTCAGGTCGCCCCGCAGGACGAGCCCACCGAGGGTCGCTGTCTCCGGGGGGACGCGGCGTGGGTGGCAGGTCCCTGGTCGCCTGCAGGACGAGTCCGCCCGGGGTCGCTGTCACCCGGGGCCCGCGTCCGCTCACTGCGTGGCGTGCAGTTTCTGGTGGTCGAGGAGGTGGACCATCCAGGGGAAGGCCTTCCCGCAGACGCCGCACTCGAAGGGCCGCTCGCGGCCGGAGGGCTCCGCGCGCGGGTCTCCATCCGCGTCCTGGGCGCAGGGACCTCCACCCGCCGCTTCCAACGGGCCGGCCTCCCCGGGTCCCTCGCCCCCGCCCCGCCGGGGCCTCTTGCGCAGCGGCTGCAGCAGGTGGATCTTCCGATGCTCCTCCAGGACGGAGGCGTGCAGAAAGGCCTTGCCGCACTCGGGGCACAAGAAGGGCCCCTCTTCCAGGTGGCGCTTCTGGTGCTCGATGAAGTGGGTGACCCAGGTGAAGACCTCCCCGCACTCGGCACACGCGAAGGGCCGCGCCCCTGGGGGGACTTGGGTCGCCGCTGAGCTCCCCGAGGAGAGGGCAGCAGCCGGTTGCCCCGCCTCTTCAGGGGAGGCTTTGGTGTCTTTGAGTAAGGGCAGGTGGGTGCTGCTGGCATCGCTGTCCCCAAGCCTCTTTTGGGGACTGCTGCTCTGAGCACTTGGAAGGGTGGGGTCTGCAACCAGGCCGGGCTGAGGGCTCGGGTGCAGGGACCCCTCGGGAGCAGGCCCTTGGCCTCCAGTGCCCTGAAGCACAGCGTCCCTGGGGGCAGCCCCTGCCTGCCGGGCACCCCCTTCTGCCTGGGGAGAGTCCTGGGCCAGCCTGGGGAGGGTGTGTCTGTTCCTTGGTGCTCTGTCCCCAACCTGCCCACAGGGAGGTTCATCCCAGATACTAGCCTTCAGAGGCGAGGAGCCCAGGCCTGGGGAGGGTGAGGGAAAGGGTTAATTGTTAGTGAAGGGGCCAGGGCTGGAGACCACACCCTGGGCATCTCCCTGCCTCCCCCCCCCGCCCCCCCCTGCGCCCAGGGACTGCAGAGAGGAGCAGGCAGACAGCTGCCTTTACTCAGTAGGGCCTTAGTGCCCTTGATCCTTTCCTTTCTTAAGATAAAGGGATGGGGGGGTTGGGGGGCAGATCCCACGGCCCTGGGCCCCCTTTTCCTCACCTGGGCGGGCTGCTGAGGGGACCCCATGCTGCAGCATCTTCTGTCTGTCTGCCTTCATGCTAGGAGGCTGAAGCCCTGGTCAAGGGGTGGAAACGTTTGAGTGGCTGTTTCGGGAGGGAGGGGGCTGCGATATCAGTCCCCACTCCTGGTGTGCACAATTTCTGGGGGAAGGTATAGAGTTCATCACCAAAGCCCCCTGACACTGCCATCAGCAAAGTCAAACCCTTGCCAAACCTTAAACCCATTCCCAGCCCTCAGGATTGCCGAAGGACCCAAACACTCACCGAGTGAGCCCAGGGCGCAGGATGCCTTGGCCCCCGCCCTGGTGTGGGGACTCCGCTGGGGCTGGGCAGGCTGCAGCCACTCGCCCTCCTGGGGGAGCCCCAGCTCCGATGCCTGGAATGGCAAACACAGTCCTCAACAACTGCCCCATGCCGCCCAGGGCTTGGAGCAGCCACCAGAGAGCCATCTACCCTATGCCACCACAGGAGAGGGACAGCATTGCCTCCTTTCAAAAATCCAGGAATAGTAAAACTAAAGCCACTGCTCCCCCCCAAAAAAAAGGTGCAAAAAAAAAAAAAAGCCACCAAACCAATAAACAGTATTTAGTAAGAGTTTATTGTACATATAAGAATAGTCTACGAACTGGGAGCTTTCAAATCCAAGACTGATATGAAGCCTGGAGGCTTATACAGTGAAAATGAGGAGGTCGTTTAACCTTCTTGATGATGATGATTACAAAGGGGGTTTCCAGACAGCAGGGGTGGCTCAAAGTGATTATCTTACACGCATTTAGGAAGATGACTTAACTTTCTTTACTGATCATCAGAGGCATTTGCACGAGGTGGCCCAGGTTATGTTTTGCTTGTTTTGCAGAACACACTAAATTAAGTCTCACTTATGTGGTGAGTGGTTTTGTCTGCTCAGGGAATGTTCAAGTCTGGTCTCCATTTTGTATTTAATTTTAATACCCCAAATGCACATTCCCAGAGGGCTGTTACTAGGACTGGAGACATAATTCGAGGGCCGCCTTGTGCAAAATGAAAACTCAAGGCCCCTTTGTGGTGGTGAGTTCTAGGAGTCAATGTGACTGAGCTAACGGATGGCCCAGTAGCTGGTAAAGTAACATTTCTGGTATCTGGGGGGGCGTCTCCAGGGAAGACTAGCATTTGTGCAGGCAGTCTGAGTAAAGATCATCCTCACCGATGTGGGTGGGCATCACCCAAACCGTTGAGGGCCCAAGTTGAACACAAAGGCAGAACGGTGCGTTTGTGCTGTCTGCTTGAGCTGGGACAGCCACCTTCAGCCCTCAGACATCAGATCCTCCTTGAATCTTGGGCTTTGGACTCAGACTGAGACTCCTGTGGTCTTTAGACCTTTGGCCTTGAGATAGAGTCCCCTGCCCTGGAGATGGGTTTCTGGAGCCTCTGGCTTGCAGACAGCAAATCAGGCACTCCTTGGCCTCCCTAATCGTGTGAGCCTGTTCCTTGTAATACATCTCTGTATGTGTATAAATCCTACTGGTTTTGCTTCCGTGCAAAACCCTGACTAGTACACCTTCACTTGAAAACCACTGATGATTTCACAGCAGCAACATGGCATTAAACAGAGCACCGGGCCCTATGTAAGGACTGAGGTCAGTATTACCGGTGGGGCTCTGAACTGTCCCCCACAGCTGCCCCATCCCTGAGAACAAGGCCCCAGAGGGTGATGAGCAGCAGTGAGGGTCCAGGTCTCACCTATCACCAAAGCATTCCTGTCACCCATCCCACCAGCAGGCACGCAATGGGGTCTCTCAGAGCTTGCCACTGAAGAGTGAGGATCTGAAATGTATGGCCCTGGCTTTGCATCCGGGCTAGCCCTACTTGCTGTGTGGCCCTGGGCAAAGGGCTTTTCCTCTCTGGGCCTGAAAGGGGATATCTGCACAACATGCTCTGAGCCAGGCACCCGGCCAGGGCTTGACAAACCTGCACTGCAGTGGCTGGATCATTCAGGGTTTGTGGCTAGAGGAAGAGCACAGCGACCCCCTCAGTACAAATGGACAATATTCGAGAAAATGTGTGGGCGGGGGGACAAGAAGCGAGACTCAACCAGGAGGTCAAGCACATGTCGGGAAGGCCTGTCTTGGGTCGGTCTCTGCTTTCTGCTGCTCTCACCCACCTGGGGTACAGGTGTGGGGATATAAGGCCTCCCAAAGGCCCAGGCAGGGATTCCTAGACACTAGGGACTGCCAGAGGGAGGGAGGGAGCTGGGGATGGGGTGTGGTGGGAGAGAATTAAGGTAGGAGATTCTTCCCTTTCAGGCTGGGAATATGTGGATCGTGTGTTTGGCTGAATTACTGATTTTCTGTTTCTTACTAAATACTAATTTTCATTGTAGAAGAAACACGTGTTGAATTCTGTAACAGTCACCAGAGGGGCTGCCATCTGCAAGGGGACAGACAGGAGTCCCTCTCCCTCTTTCTGGTACCTGACTGCCTGAGACCCTCAGCTGCTGAGAGTCCTGCCTCCTCCTCAGTGGCCCGAGACCATGACCATGGAGAGTGAGGGGTTGAGAGAGGAGGCCCAGGACCTGTGTGTGTATGTGTACGTATTTGGGGAGGGGGCATGCTAGGGCACGTTAGTTCCCCTGACTTGGAAGCGTTGGCCACCATCCAGAGACGTCTGAAGATACTGACAAACACACTTGGGCCAGGCACAGAAACCAGGACATTTCTGAGCCTTGTTTATAGCTCTAAACACAAAAAATGTCCCCAAAGTCTTGTTGACCAGGGCTCTGATCATTCCACGGACAGTGCAGGGCAATGAGTGGGATGCGGGGACCCACATCTGTCGTCTAATCAGCCAAGAAAAAGAATATAAGAACAATGGGAAATCTGAATGCCAACCAGCTATTTACTGCTGTTGGGGGATTACTGTTAATGGTTCTAGTTGAGGCAGTGGAGCTGGGTTTATTTCTAAAAAAAGAAGAGTCTGGAGGCTTTGCCAGAGGTTGTGGGTGTGTGGGTGTGGAGGGATATAATAGATGAAGGGGGTCAAAAGCTACAAACTTCCAGTTGTAAAACAAGTAAGCCCCGGGCTTGTAATGTACAACATGGAGACTACAGTTAATAATACTGTATTGTATATTTAAAAGTTGCCAAGGGAGCAAATCTTAAAAGTTCTCATCACAAGAAAAAATATTTGTAACTTTCTGTGGTGATAGATGTTAATTAGACTTACTGTAGTTGGTCATTGCTCAATATATGTCGGATCATTATCATAATGTTACACAGCGATTGTATCTCCATAAAATATTAAAAATAAAAAGATATTACAGATACAGTTGGGGGAAAAAAGAGACCTTGAAGCCCAGGCCCTACTTGTAGTGCATGGAGATGGGGTGTGAGCATGTCAGTGATTTCTGAGGGGAGAATTCAGGATGGAAAAGGGGTTTCCATCAACACATCTGGCTGTGTGTCAGACACTTGTGGCCCATCTGGGGCTGACTTCTCCATCATGTGCCAGAAACAGAGCCCAGGGACCATGAAGCTTTTTAAAAAAGGAGTTTCTTGCAATAATGTTTTAATGTCTTTTAAAATTAGTCAGAAAAAAAAATGAATGTAGCGACTACTCCAGCCTAGAATATATTCATCTTTGTACCAAATGGTCATAAAATATAACTTCTACTATTTTGTGGAAGCTCATGAGTATAACTTTGATACGATTCTTATCGGACAAAAATTCTTAGGGCCCAGGAAAGTCCTAGTACAACCCTGGGTCCATTAGTCTGTTCTCTCTATTTTGGTGTATATAATGTGTATTTGTTTCCCGTGGCTGCTGTAACAAACCTATGACACGCTCAGTGACTGAAAACAGCACAAATTTCTCTTACAGCTCTGAAAGCCAGAAGTCTGCAGTCAGTTTCCCCAGGCTAAAGTTAGTGTCTGCCAAGGCTCGTTGCTTCTGAAGGCTCCAGGGGAAAGTCTGTTTCCTGGCCTTTTCTCAGCTTCTAGACACACCCACCTTCTTTGCCTTGTGGCCCTTACTCCACCTTCACTACCTCTGTGCCTGGGTCACTGTCCTGTCTTCTGTAGTTAAACCTTCCTCTGCCTCCCTCTTACAAGGACACTTGGGATTACATTTAGAATCCAGTCAGATAATCCAGGCTAATCTCCTTTTCTCACGTTCCTACCTTAATCACACCTGCAAAAAGTCCCTTTTGCCACCTAGGGTAACATTCCCAGGTTCTAGGGGATGAGGACATGGACATTTGGTGGGCAGAGGGTGTTGGTGGAGGCATTATTCAGCCTACCACACGGTGTGTGATTGAAGTTTTCCACAATAAAAGATTATACAAAAAGATATTTCCTCCTGCAAGCCTAAAACAAGACAATTAAGAATAACTCTTTTTTTCCCCCCAGCAAAAGCAGGTCAGAGATAAGAGAAATTCATGCAGGTGAATTCAAGGATGGGGATGATCTGCTGCTGATGTCTGCAAAGGTACACAGGTGTTTCTTTGGTGGGGGGAGCTCTTTTGTAGAGCGGTGGGTGCGTTATTCATCTTTTGTCTCATGTTTTTCTTTAGATGTCTTTTTTTCTGTTGTTATGAATTAAATAAAGAATGAAAATGGTCTCCAGGCAGAACATAGTAGCCAGAGAAGAAACAAGATACAGACTAGTGGGTCCTTAAAAAAGTTAGCCATGCAAGTCAAAAAACCTCAAAATGATACTAGACCCCAGCATCATAAGAGGGGGTGGTCTCTGGGAATGCAGGAGGGACTGGACTTTGGCTTGATGGGAAATATCATTTTTAATGGTTCCTTAATTTAACTTAATTTTTCTTAATTTTGCTTAATCATATAAAATTGTGTGTGTGTGTGCATGTGTGCACACGCATGTACAAATCTGTTAATTTCAACACGTATATAGATTCATGAAACCACCACCACCATCAGGACCAGAATGGTTCCACCACCCAGGGAAACCCTCTCGTGCTACCCCTGTGTAGTCACATTTTCCCTCCACCCAGAACCCCTGCCTGGCAACCGCTGATGTGTTCTCTGTGGCTATCATTTTGTCTTTTCAAGAATGTCATATAAATGGGATTTCATAGTATGTACCTTTTGAGATTAACTGTTTTGACAGCATAATGTCCTTCAGATCCATCCAAGTTGTGTGTGGATCAAGAGTTTCTTCCGTTATATTGCTGGATAGTATTCCATGGCGTGCAGGAAAAATGATTGTTTATCTAGTCACACGCGCACGTAGGTTGTTTCCAGTTTGGGGCTATTACAAACAAAGCTGCTGTGAATATTTGTGTACAGGTTTTTGTAGGAACATAAGTTTTTGTTTCATCTGGGTAAACATCCAGTCCCAGGAGCGGGATTGCTGGGTCATATGTCATGTATATACTTAACTTTGTAAGAAACAACCAAACCGTTTTCCAGATTGGTTTTACCACTTTGCATTCCTACCAGCAATAAAACAGTTCCAGTTTTTCCACATCCTTGCCAGCACTTGCTGCCGTCCCTCTTTCTACTTTTAGCCATTCCAGTAGGTGTGTGGTGATATCTCATCATAGTTTTAATCTGCATTTCCCTGATGGCTAGTGATCTTCAGCATCTTTCCATGTGCTCACTGTAACATTCCCATTTTTAAAAGGGAAGGGCCTGAGTCCTGTGCTTTTTCTCTCTGAGCGTGGAAAACAAAAGGAAGCCAAAGATGCTTCAAGGTTGCTTGTGAATGGCGTGGAGGGGCTTGGGAGGAGAAGGTGGTAGTATTGGTCATGACTGAGGGAGGCCACACGACCCCCGTATGAGACAGAGGTAGGATGTCTCAAGGACACCCAGTCTGACAGTCATGTGCAGGGCATGAAGGTCCTGACAGGGCCTTAGCGTTGGAGGTTAACATTTGAGAGAGTGGCAAATTAGTGGGAGACAGAAGGGGCTTGTGGTCTGAAGAAGCGGGAGGTCACTGAGGCGATGGGAGGTGAGAGCAAGGGGCTGTGAATCTGCTTGATGCCAGAGGGAAGGGAATGTGGTTTGGTTTTTGTTTTTGGTTTTTGTTTCTTTTGTGTTTTACCTGTTAACAAATCTACGTGGTCTGGCCCCCACTGTTTTAATCACTCCAGTCCCTGCTGGGGGCCCGTCCCCTTCACTCTGTGATCTCCAGCCACACCAAGTTTCCCTTGGTCCCTGACATACGTCATGGTCCCCTCTCACTCGGGGCCTTTGCAAGAATAGATCTTGCTGTCGGGGATGCGCTCTTGGAGTCTTTCCCAGCCCCTCCAAGAATCCACAGGATTCTTTGGTATGAGACTACTACAGGTACTAATACTATGGATGGCATCTGGGCCAGGGCACCCAAGCTCCTATGTGGCAGCACTTGGAGTGGCAGCACCAGAAATCTCTCAACATACCCAGCAGGTAGTTGAGGGTGGGGACCTCAGCATCTGGCTGTTGCCTGGTGAAGGACTAGTAGAGGGCCTGGGTGGAGGGGGATGAAGATGGTCCGCAACAGAGCACAACCCTGTTAACTGTATTTTGCCCAGCACTGAGCTGCAGCAAGTTTTGGGATTTGCGGGACAGGTTAGAGGTGTGGAGTTCAGCCTTCCTGGGAGTGTTGGGACAGCCTTGCACAGAGCTTGGATGGGATGTCCTTCAGCCTGTCACAGCACTGATGCTCATGGTTCCCCAGGAATGTAGGAGCATGGAGCCAGGGGCCCTGGGCTCACCTGGGATGGGTCTTTCTGGGACCTCGGGCTCTTCCTGTCTTCCTCTTCGCTGATGCTCTTGTCCTGGTGGTCGGTGAGAGATACCAGAACTGGGCGGGAGAAAGGGATGGTGAGAGGCCTGTGTGACCCAGAGCCCCTAAATCCCCAGATTTCCTGCACACGGAGAGCAGCCAATCCCAGGATCACCCCAGTGAGGCCAAGGCAGGAACAATAGTATGCCACTGCCTTTATCCTTCCAACAAGCTTCTAAATGCAGCCCCACCCCCCTGCTCCAGACTTTTCCATGGCTGCCAGTCATGAGGCCGCAGTGACACAAGAGGCAGCTGAGGACAGGTCTTCTCACCTAGCACTCCACCCCCATGTGTGTCTCTGAGAGGCCCATGAGGACATTTCCTGTAGCACTTACTAACACGGAAAGCCTGGAAAGGGGCCTCATCCCACAACTGGAATCTTTCTGAGGCAGAATGCAGTCAGGTAGCAAAGATAGTTGAAGCAGGGCCCCATGGATCTACCACAAAACACATTGTGAGGGGACAAAAGCCAGGGCAGGATAACAGTTACAGAAGGACACCATTTATAGGTTTAGGACATGGGAAACAGAGCCATACACTGTTATGGATGCAAAATAAGAGGAGAAAGTACAAACATGCACATGCAATGAGAAATTCAAGGCCTTGTCCCCCTCTGGGGCAGCAAGGTGAGCAGGACAAGAGGAATGTGGGGAGACCTGCACTGTGGGCCCAGTGAACTCCACAGTGTGTCATTTCTTTAAGTAACACCCTAAGCTGCCTTTCAGTTAGGCTCTGAGATGGCTTCATGGCAATTACATGGGTGTTCATTATAATACTTTTCATACAGTTTTGTAGGCTGAAAATATGTCATGTAAAAAGCAAACAGTTGCTTTGGAAGGCAATTTGGCAGTTCCTCAAAAAGTTATATGTAGAGTTACCATATGACCCCATACTTCTCTTCCTTAGATGTATTCCCAAGAGAAATGAAAACATGTCCATGCTAATATCTGTATGTGAATGTTCATAGCAGCATTGTTCATCAGAGTCAAAAAGTGGAAACAACCCAAATGTCCATCAAATGATGAAGAAACAAACTGTGTATATCCGCGTAGTAGAATATTGTTCCGTCATTAAAAAAATGAAGTACTGATATATTTTACAACATGGATGAACTCTGAAAACCTTATGCTAGGTGAAAGAAGCCAGACACAAAAGGCCACATATTATATGATTTCATTTATATGAAATGTACAGAACAGGCATAAAGACAGAAAGTAGATTAGTGATTGCCAGGGGCTGCGGGGAGGGGAGAATGGGGAGTGACTGCTAATGGTCTGAGGTTTCCTTTTGGGGTGAATAAAATGTTCTGGAATTAGATGGTAATGATGGTTGCACAACTCTGCGAATATACTAAAAATCACTGAATTGCATATTTTTAAATGGGCAAAGTATATAGTATGGGAATTATGTTTCAATAGCATTATTTTAAAAAAGCAAACAGGAAGGTAACATTGCCAAAAATGGCAGAATAGGGAACTCCCAAAATCAGTCCCTCCACTGACGCAACAATAAAGCCAGCAAAAACTTTCAGAGTTAACTTTCAGGAACTTTAATCTGATTTTAAAAACAAAACAAAACAAACAAGGATGAGGGAATGCTTAATGAAGAAAGAAGCTATTAAATTTCACTAGAAGGTGTTGTGGCATTTTTACGTACCTGCCTACCAACCCCATTCTGCAGCTAGGAGGGGCTGTGTGAATGGCAGTCTATGTTATTGGTGTGGCTTGCTGTAGCCACAGGGGACAAGACAGATGTTGTTCCCAAAGCATTGCATTTGTATGTCTGGTGACCTGTCTGGTGACTCCCTGAAGGATTAGTTCAGGGGTTTACCTTTGTTATGCCCTCTCAGGACTGTCAGGACTGGAGTGGCCTCCTGAGCAGCATTTGTCAAAATCATTTAACGGCATATACTAGCCACAACCACCTGTAGCAGGGATAACAGATGGAGCAAGCAGCAGAGAGACCAAAAAGCCTAGGAAAGAAGAGTCTGGAGAAAGAGGTACATGTGGGAGTAAGGGCTTTACCAGAGAGTCTAGCAGGCCATGCATATGATCAGGACTAAACACATGGTAGGAAATGAGAAGATCCCAAGCTTTCATCTCTGGTTGATCTTTAGGCCCCTTGTAACCAGAAAGTGAAGGCTCAGGAGAGTTGTAAATGGAGAGGCTAAGGAGTATCTCAACTCAGAGCCAACCTACAAAAACCAGGAGAGTTTTGTTTTGTTGGCTCCAGGCCCTAAAGGAAATTTCTGTCACATCTCTGGCCAAACACTAAATTAATGAAACAGAAACTTTAGTGAGCACACACAACAAAGAATGTAGTATTTACAAAAATAGTTTAGAAAAGTTTCCAAAATAGGGCACCTAGGTAGCTCAGTCAGTTAAGCATCTGCCTTTGGCTTGGGTCATGATCCCAGAGTCCTGGGATTGAGCCCTGCTTCAGGCTCCCTGCTCAGCACTCACTCTCTCTTTCAAATAAATAAATAAAATCTTAGAAAAAGAAAAAAGTTCCCAAAATAAACAATTACAACCCACAGTAAGCAGCATAAACAAGCCCCGGGGAGGGAAGAGAATCTGGTCTCCAGAGTTATCGCATTATATTATCAAATATTAAAAATGCTTAGTTCCCAACAACAAATTAAGAGGCATGCAAAGACCCAAGAAAGTGTATCTCATTCACAGGAATAAAAACAAATTAACAGAAACTGTCCCTGAAGAAGCCTGAACATTGGATTTACTAGACAAAGATTTTAAATCAACTGTCTTAAATACCCTCAAAGAGCTAAAGGACTCCATGAACAAAGACCTATCAAAAATCAGGAGAATGATGTTCTCAATGAATAAAGGATATCTATAAGGAGAAATTATATAAAGGAGCCAAATAGAAATTCTGGAGCAGAGAAGTACAATAACTAAAATGAAAACTTTGTTAGGGGGGTTCAACCTCAGATTTAAGCTGGCAGAGAAAAGGATCAGTAAACTTGAAGGTAAGTCAATTAAAATTATACAGTCTGAGGAGCAGAAGAAAAATGAACAGGGCCTAAGGGACTTGTGGGACATCATAAAACATACCAACAGACACATAACGGGAATCCCAGAAAGAGAAGACAGAGAAACAAAATATTTGAGAAAACAATGCCTGGAAACTTCCTAAAATAGATGAAATACTTGAATCTGCAAAGAAGCTGAACAAACTCCAAACAGGATGAACTCAAAGAGATCCACACCGAGACACACTATAATCAAACTGTTATGTGCTTCAATACATCAAAATCAAGCTATGTAATGCACCATCTTAATAGACCACATGATCATCTCAATTGACACAGAAAAAGCATTTGATGTAATCCAGTGCCCTCTAATGATAAAAAACATCATAATTCTGAGGGACTGAAAGCTTCCCCCTAATCAAGAACAAGGCAAGGATGTTTGATTTTACCACTTCTATTCAACATTGTACTGGAAGTTCTAGCCAGAGCAATTAGGCAAGAAAAATGAAAAAAAAAGAATCATCTACATTGGAAAGGTAGGGGCACCTAGCTGGCTCAGTCAGTAGAGCGTGCAACTCTTGATTGCAGGGTTGTGAGTTCAAGCCCCACTTTGGGGTAGAGATTACTTAAAAATAAAATCTCTTAGGGCGCCTGGGTATCTCAGTTGTTAAGCATCTGCCTTCACCTTAGGTCATGATCCTGGGGTCCTGGGATCGAGCCTCGCATCGGACTCCCGACTCAGTGGAAAGCCTGCTTCTCCCTTTCCCACTCCCCCTGCTCGTGTTTCCTCTCTCGCTGTCTCTCTCTGTCAAATAAATAAATAAAATCTTAAAAAAAAAAAAAAAGAAAATCTCTTAAAAAATAAATATATTGGAAAGGAAGAAGAAAAACTGTCTCTATTCACAGACAGCATGAGCTAATAAGTGAATTCAGCGAAGTTTCAGGATACAATATCAACATGTAAAAATTAGTTGTGTTTCTATAAAACATCAGTGAACAACCCAAAAAGGAAACTCAGAAGATTTCATTTACAAAAAAAGAACCAGTTCTACTTACAGAATCAAAAAGAATAAAATACTTAGGAATAAATTTAGCCTGAGAGATACAAGACTTCTACACTGAAAACTGGAAAACTACTACTGAAAGAAATTAAAGAAAATCTGAATAAATAACATCATCATCATCATTATTATTAATAAACACATTCTACATTCACGGATTGGAAGACTTAATATTGTTAAGATGGCAACACTCTCAGTGATCTACAGGTCCAATGCAATCCCTATCAAAACCCCAACAGTCTTTTTTCCTCCTTTTTGCAGAAATGGAAAAGCTGGTTCTAAAATTTATATGAAATTGCAAGGGACCCAGAATAGCCAAAACAGTCCTAAAATAGGACAGAGTTGGAAGACACCTACCTTCTGATTTCAACACTTAACTACAGAGCTACAGTGCTGGCATAAAGTTGGACATACAGAATTGAAAGGAATTGAGAGTCCAGAACTAAGCCCACATATCTATGGCCAATTGGTTTCTCACAAATGTACCAGAACCGTTCAGTAGGAGAAAGAAGAGTCTTTTCAACAGTGGTGCTGGGACAACTGGTAATTCACATGCAAAAGACCAAAGTCGGAGCCTTGCTTTGTACAGTATATCCAACAGTGCCTGCTACTTGCCAAATGCCCATCCTTGGTTCTTCCTTCTGTTCACCCACGCCTCCCCCTCCTGTATCGGCTATGCACCCACTAGGTGTCTGGTACTGTCCACTGTCCAGAAACCACCTGAAGGTGCATGCAGAGCTCTTGCTCTCACGAAGCTCACATCAATTAGGACGGAGAACAGACATGCAGGGAAAGGATAAACCCTATACACATCGCAGAGAGGCGAGGACCCTGGAGAACATGAATGGGGTTCTGCGTGGTAGCCTCTCAAAGGGATGGATGTCTGAGCCAGGCCTAGATGATGAGCTGGCTACCCCTGGATCCAGTGAGGGTCAAGGCTGCAGGACTATAGGGAGGCGAGGCCCTGGAGGCAGATCAAGGCACACAGCCAGGACAGGGATCTGGGGTCAGCCCCACTGCAGGGCTGGCATGGGAGGAGCTGACCACTCCCTCTGCTGCTATGCGGACAGAGGACAGGATGATGGGTGTAGGGAGAGCAGGGAGCTGGGCCTGACATTAAACTTTTAATTGCTGAGGCCTCCATTTCAAAGACTGCCATCTGGAATAAACATTTGCAGCTGTGTGACACAGCTACTAGCAAAATACCAGGTAAGGAATTGGGCTGCCCCCACTCATGGAGGTCCCTCATTCAGAAAGCCTTGGGTGGTCTAGATAATTGACAGTTTGGGTGACCCACTACTTCCTACTCACATCCTAATTCCCACTCTTCTGGTTTAAATTAGCCAAGAAAGACTATACCTCTGAGACCCTAGAATAGCCTCCCTCCAATAAAGGCAGAGCCCCAGGTGCAGGCTCTCCATCCCAGTGCTCTCCCTCTTGTGCCCGAGAGCATCAGTATCAATAAATGGGCTGTAATGGGCACAACACTCCTTGGCACCCAGGTTCACTGCTGGGCCAGAGGGAAGGATACACCATGGACTAAGATGGGGAGAGACTTACTCTGTTCAGTTATTTTTCCAGACACCAGCCATCAGGGGCTTCAGGTGGAAATATCGGGTCTGTCTTCACCCTGCACTTGCACCCCGGTGACTGGAGAGGGCCACCCACAGAAAAGAGGAGAGCCAGGCTCCTGCTGGATTCCATCTGGGCTTCAGGCACCCCACCCACAGCCCTGCCCCAGCCAGTCCCCAGGCTCCCTTCCCTCAGTGCACATCTCATCCAGCCCCTTCCCACTCCTCACCCTTCCCAAGGAATGAAGCCCGGTCTTGAGGCAGCAGCATGCAGATGCCTCCTGCCTGTGTCCCTAACTCCCAGGCATTCACATGGCAGGGAGAGACACCTCATCAGGCCGAACCACTTGCTGCTCCAACTACATCCCTGTCCATAGGACCACAGCCTGGCCCGGTGCAAAACATGTACGCGATCCCCTTGCTGAAAAATGATAGGGAACCTCAAGATGGTGACAGCAAAACATTAACACCAGCCTGGGCCTCCTAAGCTTGAGGCCCTGGGGGCTGCATGGGTCCGCCAAGGACCAGACACAAAAGCTTTTTGGCCCCTTAGTCCCTGGAACAGTGAGTTCCAAGGACCACTTTATCTGCCTTGCACATCTTCATGATTCCACAGGAACCTGGGAACAAGACTCCATGACGCCATTCAGTGCCTTCCAACTTGGACTATGCTCTCGCCTCTGCAAAATGCGACATGCAAAACTTTCCCGAGCAAGTCAGCCAGCTTCCTGTGGGCAGTGTGGAGACCTGGGAACCCTGTTTTCTGTAGATTTCAAGGCTTTTCTGAACCTAGGGCCTGAAGACACCCAGATCACAGCACCCGTGCCAGGCCCTGAGGGTTGACCTCCTCGAGATGTGATGGGGTCTGGACTTCTGTTGACATTACAAGGAAAAAGGGGAGCCCCATTCCATGGGACTGGGGCCCGGGAGGATAGCAATTCTACAAAGTCACAGGGGCAAGAAAGCATGAGGACAAAGCCCCTGCAGGGGAAAGGGGGCTGAGGGAGAGAGGTGGCATCAGATTCACCTGCAGACCTTGCAGCTACCTGAGACCCATCTGTCTGCTGAGCTCTCTCCAACACCCGTTCTGTGACAGCTGTGGACCTAGGCATCAGTCTCCATAACCAGCCGTGGACCTCTGGGTGGGGTCTGCGCCCCATAGCCTGGATGCGGGGGAGGACTAGTAACCTCCAGGATTCCTGGACAGGACCTGGGGTGGGGCGGGGACATGGTCCACAGCACCTCATGTGGGCTGAGAGACCTGGGGTCCTGAGAGAGAGCAGACAAATGCAAAGCCACAGGCCAGATGGACACATGGTAAAATGGAGAAACCCTCAATTACCGACTGAGCGAGAGAAGTGAGGCAGACAGAGGCGTGCAGCACAATGACATTTATGTAAAACAAAGAAAAACACAGGTGTGTGATACGACAATGTGCACTGGCAGGACATGTGCAGGCAGGGGTTTGCTCAGATGGCCTGGGGCGCTGCTGGTCGGGAGAGGGAACGGGACAGGAGCGGGTGGGGGGTGGGTGGGAGCAGGGCTGGGTGGATGCGACACTCTGAGTCCGAAAGGAAAAAGAAGCGCGATCCTTGGGCACCAGGCCACGGAGACATTGGCCAGAACCCAAACCCGGCACCTGCTCCCCCCCGGCAGCCACTCGCTCTTAGGGGTGAGGCCCGTCCCCTCACCTTCCTGCTGCGACATCTGTGTGAGGTCCTCCACCAGGCTAGCGGCCTCCCTGCAGGTGCGGGGGCCCTGCGACTGCACCCAGGTCCTCATCTTGCTGGGCAGCGCATTCAGGAACTGCTCCAGCACCAGCAGCTCCAGCATCTGCTCCTTCGAGTGTGCCTCGGGCCGCAGCCACTGGCGGCACAGCATCCAGAGCTGGCCCAGTGCACGGTGTGGCCCTCCTGCCACGCAGTACTGGAACTGTCGGAAACGCAGGCGCCAGACCTCGGTATCCCCAGGACTGGCTGGCTGAGGAGCCCCGTCCTGCTCCCCCAGAGCCGGGGTCTGGGGATTCCTGGGGGAGGCGAGGGCTTTGGCCAATGGGAGCATCTCTCCGGCCTCAGGGGGCAAGCAGGCTGGATCCCAGGACAGTCCCAGCAGCTCCAGACAAACCCAGGTGGCAGCAGGCGGATGCAGTCAGCAGTCGGGCCTGCAGAGAGGGGCAGGCGCAAAGTGGCCACATCAGATGGTGGCCACCACCTTGCTCAGGACTCCCCTAACTCCCCATCTCCTTGCCCTGACCTCTATTTCGCAAGGAACTGACCTGACCCCTCCCCATCTCATTCTGACCTAATCTCCTTCCATATGACCCTCATGGGTTACATTGTGTTGAAGACAAGGCACTGGTCACCCCAGGGCCTTTGTACCTACTGTTCCTACCCACACTACTCTCTGATGTTCATCCTAGACCAGCTGTCACCACAGCAGGATGTCACCACGTGCTGGCTCAGGCCATCACCCTTGTCTCATCTTCACTGTGCTGTCTTTACAACTCTTACCTCATCGTGAACATACCTCATTTCCTTACTTAGCGTACATCTGCCTCCTTCACTCATTTAGTCATTCAACACACGGTTTACTGAGCATCTAGGGGAACGGGATTCCTGCCCTGGTGGAGTAGCCAGCACTGCCCAGCAGAACTTCTTATGCGTTTGGAAATGCTCTCCATCTGTGCCATCCAGCATGGTAGCCACAGGCTAATATGTGGCTCCTGAGCACTTGAAATAAGGAACTGGACTTTTAAATTCCCTTTAAATGATAACAGCCAGATATGCTACGTAATAGCACAACAGAGGCCTCCTGCCCTGCCTATGCTGTCTTTCTTGCCTTTTCTAAGTTAAGGCTGAGGGAGGAGGAGGTGAGGAGGACAAGGGGGGAAAGAGACTTTAAAAACAGAGGGAAAGTGGGAAGGGCAGTGAAAAAATAGCATTTTGTGCCTTTTCCAAGCTTTCTATAGTGAACATGTAACTGAAGAAAACATTAAAGTTGTAAAAATAAAAATGAGCAGATTTTTTTTTCTTTTTTTAACACATGTACTCTGTGCTGATCCAATGGTGAAAGTACAAACTGGCACGACCTTTCTGGAAAACACTGTGGCAGCTTGTGTATCAAGACCATTCTGGAAGTTCGCATGCTGTGGAATTTATCTGAAATTGGGACAAAGATTTAGGCACCAAGAACCACAACAAAAGTGCCCAACAGTCAAGCCTGGTGAGATCAACTACCCTCCCATCACATGGCGGAGAATTTATGACTGCAAAATACACGGTAACATAACATGCTCAAGGGAAGCAGACATGACATACAGATGATATGAGGTACAGGGGAAAGTGGGATGCAAAATGATATATGAGGGTCCCAAAAAGGGCCGCCGGGAGAGGCCCAAGGGCAGCCAGCCATATGCTATGTTCTTCATACTTCTCTTAATCTCCCCCAAATGGTATTTTGATCATGTCTGACCATCATGAAGAAAAAAAAAAAAAGAACAAAAACATTTAGGAAGGATTTTTAATGACATGGGAAATGCTTATGACAAGTGAAAAGTGGAGGAGTATTCCACGTGACTTTTTCCTTCTTGAGACTCTGGAGAACTTTTCATGTGGACGTGTGTGGGTTTTAGAATCAGGAAGGCGAGATGTACAAACGCAGGGAGGGCGACTCACGAGGGCTGTGCCCTGCCAGCAATCTTCGAGCCTGCTTCTTGCCGCCGGCAGCCTGACTGGGCGTTTATAAGCTCCGTCACCCCTGCTGAGACCACAGGCAAAAATACTCTTATGCTGTAGTAACACTTTCATATGTGTATTTTTGAAAAAGAAAAAGGGCCCGTTTCGCAGGTTCACAGGTTCAAACAGTCCTTCTGCTCTGGGATCTCAAACCTTACCCTTCTCTCCGGTGAGCAAGGAAGTGCGCCCCAGGCAGATTCCAGGGTGAAGAACCGCAGCCCCTCAGCACCCTCCAGGGTCCTGGGATGAAGTCTATGTGGGGAGAAGCTGAGTTGATGGGGGATCTAGAGGGGGGTCAAGTGGGGCTCCTAGCTGAAAGCACCTAAGGCCTATGGGCGGGTGACTGGGGCCCCTGCTGGGGGAAATGACGTCCTCATGTCGGGGTCCGGACCAAATGGGGAACCCAGGCTGATGAGGGGGCCTGGAAGATGTAGAGGTCTTAAGCTGATGTGTGTGGGGGGGGGTTGAGATCTACATGGGGGGTACCGTAGTCTTGGGGTCTTGGAGATTCACTCTGGGGGTAACCTGGATTGATGCTGGGGGGGGGGGGGTCTCTGAGTGTCACGTGTAGGGCTCAAAGCCACGTGGACAGGCCAGGCTTACCTGCGGTGGGCACGGAGATTTGCCGCTGACACTGTGTCAGGTTCTGGGCTGCTGGCTGGTGGGGGGAGGGACGGCTTGGGCTGGGCCGAGTGGGGTCTGGAGTGGACAAACGAGGGTGGAGGGGCTTTCTGTCCCGGTTGATGGGGAGGGGAGATGCCACCTGGGCCGGGGCTGGGCGGAATGGCGTGCCCCGGCCCCCTGCCCACCTCCACCTCAGCCCCCCCGCGAGGCCTGTGAGGCTCGCCCGTCTCCCTCATCCCCGGGTACCTCCGGGCCCCGCGACGGCTCCCCCGACCCGGCTCGGCCCCGCCGCCCGCCTCGGGCAGCACCTCCCGCCCGAGCCCGGACTCGTCTCCACCCGCGCTT
>NC_048229.1:24259094-24322516 GCF_002007445.2 Ailuropoda melanoleuca
CTTGCGAGCGAGCCAGGCTGCCGCCGCCGCCGCCGCCGCCGCCGCCGCGTGGACTACAACTCCCAGAACCCCGCGCGCCGCGGGCGGCCGCCATTGGCCAAGAGAGGCGCGCAGAGTCGTCCCCGAGCGTCACGCGCCGCGGGACTCCCCGGCGGGGGACTGGGTAGTAACGCGCCGGGCTGCGCGGCCCAATCGGAAGCCGCCTGGAACGTGTATCTTCGCCCCTGCGGGGCCCCTGCGTTACCCTGTACAGATTCGGTCGCCATGGCAACGGGGCAAGCCGCGTCGGAGCGAGGTGAGGAAGGAGCGGAGCGGAGCCTGGCGGGGGGGGGGGGGGGGGGGTGGTGATGGGCCAAGGGGTTCTGCCTTGGTCCCCATCTAGCTGCCCCAGAACGGAGGAGAGCTCTGTCCAAGCACGGCTGTCACCGCAAGCCAGAATTCGATTTAAACAACGTGGTTTTGTGTTTTTTGCTTTACTGTAGGAGTGTCTCACATTTAGTGTGTTAAAATATTTTAAAAATATTAGTCTGTTTTAGTAGAATATGTGCCAGAATAGGATTGCCAGATTTCGCAAATAAGTAATACAAGGGGCACGGTTAGACTTGAATGTCAGATAACAACGGTGTTTTTTAGTATTAGTGTTTCACATTTAGCGTATTTTTTAAAACCTAGAAAATGTGTGTAGACGTAGTTTTCAGTGTAGCTATGTCTCACAGTAGGGTTGCCAGATTTAGTAAATAAAATGCAGGATGCCCACCTGAATTTAAATTCCAGGTAAACAGAGGCGCCTTGGTGGCTCAGTCCTTAAGCCTCCGCCTTTGACTCAGGTCAGGATCCCAGCTCGCATAGGGCTTCCTGCTCAGCGGGAAGCCTGCTTCTCCCTCTCCCACTCCCCCTGCTTGTGTTCCCTGTCTCGCTGCGTCTCTCTCTGTCAAACAAATAAAATCTTTAAAAGAAAAAAGACTTCCAGGTAAACAACAAATACCTTTTTAGTATAAGTGTGTCCCATATTTATTATATTTTAAAATCTTTTTACTATAATTATATCTAGTATAATTAATTTTTGATATATTTTTGTGTCAGAATAGGGTTGCCAAATTTAGCAAATAAAAATATAGGACAAGTCCTAATTAAATTTGAATTTCAGATGAATAATTTTTTAGTATAAATATGTACCAATAATATATTTGGGACGTACTTATACTAAATAATAATACTAAATACTATGCTAATAATGAACAGTGTATCTTATTATTTGTCCCAATAATATATTTGGGACTTATTTAAACCAAATTCCAATACCAAATATTCTTCTAAATACTAATGCTATATTTTAGTATAAACACATTCCAATAGTATGTTTGGAATATACTTACACTAAAAAGTTATTTATTATTTATCTGAAATTCAGATTGGGGGTAAGGTAATGATTCAAGGGGGTTTCACGGCTCTGGGACTGGGCTCAGGTGGCTGTAGCTGCCCAGTGCTGAGATGCAGTAGCAGGAGGATGTGAATGGGATTGGGGACCTAACAAAGGAGGTGGAAACCCCACCTCCAGGAGCCTTGGACTGAATCCCATTTATCCGCTGGACAGCAGTGCCTACCAGGTGCTGCTCTAGGTGGGGGGTGAGGGGAGCACATCAGTGAGCAGGACTGACGTGGCTTTGGCCTTGGAGGGCCCACCAGTAAACAAGTAAGTAGATGCTTGCCGGAAGTGTAAGTGCCTTAGAGAAAATAAAACTAGGCATGGAAATATAAAGTCTCAGGTGTGGCAAAATGGGGCTACTTAGCTGAGTGGTCAGGGCTGTGCCTCTATCTCATCTCCTGCTGGCTGCTGGTCCCTGGAGTGTTGTATTCAAGCAGGTGCTTGCTATGTGCAGAAGCCACAGATGGGACAATAAAACCCAAGTGCTGGGGGCTTATTATTCTTCTTGCAAGTTATGCACTTATAGTGATATGAGTTCCCTGGGTCATTTTCTTGGTAGCTGAAATTGTCCTGACCTTTTGGTCTTATTTGTGGATTTATAACTCTGCGATGCACCTCAGGAAATTGCCCTTGAGAGAACATTCACTTAGTTTGTTTCTAGAGCCAGAGTGAAAGACATCATCATCATCAGGCAGCTTGAATGCTAGATCCACTGGGAGGCAGTCTGGTACCAGACACAGGTTTCCAAACATTTTGTAAGCAGCAGAAACTTTTGTTCCAAATGACACTGAGGTGAATCTCAATTTTAAAAGTAAGTTAGCTAGAAGCTGTGCTGTTGTGATTGCCAGGGGCTGGAAGGAGGAGGAATGGAGAGGCATGGGGTTTTTTTTTAGGATAACGAAAATGTTCTGGAATTAGTGGTGATAGTTGCAAAACCCTGTGAATATATTAAAAAGCACTGAACTATACACTTTAAATGGTTGAGTTTTATGCTGTCTGAATTATACATCAATAAAAAGTATCATTAGAAAGAAGCAGAACTGTTTGGGTTGTAGGAAGATCTGGTGTGGCCATATCACACTCAGAAATCAACTCCAGATGAATTTGGGACTTGAAGCCAAACACAAAATATTAAGACTTTTTGTGGAAATATTTGAGGATCTTTGAGTTTTGGAAAACATTTTGGCAGCTTCTAGTTCAGTTGACCATCTGCACACCCCGAGACCTAGCGTCTCCCTACCTAGGGTTGCTCAGGCACCACCGTCACGAAAGCCAAACACTCATTGGAGGAGGAGGGCTGTGTTATGCTCTGTTCTATTCTACACCAGTGAAAAAACTTCGTCTACAACGGAGACCAGAGCGCTTTTTCTGCAAAGGGCCAAACGGAGTATTTTTGATTTTGTTGGCCATGTGGTCTCTGTCACAGCTACTCAGCTGTGCTGTTGTAGTACGAAAGCCGTCATAAACGATACTCAGAAAGACAGGGTTGGCTGTGTTCCATTAAAACTTTTTTTTTCTTTATGTGGGATTGAACTCATGACCCTGAGATGGAGAGTTGCACACTCTACTGACTGCGCCAGCCAGCCAGGCACCCCTCCAGTAAAACTTAATTTATCAAAATAGACAATACTTAGCCTTCAGGCTGTAGTTTATGGACCCTGAATTACAACATGGGTGAATCTTTGCCTTGTCTAGAACATCCTTCCCCCAGATGGCAGATGGGACCTCGGCTCTGACATCAGCCCCTCAGAGAGGCTTCCCCAAACCCCTCAGCTAAAGCAGCCCCGACAGCTCTCTCAAGTCCCCTCTGCTTATGTTCTTCCTGACATCTTTTACTTTTTAGGTTATTTTTGTGTTGACTTGTCTTTTTTTTTTTTTTNTTTTTTTTTTTTTTTAAAGATTTTACTTATTTATTGGACAGAGATAGAGACAGCCAGCGAGAGAGGGAACACAAGCAGGGGGAGTGGGAGAGGAAGAAGCAGGCTCACAGCGGAGGAGCCTGATGTGGGGCTCGATCCCGTAACGCCGGGATCACGCCCTGAGCCGAAGGCAGACGCCCAACCACTGTGCCACCCAGGTGCCCCGTGTGTTGACTTGTCTTACTGACTTTCCTCTACAGAAAGAGGTCTCTTGTGGAGGAGACCAGATCAAGGGCAAGGAAGAGTTGTATAGAGGGCCCAGAATACAGGGGGAAACTGAATTCCTGGTGGGTTTTCCAGGTCACTCTCAGCTTTTGCCTTCGGGAGTTGGTGGAGAAGGCGGCGGATCAGCTAAGCCACTGAGACCAGAGTACCTTTACATTAACACAGTATGTCTATTTTTAAAAAAGATTTTATTTATTTGACAGAGAGACAGCGAGAGAGGGAACACAAGCAGGGGGAGTGTGAGAGGGAGAAGGGGGCTTCCCGCCGAGCAAGGAGTCCAATGTGGGGCTTGATCCCAGGACCCCGGGATCATGACCCAAGCTGAAGGCAGACACTTAACTTACTGAACCACCCAGGTGACCCTATCACCTATTTTACTACTACCATCCGGCAGAATGGAGAATGTTAAAGGCTTTCCTCCATCATGGACACCCAGGAGTGAGCAGCTGTGTTCTGTGCCCCGGTCATGGGTCCAGAGAAAGCACAGACACAAACCCTGCAGCCCAGCTATCCAAAGATGCCTCTCACTCACACCACACAACCAGGTACCAGAACATCGCCACTGCCAGTGAAGAAGAATCTATCAGATCTGTCAGAGCCCAGGCTGGCCCAGAAACGGAAACATAAAACACAAAAGGTGGGGAGCAAAAAGAGGAAGACAGAGGAATGAAGACAAAGTTCAGTTGCTCTGCTCCCTGGGTTTCATTCCAGGAGCCAAAAAAAGTATGGGTCTGAGCTTAACTGGCCCATGAAGTGCACGTAGACTGGAGGGTCCCCCTGGGCATCCTGATTGGGGACCTCCATAACTCTCAGCAACATGTAAAAGGATTATAAAACATGACTCTCATACAGATGGACTGAACCCACTGCAAGGATTTATCTAACTGGAGAGTGAGGCTGGTTCAAGCATCACAGTTTTTTAGTGATCCCATGGTGCCCCCACTGGGTAGGATCTCACCATGCCAAGTGCAGACCGAGAATCTTCATCATCCTGGGGGTGTTAGCAATGACCTCCCAAACCCGCCCCTGTGCCTCCATGGGGTCCCCTGTTAACACTGGAGGTGTTTTGGGCTTGGCACTCTGACATTTTTTGATAGATTGTTAGTAGAGCACTGGTTTGAACTCAGGTCCCACTGCGTGCCCCTCAAAAATCAATACTCCAAGATGAGTGATGCTGGGAAAGGAAAAATTGCTTTATCCAGGAAGCCAGCGACCTGGGAAGATGGCAAACAGACGTCTCAAAGACCATCTTCCCTGTCCAGGCGAAGCCAGAGAGTGTAAAGGGGAAGTCTTGGGAATGGGGGGTGGGGCACTATGTGCTGCAGAAGCTGGTGCCAGGAGGTGAGTTGGTTCCTTGTTTGGTGACATGATTCTGAACAAACTTGCTGGTTTCAGTGGTGGCTGTTTTCAAATGTGGTCCGGCCTTATCTTCTTGGAAAGTTTGGTCCTTCCCTTCTCCAGATCAATGGTCTGCAAATCTCAAGGAAAGCCTGAGGGACTTAGGTCAGTGAGCAAGGGGTGCAAAAGCTTGAAGCAAGTTAACCCTTTAGAGTAGGTGTAGTGCCATTACAAGATGACCATGTCCCAAACTCTGCTAAGTAGGGTGACCACCACCCCGCTGCTGGCCCAGGACTGAGGGTGTCCGTGGAATGTGATGGAACTCGGGTGTGTCAGTCCCCAAGCTCTGTCCTGGCTCATGTAAACCCGAGAAGCAGCCTGTGCCTGAGCACCCATTCCGCACTTCCCTCGTTCTCACTCCTTCCTTCCCTGCCTAGATCAGTTACTCACACTCCCCTGCCAACCTTGGTGACAAGATCCAGTTCCTGTCCTTCCTTCAGACCCTGGCCAGTAGCCTCATGTGCTCCTGCAGCCCAGCTGGTGGTCCACTTTGGGTGGCCCTGAGTGAACATCTTGGCCCAAATGAGGACCATGGGTAGCTGGACATCTCTCTGGCCAGCTGGGGCTAAACCAGGCCAGCATCTGCGCTGAGCCCCCTCCATGTCTCTCCCAGAGAAGATGGAAGCTGTCTTCTGGGAGACAGAGGTCCAAACACCCACTAACATTTTAGCCCCCCTGAACAACTGACTTTGGGACCATGAAAGTCTTGTTAGGCCCAGCGAATTGGGGCAGGTCGGCATCAGCCTCCACACCTGCACCCCCAGGCCCTGGCTGATGTAGGAAAGACATTAGGGTTCAAAGCTGATGGCCAAGAAAGAATTCTTGAAATGTCTTTGGTGCAAAAGTTGGTTTTATTAAAGTGCAGGGACAGGACCCATGGGCAGAAAGAGCTGTACTGGGGTCATGAGGAGTGGCTGATTATGTATTTTCAAGTTGGGAAGGGGTTAGGGGTAGTGTAAGTCTCTAAGGAATTTGGAAACAAGGTTTCCAGGACCTTGAGGGGGCTAACTATTGTTGGGAAAATGTCATTTATTACCGTCTAATAAAACCTGAGTCATGAGACCCTTCAGGTGTCTATCGGTGGGCCATATGCTTGGGGGATGATTACCAACATGTATCCTGCGGGGTAGAGATAAAGGAAGTTTCCGAAGGAATTTTTATATGTTAAAGTAGACTTACAGGATCCTGGGTGTCGGGCTAGGATTGCTTTTGCCCTTCGCAAAGTATTAACATCGAGGCAGTTGAATCCCTAGAGGAATGTCACTCTGCCTGTTTCAAGGACTTGTCAGTGGGCTATAGATAGTAAGGAAATTTAATAATTTTTCTTCTGCCTTTCCCTCATCATTGGGCTCCCCCAGCGACTCCTGGACCCTGCAGGGCTTGCTGCAGCCAGCCACCCAGGGCAGTTCCAGGGAAGATACCGCACAACCTGCACTCCCAGGCCCTAACCCCTATCCCCCACCCCAGTCATCTCCCTCTCACACTGCAGGGCTTGCTAGGCCCAGTGGCAGGCCACAGCAACTGCACACACCCACACCCCACCAGCCCTGACCACCCCTGGTGTCTTCTGGACCCTGCAAGGCTTGCTGGAGCTGGTGGGCCAGGGCAAAGCCAGGGCTGGTCTGAGTCAGTCACCACACACACCACACCATGCCGGACCAGGTGACCCCAGGAGTATCCAGAACCTCACCAGGCTTTCTGGGCGGGGTGGCCTGGGCCAGGTCCAGGGACACACTGACTCTGCAGGCCTAGGTCAGGCCCAACATCTCCTGGACCCTGCAGGAATTGCTGGGCTGAGTGGCTGGGGCAGGTCAGGGTCAGGCCCCACAGCCCAGCACATGCTGGCCTCGCTCACCCCCAGATCGTGGGGGACCAGGTGAGGCTGCTACATTAGCACTGCGCCAGCCCTCACCACCCCAGTGTCTTCTGGGACCTGCAGGGCTGGCTGGGCCTGGAAAATGGGGGAAGGTCCAAGTCAGGCCCCACAACACAGCATAGCATTATGCTGGCCCTGGCCCTCTAGCTCCTCCTGGCTATGGCAGGGCTTTCTGGAGCTTACGGACCGAGATCAGTCTGGGTCAGGCCGCACAAACCCAGCACCATGCCAGCCCTGGTCCTCTGACATCTCCTGGAACCTTTAGCACTGGCTGGGTCTGAAGGCTCGGAGCTGCTCTGGGTAAGGACCCAAATGCCCCACACCTAGAGGCCCTAGCCAGCCTGGCGTCTCCTGGAATCTGCAGGGCTTGCTGGACCTGGTCTGGGGCAGATCCTGTCAGCTGTGATCACTGCGCTTCCTGCTGGCCCTGCAAGGTCCTCCTTCCACAGCACAGCAGCCAGGCCCGGGTGTCCCTGAGTTCTGTGCTCACCTGTACCCCATCTGTACCTGGTCCATCTATTCTTGGAGTGGTCTGGGAGGCCACCTTAGGGCACATGTGGCCCTGCAGGAGCCAGGGCCAGTGGGGAACAGCAGGGTGGCGGGCTAGTGGGGTTCTGCTCAGGAAACGGGAGTCCGAGGGGCCAGGAGCACCCTTTCTAGGAAGTGAGTACTGGGGACATTTCCCACACCCTGCAGGGCACAGGGATGGAGTGTGGCATTTACACTGTTGGCAGGTGACGGAGTCAAGTGTGCACGATTCAGGGACAGGCTCGGAGCAGGACGCTCAGTCTGCCCGTGCCTGGAAAGCAGGACAGAAATGGGGCTCTTCAGAGAGGATGGGCAAGAGCAGCCACATGGCTGGGGCAGAGGGGGCGTGGGAGACACAGGATCGCAAGCCTGCGAAGGCTGTTCTGTGTAGGCCTAGAGGGGTTTGGACTCTACTGGGGGTAATGAGGAGGCTGAGGAAGGGAGTGCATGGCCCCAGTTCCTGGCACCAGAACTGCACTATGACTTTTGTGTGTCCTTTCCTCCTTTAAAAAAAAATTTTTTTTTAATTTATTTTTAAAGATTTTATTTATTTTTTGGGGGAGAGAGACAATGCAAACATGAACAGGGGGAGGTGCAGAGGGAGAAACAGACTCCCCACTGAGCAGGGAGCCTGATGCAGGGCTCGATCCCAGGACCCTGAGATCATGACCTGAGCTGAAGACAGACAAGCTTAACTGACTGAGCCACACAGGCGCCCCCCTCCCCATGACTTGCCTGGAGGTGGGAGATAGGCTCAGGGAGTCAGATCATCCCTTTGCAAGTCCTTAGGAGACCCACTGGCTGTCTGAGGGGAGGTGGGGAGGTGAGCACCTACGTTCTTTATGTAGATGCCTCAGAAAGACTGACGGCCCCACTGAACGCAGTGTTACCAGTCCTGCCACCGTCAGACCCACTGGGGGGCATATTTCATTTGCTGAATCTGTGGGTGCCTCCGCAATCTGACTTCATGGTAACCAAGGTGTTTTTCTGGTGAAAGGAGCCTTGTCTTCTTGTGTGTGGGAAGGACACTGGGACTGCTTGCCCGGGCTGCTCCCAGACACAGACTGGTCACTGACAACACCCTCTGCTCACCCATCCTCTGCTTGCAGCATGACTTCCAGGATCCAGCCAGATCCCCTGAGAGGGACCCCCGCCCCCTACTGTTTTGAGTGCAGCCCCTGTCCTGACAGTTTGCAGACCAAAGAGGTGAGGACTGGCAGAGGCTGAATTCAGAGAGGCCAGCAATGCACCTCTAGCCTCCAGATTCCTGGCCTGCAGGCTTCTGTGGAACTGTTGGGCTATAAAGGATGGACAGATGCAGGTCTCCTCTGGATGTGGTCCAATGAATCCTCATCTAGCAAAGACCCATGTGCCTGGGCCCCAGATGGAGAAACAGAGTGTGGCCTGCCCCCAAAAGCCTGTGGTACCTCTCTTCATCATTGTCCCTCCCCAGCACTGCCATCTTGACTTCAGTTGATGTTGATGGGTTTTGCCTATTTTTTTTAACTCCTGTAAGTGGAATCGCACAGTGAATGTTCTTTTTTGTCTCATGTTTCCCTACACGTGACGTTTGTAAGATTCGCCCTGATGGTCGTGTGTGGCTGTGGCTCTCTGGGTCTCGCACCTGGTAGGATCCTGTGTGCAGGCATATCACGACTTCTGTTCAGGAACAGTAATGAACAGTGCTGCTGTGAATGTTGCTGTCCGTGTCTCTTGGGGACAAGCATCATCATGCCACGGCGGGAAGGGCATCTGCGTGGCTTTGGTAGACTACACGTGTTGGCAGCACTGACTGCTCTCTGTGTTAGCTTCCTGTTCGCTGCCGTAACAAATTACCACAATCTTAGTGGCTTCAAACCACACACATTTATTATCTCACAGCTTCTATTGGTCAAGAGTCTGTGTACAGCTTCTATTGGTCAAGAGTCAGCTGGGTCCTCTGCTTAGGGTCTTGCAGGCTAAAATGAGGGTGTCTGGAGGGCTGTGTCTTTGCTGATGGCTCTAGGGGAAGAATCTGCTTCCCAGTTCCTTCGGGTTCTTGGTAGAATTCAGCTCCTTGCAGTTGTAGGATCGAGGAGCCCACTTCCTCTGGGTTGTCAGTCAGAAGGTCATTTCTAGCTTCTAGAGACTGTCCCATTCTCTGCCTCAGGGACTCCCTCCACTGTCAAAGTCAACAGTGCTTCAGGTCTCTCCCACCTTTTTCAGTCATGTTTCTCTGCTCTCTCTTTCTTCCTTCTTTTCCCACGTTTAAGGGCTCATGCGATAGCTTTGAATTCATCTGGACTGTCCAGGATAATCTCCCCATCTCAGAATCCTTAATTGAATTACATCTGAGAAGTCTCTCTTGCCATGTGAGGTAACAGATTCACAAGTTCTAAGGACTGGGGTCTGGACATTTTGGGGGAAAAGCGGCATTGTTCTGCCTCCTCCCATGCCCATTCTCACCAGACATTTTGGTGGGAGTATGGTGCCCTTTCATTGTGGTTCAGAGTAGTGATTTAAAGTAATCTTCTAAGGAAGAGTGGCAGGACTGGTAAGCATTGCCATCTTAGTCAGCTGGGGCCATCATAACAAAGTACCACAGACTGGGGGACTCACACAACAGAGATTTACTTTCTTACATTTCTGGAGGCTGGAAGATCAAAGTGTCAGCAGAGTTGGTTTCTTCTGAGGCCTCTCTCCTTTGCTTGTAGATGGCCACCTTCTCCCTGTGTCCTCACGTGGTCATCCCTCTGTGTGTACCTGTGTCCTAAACTCCTCTTCATGTAAGGACACCAGTCACATTGGATTAGGGCCCACCCTGATGACCTTATTTTACCCTAATTACCTTTCTACAGGCCGTGTCTCGAAATATGGACACATTCTGAGGTACTGGGGGTTAGGAGTTCAACATACAAAATTGGGGGGAACCCAATTCAGCCCCAAACTACTGCTAGTAAGAACGGTTACTGCTTAAAAAAAAATTAACCATAAAAAATTAACCACTTAAAAAACCCATAAAAAGGTATTTAGGGTGTGCATTTCCCCTTGTGCCTCAGAGGCTGATGTGGCCCATCTAGACACTGGTGACTGCAAATAATTAACGAGTCAGTCAATGGAGGATCAAATGTATAACATGGTGAGTATAGTTGATAACACTATATAGCTGAAATTTCCCAAGACAGTAAAACTTAAATGTTCTTACAAAAAAAGAGAAAAGAAAAAAAAGAAATACGTGCGGGGATGCATGTGTTAATTAACTCAATGGGTGGAACCCTTTCACAATGTATATGTGTATCAAATCATCACAATGTACACTTCAAATATCTTAAATTTAATTTGTCAACTATTCTTCAGTAAAGCTAAAAAAAGAATAAATGAGTGAATCAATAAATGGAATGTGTGGAATTCTCATGGGATCCCTTCTCTGTGTAGCTGGCTTCTCTTTGGCCTTCCTGGCCAGGGGTTTGCTTGATGCCTTTGATGAGACCAAGTTCTTCACCTTCAGCATGCTGCTTTTCTGCACCATCTGGAAGGCTTTCTTGCCCCTGTACCACAGCACGCGGGGAAGGCCACTGTGGCTGTGGGGATCTTGTCCATCCTGGCCCCAACTGCAGGGCTGCTGGATGGCATCTTCATTCCCAAGTGCTGCATCATCCTGTGGAAACCAGAGCAGAATGTTCTAGCCTGGTTAAAGCATGGATGCTGGGCTCATTGGGAAAGGCACAGTGAGGAACCCCGGAGCGAGCATCTCCCAGGTCCAGGCCACAGAGCCTTATGAGCCTCGGAAGTCCTTCCTCACTGAAGACGCTGGTACCACAGGATTTGGGCTCATTATTTTTCCATGGCTGGAAAGAAGCAATCGAGAGATGAAGTACATAGAGCAAAACATTAATGACTGTTCTGTGCAGTCAAGATGATGGGCACGTGGATGGTCATTGACTAATATCTTTGTAGGCATTGTTCAAGATCCTCACAGATAAAAGGGCTTCGGGGCACCCAGCTGGCTCAGTTGGAAGAGCAAGTGACTCTTGATCTCAGGGATGTGAATTTGCGCTCCATGTTAGGTGTAGAGATTACTTAAATAAACTTAAATAAATAAATAAATAAACTCAAAAAATAAAAATAAAAACCTTTGGAAAAGGCCCATGATGCAACAACAACACTATTAAAGATAACAAGTATTGGTGAGGAAGCTGAAGCCCTCGTCCGCGGTTGGTGGGAATGTAAAATGGAAAACAGTCTGGCAGTTCTCCAGAAGGTTAAACATAGAATGACCATATCACATGGTAATTCCACTCTTAGGTAGATACACAAGGGCAATGAAAATATATGTGTATGGAAAAACTTGTGCACAAACGTTAAAAGCAGCCAAAAAAATGGAAACAACTCAAATGCCCTTCAACTGACGAGTGGACAGAATATGCCATATCAATGCAATGGAATGTGATTTGGGAATGCAGAAATAAATTACTGAAACTACGACATGGATGAACCTTGAAATATTATGCTGAGTGCAAGAAGCCTGTCACAAAAGACCATATATTGTGTGCCTTCATTTATATGAAATGTCCAAAATAGGCAAATGCTTAGATACAGACAGTCAGTGGTGGTTGCCTTGGGCTGGGGGAGGATGGATTGGTAGGTGAAGGGTCAGAAGTGTGGTGCTTTTGGAGGGGGAAGAAATATTCTAACACTGATTTTCTCGAGGTTGCACAAATATGTGAATATGCTAAAAATCACTGAATTCTACACTGTAAATATGTATGTGAATGATATGTGAATTCATGGTATGTGAATGATAATTCGATAAAGCTGTTACCAAAAAACAAGAAAGGGAATTAATATGTTACAAAGCATAGCCCTTTGTTATATCCTGCTTTTAAAAAAACGGACTATTTTTATTTGTAAAAAAGATGTATTTATTGGGACACCTGGGTGGCTCAGGTTATGATCTCAGGGTCCTGGGATTGAGCCCCACATCTGGCTCCCTGCTCAGCTGTTTCTCCCTCTCCTCCACATTCATGCTTTCTTTTTAAAATTTTTAAAAAATTTATTTGAGAGAAAAAGAGAGAGTGAGTGCGAGTGGGGGTAGGGGCAGAGGGACAGGGAAAGAGAGAAACTCAAGCAGACTCCCCGCTGAGCCTGGAGCTAGAATCAGACTCCATCTCACGACCCTGAGGTCATGACCTGAGCCAAAACCAAGAGTCAGTGGCTTAACCAACTGAGCCACTCAGGCATCCCTCAAACTACTTAAAACCGTGGAGATAATTTTAAGTTGGAAGACTGAATATTCATTAGTGCTAAAGTTGTTTTCTCTAAAATTTTGATAATGGAATTTTAGTTATGTTAGAAAATGGTCCTTATCTTTACATTACATATCGTAGTTAAAATAGGACACCAAAACACTGTTTGAGATTTGCTTTCAAATGACACGAAATGGCAGAGTGGCTGGGGAGTGGGGTGGGGACTGTCACGGGTTTTGGTGTGCCTGGTAGTGCAATCGCTTAACGTGGCCCTCATGGTTTCAGCTCTTGTGGTGATCTCAGGGTCTTGTGATAGTCCCCAGTTGGGCTCCTGCGCCGTGCGGAGTCTGCTTGGGATTCTCTCTCTCCCTCTCCATTTGCCGCCCCCCCTCGTTCGCTCTTTCTTTCTCCAAAATAAACATTTTTTTTAAAAGAGAGGTTTTGAAAATTCCTTAAAGAACCACCAAGAAGAGCATAGAGAACATGGATTGGTGAATCTGCCCTGTGCAGAAAATGGCTGTGACGTGAAAAGTGCATGGAAAACATCTTCCACAAGATGGGCCAGGGCTCAGATTGGCCTGGAAGAAATGCCCACCTCGACCTCACACATGCCAGCTGGGGGAGCCGAGTGCCGGTCTGTCTACAAGAAAAGGTGATCCAAGGCTCTGTCTACACCTCGCTTCCGAAACCTAGGTTTCGCTCTCAGAAGTTTGACAATTCCAGTTGTCCGGAACAGGAAAGTTTCTCCACATTTTAGTTCTGCAAACGGAGAACAAAACCACCTCCAGGATTTTCTCATTTTCCGTTATTGTCAAGGAAACATAAACGGGGTGAAAATCTCGGTTATGACATCGTGTTTTAGGTAAGACCAAACATTCCACTTTATGGAAGAAGTATCTGATGATTTATGAGGGATGCCTGCCTTCATTACCTACTCGATGAACAGAAACACCGGGGCACGGACATAACATTTGAATGCATGTCTTTGTCTCACATAAAAAGGACATCAAGACACTTCCTTTTACTTCGTCCCCAGGAAGGTGTATTTGTGAAGACAAAGTCTTTGACAGCTGGAGCTGAGGGCAGGCGGCCCCCAGACACTCCCAAGCCCGCGCTGCCACAGAGCCTTCTGAGAGCTGTAGTCTAAGCCTGAGGGCAGGACCAGGCCAGGGAGTGCGACAATGGACTGCAACTCCCAGAAGGCCACGCTCCTGGGTGACACCTACTTTCCCGGCCTCACCCACAAGTTCCTTCCTCGGGAGGAGGACCCGCCCCGCGGAGCCTCTGGGAGGTGTAGTACAGGCCCAGGGTGTCCACGTCCGCCCCCCGGTGGACAAAGCTAGTGTAACTATAATTCCCTATAACTTTTGGAATTCTCCCCAGGCTTCTTGGACTCTCCGGAGCCGCCGGTTGAGCGCTTCTGGAGTTCGGGAACCTGACCAACGGTAGCTTCCGGGAATTACAGTTAGAGAAATCTGTTTCATTGCCGACTGGGCCCGACCAGGGAGCCTAAGCTCCCAGGCCGGGAAGGCCCCGTTCCCCAGCCCAGGCCCAGTCATGTATATCCATCCATTGGGCGGACACCGCCACCGCCGCGCCTTCTGGGAAACGTAGTCTGACTCTCTCGGCGCTCAGTTGTGCCGACGGCTGGACTAGGGCTAGGGCTCCCGCGGCAGAACTACAACTCCCGGAATGCCCTTGCGGCGAGGTCCGGCGCTCCAGGTCCCTGGCCGAGCTCTCCCATTGGTCAGGGGCTGCAGCGCGGGGTTTTCTGGTCGTGGTAGTTTCGCCTCGCCACGGCGCCGGCGTAGCGCTGAGAGGCTGCGAGGCTGCGCTGGGCGCACGGCTCGGGTCTCTTCCGTGGTGTGGGGCCTCCCCGAGCGGTCTATCCGGAGCCCCCAGCCGGTGGGCGCCGGAGGGAGCGGGTGGGGCTGCTGGTGGCTGCTTGAGGATCTCGGAGTCGGAAGAAGCGACGGCCGCGGGGCCCCTGGCCGACCGCCCCCCGGTGAGTGGCCGCGCGCCCACCCTTTCCGGGCGGGGTCTGGACCCTGCTTTCGAGGCTCGGGTGGGATTTGGTGCCCCAGCCCGTCGTTCTGGCCGAACGAGGCGGAAAACCTCAGTAATCCTGAAGTCCTGAGGCATATCCGCGAAGTCCTGTAACCCGTAGAGATCGAAACAAAACCTCCCAGCAAGAAAGTTACAGACCCAGATTCCAGATGGCTTTAGCTATCACACATTTAAGGGACAAACTGTACCTGTCTTCCCATCATCTGGAATGATTGTCTCAAAGAGAGAACATCTCTCAGTTCTTTTTTATGGAGCCACCATAACCATGATTCCAATACGTGTAAACTCTGAGCTCAGGCTCCTCATTTGAAAAAACAAAAACCACCCCAGGAAGTGGGAACTGCTTCCTGAGACTCTTCTGAGGATTAAGAAAATTTCCATTAGGTAAAGTGCTCACTTAATAAGTACAGCGTGGAAAGAGAACCCTTGGCAAATGTTAGCATTTTTATCAACAAATATTTACGTTATCATTTTTATGTACCTGGTGGTATAAAAAAAGGAAGGGGAACCCTAAAGGGAACTGTTCATTTGGTCTTGTAGGAGATCACAAGTTGATCAAGAAATGGGTGAGATATGTAGGGGGTAAACGTTTTAGTATAATGGGGACTCAACTCTGAAATGACTGATGGAGACACCTGATGCCCCGCAGGAAGGCTCAGGTGTATCCCTCAGAAGCCAGAACGCTTTCCGGACACCTCCCTATACACCTGGGTGCATCTTCACATTCCCACATAGCCCCTCCCTGCTCTCTGGGAACTTTGCAGGGGTAAGGGTCGTGGCTCAGCAGACATGTGGGTGACATTTCAGGGGCAGGTAACCTTCGATGATGTGGCAGTGGACTTCACCCAGGAGGAGTGGGGCCTGCTGGGCCCTGCCCAGCGGACCCTGTACCATGACGTGATGCTGGAGACCTTAAGACACCTGGTCACTGTGGGTGAGGCTGTTCCCCATGTCAACTTCTATTTGCCTGGGGTCTTGGCAGAGTGGGTTTGATTTAGCTGGGAGTGTGAGTCACTGGGGGATTTCTCTTCATCAAACCTCACAGCCTGAGAGACTGCCTGGTTCATTTTGTAGAGCATGTGACTCTTGATCTTGGGGTTGTGAGTTCAAGCCCCATGTTGGGCATAGAGCTTACTTAAAAATAAATAAAACACAATGTTGTCACAAAATGCATATGAAAAAAACCCAAACCTCACAGCTTGAACACTCATTTGCACAGGACCTTGGAACCCCACGCCGGATATTGTTGCCCACCTAGAACTCAGAATAGACCAATGGATGATGGGCAGAGGGCTCACCAAAGATTCCTGCCTAGGTGAGATGGGGAAAGGATCTTTACAGTCAGTGTTTGTTTATATGTTCCTTCATATGTTCCTTTTCTAGTGCTTTTCATTACCTTTGGCATTTCCATAAATCCACCTGGGATCATTTTCCTTCTCTTAGAGTTCTCTTTATCATTTCTTTTAGAATGACAAAATGCCCTCATTTTGTATTTGCCTGAAAATGTCTTTATTTCATCTTCATTTTGGAAAGATAGTGTAAACAGAGAATTTTAGGTTGTCAGGTTTTTTGTTTTTTGTTCTTTTTCTTTTTCTCAGCACTTTAAAGACACCACACAGTTGTCTTCTAGACTCCACGGTTTCTGTTGAGAAGTCAGCCTCCATCTTATTATTGTTAATTTGAAGAAAATTGGTATTTTTTATTTTTTTGCCAACAATACTTTTAAAGTGCACAAAATTTAAATGTACAATTGAGAAATTCTGATAAATGTATGCACATATGTAATTTTCACTCAAATGGAGTTGACATTTTCATTACTTCACAAAGTTCCGTTGTTACCTCTTTCCATTTAAGATAGGCAACCACTGTTGAGACTTTTTTCTCCACGATAGGTTATTTTTGCCTTTTCTAGAACTTCATATAAAGAGAATCATACATTATTTCTTTTGTGTAAGGGTTATCCTAAGATTTTTGAGATTCATCCATGATATTACGTGCATTATTATTTCATTCCTTTTTATTCTTTACTTTTTAGGGACATTTTACTTTTTGATGATTTACAGTTATCCATTCTCTTGATAATGAACATTTGGATTGTCTCTAGTTTGGGCTATTATGAATAATGCTGCTATGGACATTCTTGTGCAATGTTTTTAGTGGACTTGTGTTTTTATTTCTCTTGAGTAAATATCTAGGAGTGGAATTGTTGGGTGATAGATTAACAGTTTTGATTGGTAGTGCCTTAGATCAGTTTGGGAAAACCTTATATCTTAACATGTTGAGACTTCTAATTTTTTGATCATGGTATATTTATTTAGGTAATTCTCTCAGTAGTATTTTGCAGTTTTTAAGCATACGGGCCATGGACATCTTTTACTAATTTTATTCCTAGAGTTTTGGCATTTTTGATGCTATTGTAAATATTATTTTTAATCTCATTTTCTAATTGTTTGTTGTTAGTGTATATAAATACAATTTTTTCTTTAACTGACATTCTGTCCTGTGTGAACTTGCTAAAATCACTTACTTGTTCTAGTAATTTATTTTCAGTGTCTTTAAATTTTTTCACAATCCTGTCATCTTCAAATAAAGATTGCTTTATTTTTTCCTTTTCAGACTTTATGCTTTTTCGTTTTTCATCTTATTATACCAGCTAGGACCTCTAGTACTTTTTAAAAAAAGTGATGTGTAAATAACACAGTGAGATGTGCTGTTCCTAAGAGTACAGTCCAAGAAAGTTTTGCAAATGTATATTTGTGTGACCCATACTCCAATCCACACATAGAATATTTACATCCCCATACATTTCCTTATGTTTTTCTCCACTTAGGACTCCCCCAGTGTGGCAGCCATTCTTCTGATATCTGTCACCATAGATATCAAGTACAGTATTACATAAAAGTGATACGAATGGGGGCGCCTGGGTGGCTCAGTCGTTAAGCGTCTGCCTTCGGCTCAGGGCGTGATCCCGGCATTCTGGGATCGAGCCCCACATCAGGCTCCTCTGCTGGGAGCCTGCTTCTTCCTCTCCCACTCCCCCTGCTTGTCTCTCTCTCACTGGCTGTCTCTGTGTCAAATAAAAAAATAAAATCTTAAAAAAAAGTGATGTGAATGAACATCCTTGCTCCTGATATTAGGGGATAGCATTCAGTATTTCACCATTAAATATGATCTGATCCCCTTTATCAAATTGAGAAAGTTCTATTCCTGGTTTGCTGAGTTTTTTGTTTGTTTGTTTGTTTGTTTGTTTTTATCACGAATGGATGTTATCAAATGCTCTATGTGCATCTACTGACATGCTTGAATTTTTTTTTTTTTAATGCTTGAATTTTTTTTCTCTGTTCCATTGATTTCTGCTTTCTATTGTCCTTCCTTTGTTTTGGTTTAACTTGTTTTCCTTTTCTCTGGCTTTTTGGGGCAGAAGCTTAGGTCATTAATTTTAATGCTTTTTTCCTTTCTAATGTTTGCATTTATAGCTATACATTTTCCTTCAAGTCTTATTTCAACTGCATCCTGCACTTTTTCACATGTATTTTCACTATTGTTCAGTTCATTATTCTTTTTGTTTTCCAAATGTCTTGAACTGAATTGTAATGAAAATACAACATATGAAAGTGATTTCTTTGATTTGTGAAGTAATTGTTCAATTTCTAAATATGAGGGTATTTCTGTTATTGATGTCTAGATTATTTCCATTGTGGTTGAAGAACATACTCTGTATGAATTCAGTCCTTTTAAATTTATTGAGAAATGTTTTCACGATACAGCATATGGTCTTTTTTGGTGAATGTGTATTCTGCTACTGTTGGGTGTAGTGTTTGATAAAGATCTGTCATCACCTTAAAGTCTTGAATCCTAATAGACTGCTGTCATTCTGGCCTGGATGAGGCTCCCACTTGTGTTTCAGTTCTCTCTGAAAAGCAAGCACAGTTTACCAACTGTTGTTTAGAGAGCAGAGAGGGTTTAACAGGGAACAAATGAATGAAATCAGAACTGATGGTTTAGTTTTTACATCTCTGGGTATGGTGCTTTAAGCCCACACTGCCTGTGAACTTTCACCTTTTTGGGGTGAGTCTTTAATATGTACCCAGTGAAAAGTTACATTTTAAAAGTGGGAATTTAGTGTCATGTATATCTTCCCCCAGAGACCATCATTTAGAATGGTTTTACTAGCTTTATTTATAACATTGAAGTATGTAATGAAGTTCTAAAAAGTTTGATATCAGATGTCAAAATCATAAGATTTTCTCTACATTGTTGCCCTTGAACACTAAACACCTAGGATGGTACCTTTGACCAGTCTAGATAAACTCTCTGCTCTTATCTCTTCGAATGTGTCCTCTGCTGCTTTGATCTCTCATGTAACTCCAGCTACACATTAGTCCTTTTGTCAGATGTTCTGTTTTACAATTCTTTTCTGGGGCGCCTGGGTGGCTCGGTCGTTAAGTGTCTGCCTTCGGCTCAGGGCGTGATGCTGGCGTTCTGGGATCAAGCCCCGCATGGGGCTCCTCCGCTGGGAGCCTGCTTCTTCCTCTCCCACTCCCCTTGCTTGTGTTCCCTCTCTCACTGGCTGTCTCTCTCTCTGTCAAATAAATAAATAAAGTCTTTTAAAAAAAATTCTTTTCTTTCCCTTTGTATCATCATAAAATTTCTGCTTACCTGCCTTTGAATTCACAGATTCTTCTTCCATGTCCAGTCTGCTGTTAAGTCTATTCATGGTTTACTTCAGGTACTGTATTTTTATTTAATTCCAGAATGGGATTTTCATTTGGTTCTTTTTTCAAATTTTCCATGAAATTCTGTGTTTTGATAGGTTGTTTTTTTTCTCTAGTCAGTGTAAGTGAAATTTTATTGAGGCCCCAGGGCCATGGGGCTTGGGCAGGAGGCCACCCTGCAAGGAAAGGAAGAGCTGATGGAGGGGCTTTATTGACCTTCTTCTGGGGGTGCAGATGGTTGGTCTAGCCACACGTCTGGTGGGAGCACAACACTCACTGCAGTTGTATTTCTGGGCAAGCTGGCAGAGGGAGGGCTGGGTGATGCCACCTTCAGGCCAAGTGCCAAGTGCTGGGTCTCTTCCTGGATATTGTAGTCTGAGAGAGTGCAGCCATCCTCCAGCTGTTTGCCCCCAAAACAGACACTGCTGGTCAAGTGGGATGCCCTCATTGTCTTGGCTTTGACATTCTCAATGGTGTCACTGGGCTTGAGTTTGAGGGTAATGGCCTTGCTTGTCAGGGTCTCCACGAAGATCTGCGTCTCTGTGTTTGCTGCTAGGCCACCAAGTTGAAGAGAAAGAGCCATAATGGTTATTTTTAAATCTTTTCCTGCTACTTCTAATGTTTGGTATATCTGTTTCTGTTGACTTTTTTTGTCTTGATTATGAGTCATATTTTCCTGTTGCTTTACGTGTCTAGTCAATTTTTGTCTACTGGTGCAGATGCTGCAGATGAGGCATTGGAGAGACTATGGATTCTTATCTTCTAAGAGTATGAGGTTTTTTTTCTGATAGGCAGTTAAATTACTACAAATCACCCTAATCCTGATGAGCCTCGGTTTTAGGATTTATTAAGGCGATATAACTTCGGTTTTGCTTTAATCCTTGGATGTAGTCCTTATCCTTAGGGCATGGTGTTTCCTCCTAAGGTACAACTTCCTAGAGTCTCACCTGAATGCCTCAGGTGCTTACTGGGTCAGAGCTAATGTCTCCCAACACTGGGTGACTTCTGAAACCTCTGCTCAGCCCTGTAGCAGCTGTTCTTTGTCAGGTCTTAGCCTTCTGTGCATTTGCGGTTGGACTCCAGTCAAGGACTCAAGGAGGAACCCTCTGCAGGTTTCCAGACCCCTCTTTGCTCTGCATGACCTTAGAAAGCCCTCCTCACCTTCAATTCCATAGCCTCCGCCCATGTCAGAAACATAAGGCCTACCCCCCGATGGGGGCAGGCTGCTGGGAGCATGATCAGGTACCTGTTTGTCCACCTCACAGACACGTCCCAAGCATCCCCGGTGCTCCAGGGATGTGCTGATCACTCTTTTTTGTTTGTCTGTCTGTGGAGTCCTCTTGTTCTCTGTGTAGAATTTGGGCACTGGAGACACACTGTGAACAGGACGGGCAAGGTTCCCACCACTGTGGAGCCTAAAGCCTCTAGTGTATAACGTCTGGGGAGGGGCAGACAATAAAGAACAAAAAGAACAAGGTGATGTTGACTAATGGTAAACAGTGGTATGAGGGAAATAAAATAGGACAATGAGGTGGAAAGTGATGAGGGACCCATGCAGGCTGGGCGGTTGGGAAGGGTCTCTCAGAGGAGGTAACCTGGGACTTGAGAACTGCATGATGAAAAGGGGAAGGGTTGCTGACACTGAAGACTTTGGAGACCAAAGGAAGGTCCTCAAGCAGAGGAACTCTGTGCTAATGGTGGAAATGGTCATGCTTAGGGAGAACTAAAGAAACCCAGAATGAGAAGGATCGAGGATAACTGAGGTAGTCTGACCCAGCTTCTGGATGCTTTGGAAGACTGGATCAAAAGAGGTGTTTTTGGTGTCATGAAACTGGTTTGTTGGGAAGGTTAATTTGGTATTGATTACAGGCAGAAAAGACGTTAAGTGGAGAAATGGATCCGAATTCTGGGATGTCCAAGCATAAATGAAAGGCGGCTGTCCTGAACATCTTATCTCCAGGAATGTCTGCCTGTTCCATGACCTGTCTCCTAATGGTGTCCCCTCTGCCTGTTGTGCTGATGACTCTTTAGGCTGGTCAGTCTTCCTGTGGGTTCTTTGTGTTCTGTGTGTACCCTCCGCGGCTTCTCTTCTCAAGGTTCCGTCTTTTTTTTTCGGTTGGCACTTTAAAACATCTACACGTGATGTGCACATCTTGTTGCTTTTATCTCAACATTCTCACACTAGGAGTTTTCTTCTAAGCACCCAAATTATTTTTAATTTCCTTCTAGAATGGGAGAAGAGACCTAAAAGCCAACAGTTGCCACCAACAGAGGCCTTTTCTGGGAAGGAGTTACCCAGCAGCATGAACCTGACAAGATCCGCAGTAGATGATTGCTGGCATTCTACCATAGCAGACGACTGGGAATCCGGGGATGAGTCAGAGAAGCAGGAGATGCACGGTCGCAGTTTGGGGCCAATGGAACATAAACAAGGGCAAGTAGTGACCCGGGATGGGGATTGGGGAAATGCTGAGGTGGTGGGAGAATGCAGCTTCAATTCAGACTTTGTTTCTTCACAGAGGTTTCTTGTCAAAGAATATTTCCATCAAATTGACTCAATTCAAAGCTTACAGCATAATTTTATTTTAAAAAATCATCAGGAAATCTTAGTAGGGAAGAAACCTTGTAAAGGCAATCCATGTGGAAGAGCCTTGGAAAAACTGTCTCATTTGAACAAGCATGGAAAATATACCAATCAGAGCGTACACCTTTCTACACATGAGATAATTAATGTAGGAGAGAAAGTCTATGGATGTAAAGAAAGTGGAGATTTTTTTACCTATAGTTCACCCCTCTCTCAGGCCATGAGAACTCATACTAAGGAGAAACCCTATGAATGTAATGAATGTGGGAAGTCTTTCTGGCAGAGCCTTCACCTCATTTTACACCAGAGAACTCACACTGGTGAGAAACCTTATGAATGTAATAAATGTGGAAAATCTTTTAGCCAAAATTCTCACCTTAATGTACACCGGAGAATTCATACTGGAGAGAAACCCTATAAATGTGATGAATGTGGAAAATCCTTCAGTGGAAGGTCTAATCTTAATGTGCATAAGAGAACACATACTGGAGAAAAACCCTATAAATGTATTGAATGTGGGAAAGCCTTTAGTGATCGCTCCTCATATACACAACATGAAAGGACGGACACTGGAGAGAAACCATACAAATGTGATGAATGTGGAAAAGCCTTTAGTCACAGCTCTCACCTTACAGTTCACAAGAGAATCCATACTGGTGAGAAGCCATATAAATGTAATGAATGTGGGAAAACTTTCAGTTTTCATTTATCCTTCACTCAACATAAGAGAACACACACTGGAGAGAAACCATATAAATGTCATCAATGTGGGAAAGCTTTCAATCAAGGTTCTAATTTTATTGGGCACCAAAGAACTCATACCAGAGAGAAAAAACTACATATTTCATTTTAATATATAAAAACTGTACACATACATTTAAATTTTGTGGTTTTTTGGCGCATTCCCAGAGAAGGGCTGAACATCCGTGGCATTTGGTACCTAGGAAAATTTTTTAATTAGTGTGATCAAAACTCACTTCACGGGGCACCTGGGTGGCACAGCAGTTAAGCGTCTGCCTTTGGCTCAGGGCGTGATCCCGGCGTTATGGGATCGAGGCCCACATCAGGCTCTTCCGCTATGAGCCTGCTTCTTCCTCTCCCACTCCCCCTGCTTGTGTTCCCTCTCTTGCTGGCTGTCTCTATCTCTGTCAAATAAATAAATAAAATCTTAAAAAAACAAACAAACAAAGAAAACCTCTCTTCAGTAATATTAATTAATGTGATTACCCAGTGTGGGAAGGGCTATTGCTCAGAAGTCAAAATAGGTTGATGATATTTGACTGAATAACTGATGTACCATTCCAAAGAGCCAGAGTGCCATTATTTGCTTCATTGTTCTCCCAGTGCTAGAAAATTAGGCTGCTTCTAATTTGTTTCAGGAATTCATTATAAACTATAATTATGAACACTGTGTAGAAACATGGAATATGCCTATAATACAGTTGACCCTTGAACAACAGTTTTAAACTCTGCACGTCCACTTATACGTGGATTTTTTCAATAAATACAGTACAGTATTGTAAATTTATAATTCTTATGATTTTCTTTTTTCTAGCTTTATTATAAGAATACAGTATATAATATATATAATATATAAAATATGTGTTTATCAACTGACTGTTTTTATTCTCGGTAAGATTGCCAGTCAACAGGAGGCTACTGGTCAAGTTCTTGGAGAGTCAAAGCCATATGCGGATTTTCAGCTGTGCAGGGCATCAGCACTCCCAACCCCCACATTGTTCAAGGGTCAACTGTAGTGAAATGTGAACTGCTGTGACTGCGTTGCCCTATATATGCGTTTGGAGAAGGGCTCAGAAGAAAACAGAGATGAACATAGCTAATTAATAAAAGTCTTTGGATACTGTGTGGCTTTCCTTTTCTTTTTATGTTCAAAACTTTTCTTTTTATGTTCAAAACAATTTTATGGGGCGCCTGGTGGCTCAGTTGGTTGAGCATCCATGACTCTTGGTTTTGGTCAGGTCATGATCTCAGGGTCATGAGATCGAGCCCTGTGTTGGGTCCCACAAGATTCTCTCCCTCTCCTTCTGCCCCTCCCTCTGCTCATACGTTCTCTTTCTTTCCCAAACAAATAAATCTTTTTTTAAAAAAACTGCTACAGTTTTATAGTAAATAAAAAGACAAAGAGGAGTGGGGCACCTGGGTGGCGCAGTCAGTTAAAGCGTCGACTCTTGGCTTTGGCTTGGGTCGTGATCTCAGGGCTGTGAGATCGAGTCCCAGGACGGGCTCTGCGCTGATACACAACTGTTCCAGAACATGTACAAAGCTGAATATTTACCTCTCTTGTGATACCAGTTTGTTGAAACTCAAAGAAAGAACAATTAAAGGCCAATATCTCTCAGGACTATTAATGCAAAATTTCCAGATCAGATCCTGCCAGTAAAGACAGTATAGCTAGTACATTTGAATTCAGGAACATTCACTCCAGGAATCAGGCTACTGAGTATTAGGAAATATATAACCGTAATACCCCATTTTTTTATAAATTTTTTTTTTAAAAAGATTTTATTTATTTATTCGACAGAGATAGAGACAGCCAGCAAGAGAGGGAACACAAGCAGGCGGAGTGGGAGAGGAAGAAGCAGGCTCATAGCGGAAGAGCCTGATGTGGGCCTCGATCCCATAACGCTGGGATCACGCCCTGAGCCGAAGGCAGACGCTTAACCGCTGTGCCACCCAGGCGCCGCTACCCCATTTTTAATCAATCAATGGAGAAATCCAGTCATCTCAATGATTAATGAAGAAGTTGATAAATATTTAAAGATGAAGGGGAAAAAACCTGGTTAACAGGAAAAAATATTTTTATTGTATGATACCAGACTGAAACGGTGACACTACCACTGAGGTTGGCAAACTATGGACCACAGGCCAAATCTGGCCCATGTGTTTTTGTAAATAGTCTTATTGGAACACAGCCACACCCACTCATTCCCATATGTCTGTGGCTGCCTTAACACACTGACGTGGAACTGAGTAGTTGTGTAAGAGATTGCATCGCCTGAAAAGGCAAAATATTTACCAGAAAAGCCTTGCCAGTCCCAGATGTAGAGCCATCTCCATTCCATTCAGGGAGCACCAAGGCAAGGTTGCTCACTAGTCCTTTGTATGAACAGGAAATTCACAGAAGGAATACAAATGGACAATAAATACATTAAAAAAGTACATGAGTTCATCAGTCATCAAAGAGATGCAAATAAAAATGATGAAAATAAACACTGAGCAGCTGTTATGAGGTAGGCGGTACCCCAAGCATGCAGTCTACATTATCTCATTTAATACAAAGATCCTGGTGAGGCAAGTGCTTCTATTATTTCCATTTTATAGATGCAGAAAACACAGTCTAAAGAGGCTAACTGGCGGGTGAAGATAGACAACAATTTAAAAAGACTATGTTGGAGGGGCGCCTGGGTGGCTCAGTTGGTTCAGTGTCCTTTTTTTTTTTTTTTCAAGATTTTATTTATTTGAGAGAGAGAGCATGGGCGAAAGAGCATGAACAGAGAGATCAGGAGCAGGGGGTCAGCAGAGGCAGAGGGAGAAGCAGGCTCCCTGCTCAGCAGGGAGCCCAATATGGGGCTAGATCCCAGGACCCTGAGATCATAACCTGAGCTGAAGGCAGATGCTTAACCAACTGAGCCACCCAGGGGCCCCAGTGTCTGACTCTTGATTTTGGCTCCGGTCATGATCTCATGGTTGTGAGATCAAGTCCCATGTTGGGCTCTATGCTCAGTGCAGAGTCTGCTTGAGATTCTCTCCTTCTCCCACTGCCCCCATCCCCGCTCATGTTCTCTCTCTCTCACTCTAATAAATAAATTAAATCTTCAAAAAAATAGTATGAAATTGGAGTGTCTGCCTAGCTCAGTCAGTAGAGCATGGGACTGTTGATCTTGGGGTCATGAGTTCAAACCCCGTGTTGGGGATAGAGTTTACTTAAGAAAAAAAAAAAAGGAAACTAAAAAAGTAGTAGGAAATGGATTCTGTTATTCAGCACACATGGATGCTACCACAGGTGCACCCTCTTTGTAGGACAGTTAGGCTGGAAGCGTCCAAATGCAAAGTGTGTTCATGAGTTGATTCAGCAATCTCACCTTTGCAATTTATCCATGGAAATAACTACAATGAGATTATAGTCATATATTTTGTGCATTTTTGTGTCTGCTGCTTTCCCTTAGCAAAAAATTTTTGAGACTTATCTACGTCATTACATGGATCGGTAATTGTTTTTTTATTGCTGGGTAGTATTTATTCCATTGTATGAATATAGCACAATTTATCCATTCTCAGATTGATGGAAATCTGGAATGTTCCCAGTTTTTGGTTACTATGAGTAAAGGTGCTATGAACATTCTTATCAAGTTTATTTTGTTTTTATGGGTATATGCTTTCATTTCTCTTGGAGAAATTCCTAGAGGTGACATGCCTGGGTTACAGAATAGATGTATGCTCAGCTTTTTATGAAACTGTCAGTTCTATAAAGTGGTTGAACTACTTTATGCAAGTACTGGCGATGTATTAGAATTCCTGCTGTTCCACATCCTCACCAGATTCTGGCATTGTCTTTTTCATTTTGGCCATTCTAGTGAGTGAGGGTTTTTTATTTATATATTTATGTATTTATGTATTTATGTATTTATTTTTAAAGATTTTATTTATTTATTTGACAGACAGTGAGAGAGAGAACACCAGCAAGGGGAGTGTGAGAGGGAGAAGCAGGCTTCCCGCCGAGCAGGGAGCCCGATGCGGGACTCGATCCCAGGACCCTGGGATCATGACCTGAGCCAAAGGCAGATGCTTAATGGCTGAGCCACCCAGGCACTCCAGGGTTTTTTTTTTGTTTTTGTTTTTAAAGATTTATTTATTTTAGAGAGAGCACACGAGCAGGGGGGTAGGAGGGGCAGAGGGGGAGAAAGAGAGAGAGAGGCTTCTCCTCAGATTCCCCACAGAGTGCAGAGGCAGTTGCAGGGCTCAATCCCACAACCCTGAGATTATGACTTGAGCCAAAACCAAGAGTCGCTCAATTGACTGAGCCACCCAGGGCCCCTCTAGTGAGTGTTCAGTGATATCTCATTCTGGTGTGATGACTAATGGCAGTTAACACTTTTTCATGTGCTTATTGGCTGCTTGGCATTGTTTAGTCAAGCCTCTTGCCCATTTTTTGTTAGGATGTTTGTCTTTATTATTGAGTTGTAGGAGTTGTGTATATATTCTGGATACAAATCCTTTGTTAAATGTATATGTTACAACATTTTATAAACAAAATTTTAGCAAATGGAATCCAATAACATAATAATAAAATAATAGAAATTTAAAAAGTCATGACCAAGTGGGTTTATCTAAAAAATGCATTGTTGGTTTAACCAAAATCAATAAATGTACTTCAGTGTATTAACAAGCTAAAAAAAAGTATATGATTATCTCAATACATGCAGAAAAAAACTGACAAAATCCAATAGTCATTCCTGATTTAAAAACAAACAACTCTCACCAAACCTGGAATAGAAGGCAATGTCCTCAACCTGACAAAGGACATCTACATCCAGAGCTAATATCATACTTACTGGTAAAAAACTGAATGCTTTACCCCTAAGATTAGAACAAGGCAGGGATGTCTGATCTCATCACTTCTATTCAACATTGTAATGGAGGTTCTGGCCAAGGCAATTGCAAGAAAATGGAATAAAAGAAATCTAGATTGGGAAAGACATTTTATTTTTATTTTTAAAGAAAGATTTATACATTTGAGAGCGAGAGAGAATGATTTGGCTCGGGAGAGGGAGAATCTCAAGCCATCCCCCACTGAGTGTGGAGCCCAGTGAAGGGCTCAATCCCAGGACCCCCGAGATCACGACCTGAGCAGAAATCAAGAGCCAGACACTCAACTGACTGAGCCATCCAGTTGTCCCGGAAAAGACATTTTAAACAATCCTTCTTTGCTTCAAAAGATACCATAAACAAAGTAAAAGATAAGTCACAACTTGGAAAGGATACATTCCTAATAAAGATTAATGTCAAATTTCTGTGAAGAACTTCTATAAACCAGTAAGAAAAAGACTACCTGAGAGAAAAATGCATGAAGTAAGAAGTTAATTCAAAGAGAGAACACACAAATGGCTAACACTGTGAAAAGATTTTGAATCTCACCAATAAGAGAAGAGCAAACATCTCACAATGAAATACCATTTTCTACCCATGAATTGGCAAACATGTAAAAAGCTGACATTAACAAGCATTGGTGAGGATGTGGAGCAAGTGGAACTCCTAACCATTGCTTGGGGGCGTATGAAAAGGTGCAATCCTTTTGGATACATCTATCAGTGTTGGATATAAATATTCATTGCTATGGCCCGTCAGTACCCTGCGTCTGTCCATAAGGAGACCTGTATATGAGTGCTTTCACAGGGTTTCACTGAATTCCTTAGAACTTTATTATATTTTACATGTTTTTCTTAAAAGAAAAATGAGCAGACCTCTACCATTAAATCCCTGGGATGAGAAAAATTGCAGGCTGAATGCTGTGCTAGTGGCAGAAGCAGCAAGGAAGAGCTGTGAGAGGGGAAGCTTCTGCATGGCCACTGACGCAGAGAGGCATGCTGACTTCCATGTGGAGGACTCACGGTCCCACAGAATGTTGAACTTAATAACTCCTGGGCTCCTAGCTGGTGAATATGAGTTAATCCTACGATTTGAGAGCATAGGTAACTTCAAGTCTAAATTGCACTAGTTATTTTACTATTGGTGATCCTACGGTTGTACGCTCATAAAAGGTCTTATTTGTTCCAAGAAGTGTGCCCTGGACTCCCCTTCCTTTACCTTTCATTCTCATCATCCGGCTGTGAGGAAATGGAACAAGCCAGAGCCCTGCAGGTGGCATGGGGTGACCACTCTTTAGGCATCTCTCAGAGGAAAGGCATGCCCCAGGAGAACCTAGATTCTCCTACTATTATCTCTTCCCATTCAGAAACCTGTGGCAGCTCAGAAATAGCTCAGACCCCCATAGTAGGGACATCCAAGATGGCTGTGCTGCCCAGCCTTTGCCACCTCATAGCATGGAGAGAACGGAGTGCCACACAGCACACTGGGGTAAATGGAGTGGGAGAGGGCTTGGGTCAGAGAAAGTAGTACCCTCACACACCTATAACCCATTCTCTACCCAAAAAGGCCCTTGGTGAACAGCTGTACTTTGAGGAGCCTGCCTTGCTCTGGGTATTACAGGCTGGACTGCAGCTCATGAAGCAAAACCTTCAATCTACTACCTGTTGCCTCTACTTTTAAAATACTAACCTCTGCAGCCGGACACTGATCACTCTTATCTAAGCGCCCATCATTTCCCACCTTGATTACTGCATTGGTTTCAGGGGTCACCCTGCTCCTCCCCTCACCCTCTTCGTCTGTTCTCCACACAGAAACCAAAGTGACCTTTTGGTGAGGTCAGAGCTCATCAGTGCTCTGCTCGAACCATGTGAAAACTTCCCATTTCACTCAAAGTCAGAGTCAGAGGCATCAAGATGCCCATAAGGCTGTCTGCAATCAGGCCCCTCACTGCCCCTCTCTGACCAATGTGCTGTTCCAACTGAGCAGTCTAAACTAGGGTGGACAAATGCACAGGCAAGATGAATCAGGAACAAGGAGGAAAAGGTGTGGAGCCAGGGAAGGTCGGGGTGAGGGTCACCTCAAACTCAGGTGGGAGGGAAGTTCCAACAGGGTCCCAAAAGGCTGTCAATGGGCTTGGGGATTCCAGGTTCAGCTAGAGCTGGAGGCTGGGGGTTGTGACCCAGGAATCCTTCCTGAGCTGGGTGAGGAGCTGGTCCTTTCGTCGTCCCGGTCCATGCTCTTTAATAATGGTTTGAATAACAGCCGCCAGGCAGAAATTTCGTTTACCATGTTCCCTGCTCTAGTCTTCAACGCCTTGCAATAAATGCTCACTCCAGGAAATATTACAACATAGGTCGATGGCGATTTAGGCTTCCGTAAAGCTTCGCCATCTAGAAAGAGATCTGGGAAAAATTCCTTATGTTCTAAACTCTAGGGCTTCATACATACGCGAGGAGAAGCTTCAAACTAGCCTCCTCATCTGGAAAGGGAGATCAGAACAGGCACTTCCTTAGAGTATTGTAAATGTTAAATGAAAGGACCCCTTGAAAGCGTTCAGACCTGCGTATGGACGCAGAAAACGATCAGACTTGGTCAAGTTCGCATTGCTAAGGGCAGTTACCGTGAGCCCCCATTGCACAGACAGGCAAACTAAGGCTCACGGGGTCGCGACCTACCCAGGCCTTCCGGAGTTGAGCGGCGGCGGAGAGGGTGATCTAGGCCTGGGACAGCACCTTCCAGCTCGCCGGGGGCTGGGATACTAGTCACCCAAGTAAGTCCCTGACGCCGCGGGGGCGGGACTCGAGGCGGAGTTGCTCCGGTACTTGCCATGGCGACGCTTCCGGACCAACCGGAAGCGTACTGCCCGGAACTACAACTCCCAGGAGCCCGTGCGGCGCGTCCTGGTCGACGCCGGGGGAGCGGTCGCCATTGTCCGCCGCCGCGGTGAGGCGGTCGCCAAGGCGGTGGTGTTGTTGCCCCTACCGCCACCGAGGATTAGGACGGTCGGGAAAACGAGCGGGAAGACGCGGCGCCTGCTGACGGGGCTGGCGCGGCACCACAGCGGGTCCCGCGCCTGCCCTTTTCGCGCTGGCTTCGCGCCCCGGTTTCCCTTGGTTCTCCCACCCTCCTGCCTCCCGCCTCCGGGCTCGCGGCCGCGCTGGGCCGGCTGGGCGGGCCCGGGGGAACCCTGCACGTCGGGCCTGGCGCCGGGTCGCGGCGGCCGGCCCGGCACGCCTTTGTTTACCCCGCCGCGCGCGAGGATCCCAAGTGCACCGCTGGGCCGAACCTTGGAGCGGAACAAAAGCCAGACGCCCCCGGCCGACTGACCCCGAGCTTGTTAAGTCGCTTGCCGAGAGCGTCGGGGACCGGCTCGCAGGGGTGGGAGGCCGGGAGCCGCGAACCAGGTAAGGCCGGCCGCTCGCTGGTACGGGCTCCAGAGCATCACATCCGCCCCGGGGGTTGCAGAGGAAATCGGGCGGGAGGCCAGGCAGCAGGTGATGAGGACGCCTTTGACGCCGTTAATGGGAATGAACATCTTTCTTTCCCCAGCGAGTGTTTCTCGTCTCCGCGGGTTCACCGCAGGCGCAGAAGGACGGCGTCGAACGTGGGAGGGGAACAGGCCTCGGTTCCTTTAAGCTTGCAGTGACGGCTGACTTTGTTAAGTTGCAAACAACGGTGCAGAATAGTTTGCCTACTTTGAGTTTTGGCACAGATCCCGGTGTTCCTGGGCCCAGTAGGCGCCCTGGTGCTTTATACACACTCTCAGGAATCCGCAGAGCTCTGCCAGTTGGCCTTGGAACCCTCAGGGAGGTCTCGGGACTTGCACAAAGACTTGGAACCTAGTGAGTTTGTGGTCTGGGCTCCACACCAGGAGACACACAGGTTGGGCCTGGTAGGTTTCTTGCTTCCCTCCCTCCTTTTTTTTTTTTTAGATAAAATTTGAATAACATAAAATTAACCATTTTAGACTACGATTCAGTGGTTTTTGTTGTATATTTACAGAGTTGTGAAATAAAAAAATTACTATCTAATTCCAGAACATTTTCATCACCTCCCAAAAGAAACCCCTGCACCCATTAAGCAGTCAGTTGGCATTCCTTCCTCCCTGCCAGCTCTAGGCAGCCACTGTTTTACTGGGTGGTGCCGGTAGATTTTACAGTAATTTTTTAAATCACTGAAAAGTTACTTTGAAGCTGTCACTGGCTATCTCAGGAGCCATTGACAAATTTCCACCCTGTCATCCTGGATTGTGCTCTTTTTTCAGCTGATTCAACTCACTTTTCATTCTTTTGTTTTTGACATGTAAATTTTGTTTTCTTACAATGCTCCCCAGAAGTCTTCTCTTGCTTCTGTGGATGGGCTGCCTTTGTTTCATGTGGGGGCTGCCTTTGTTTCCTGTGGGTCTTCTCCAGAGAAAGGACCACTTTTGTGTTTTACATTTTTGTCATTAGGTTTGTACTGCAATTGCATTCCGTGAGTCACCGGAATCCCGTGCACCTGGGCAGGCACCTGGTTGATTGATCCTGTGGGATGGCAGCCATCAATCCGTGGGCTTCGTGGGGTGAGTCCAAATTCTGTTTCTTCTGGGCCGCCTCAGCAGCGGCCTGCTGCAGCCACGGGTCAAAGCTGGGCAAGGGCTGAGGATTTTGGGGGATTGGAGGGGGTCTCTTGGTCTTGGATAGAACTAGAACTGAGTGACGTTTAAAAAGAAAAAACAAGTTGTTTGTTGGTGGAAAGGGAAACTTGTTGGTGTAAAACACCGTGTAATTTTTGTATATCTTATAGTCCTAAAATGTTTCAGTAGTTCTAAGAGATTTTCTGGTGATTTGTGGGATTTCTTAGGCAGCCATACATCCAGTCAATTTCTCTACCACTGCCATATTTTACCTTTATTTTTGTTTCTCATTTTTATAGCATTGGCATGTAATTTAAGAACAGTGTTAAATAGTGTGATGTCAGTGGTACACTATCTTTTGTGAGGTTTCATATACCTATCAATAAAGACATCGAAGGAGTGTCTTACTACTTACATTTTTACAAAATTAGGTAATGTTAAACATTTTATCAGTTATCTCCTTAGCTGTTTAAGGGATTCTGTTAATTGTTCTGTGGTTACATCACATCAGATTTTCTGATAGTGATTTACCTATGCATTTCTGGTATAAATCTAGCTTATTATGTTGGAATTTGTCACATGCCCTTGGATTCTGTTTATGGAGCTTTGTTACACCATTAGTGAGACAGATGGGCTTTTCCCATTTTGTTGCCTTTAGTCACTAGGATTGTTGTCAGTACTTTTCCTTTACTTGTCCTAACCTGATCTGGTACAGGTGTCCTTACAGACCAGTCCTGGGAAATGGCGGCTGTTGACCCATGGGCCTCCTGGGGTGAGTCAAGAGCCTGTGTCCCCATTGGCCATGTTGGCTGCTATGTCCTGGCTTCTCCCAGCACTGACCTTCCTTGGCCAGGAATCAGAGCTGGGGAGCCAGGTGCGGGTTTAGGGCATGGGGGTTTTGGGGGACTCTGGTCCACATCTGTCTCTGTGCAGAGCTGGAACAGGGAAGGATCAGAACATGCCACTGGGAGATAAAGTGAGGTGACACCTCCAGGACAGGGTGCATGAGAATAAATGTGTGGCCATTTGTGGCTCAGGCCCAGAAAGGATGGGAATGGCACTACTTCTCAGAGACAGTACCTCAGACCAAAGGAGGGCAGTGCAGGGTTCATGTTTAGGCACATTCCTAATCTTCTCTGAGCCCCATTTCCTTCATCTATAAAAGGAGAAGGTGAGTCTTTTCCTTTGCCCAACAGAGAGGGCCAGGAACTGGCTCTCCCTGAGCCTGCCCCTCCAGGAGGAAGGACTCATGTGGGCATACTTATGGCAGGGAGAGCTGCCTCCGTGACTTTGTTTTCCTCCTCAGCTCTGTGTCCTCAGGACTCGGCCTGGCATGTGGAAGAAGACTCTGAGGAGGAGAAGAGGGCCACTGGGCTTCTGACAGCCCAGATCCAGGTGAGGTGGGCTTCTGCTTTTTTCCTGAAGGGCTGATCTGTTGCCTAAGGTGTCTGGGCTGTCCCCCGTCATCTTAGTCTTTGTGTTCCTCACTTTATAACAGCTAGAGTTTGGGTAGAGAAGGAATCGGCCAGAAGTTTATTGCTTTCTGAGCATTCAGGAAGAATTTAAACAGTTTTCTATGATTTGGAGCCACATTATTAACCAGCCTATTCCCATTCCTGAGCCCCAGCTGTGCTATATGTTGTTTTGGGGGGTGAGGGGCAACCCCTTTGGCTGGCAGCCCCCCCTTCCTCCTCCCACCGTACCTCATGTATTCAGTGCCTGATTCAATTTGATGCTGTCCTGTGAGCGCTGTGCTTGCTGGGAGGGGAACATGGACAAGTTCAAGCCTTGGTCCTGAGGAATTCTCAGTCCCTTATTTTCCAAGATGGTTCACTCAGCTACGAGACCTCATGGCCTGCTGGTGCTGTACATGTGGTTCAGGACATGAGCCTGAGATGCTTAGGGAGACCCCAAGCCTTGGAGGAGCTGAGGCCAGCTAATGCCTTGGAAGTGGGTTGGTCTGCATAGAGTCATTGGGGCACAGAGCAGCTGGAGTCCTTCTGCTGTGTGGAGAGAGGCTGACCGGGAGACATGACACACTTGCATCAAAACGTGAAAGGGGTTCATCAACCCGGTAAGCAGGGGTCTGGCCTTTTATGGCGCCACTGGTGTGTGTTGGGTGTGGGGTCGGGGTACTGCATGACCAGCATCTGGGTGAAGGCTGACCCCAATTAGAATTTAGGACGGAGAGGCTAGGATGAACCCTGCTGGGCCCTGAATGCCTGCTACAGAGCCAGGGCTCCATCCTGGCCATAATAAAGAACCTCATTAAGTGTTGGGAGCAGGAGGCGCCAGTGTCTAAAATGTGGCTGGAAGGATGTCCCTGGCAGGAGTGTGGGGAGAAAGGGGGCTGTGGGAAGCAGGCTTGCATTTCAAGTGACAGTATGACCACGGCCTAGAAGACCTTAGAGGTGTAAGGGAGTCAAAACAGGAGAACTTTGTGACTGTAAGGGCGTAAGGATGGCTCCTGAGAGAAATAGGTCAGCAGAGTTGATATGGGAAAGGTGGCAGGAAGTAGGATAGCAGAGTAGATGATATTGGAAAGGTGTCCTCTCCCTTTTCTCCTGCCCAGCCTCTTCATTAGAGGCAGCCACTTACATACAAACTTTTTTACAACAACATTATTAAAGTATTATTCAGATACCATTGGGTCACCCTTTTAAAGTGTATAGTTCTGTGGTTTTTCATATATTCACAGAATTGGACAACTATTACCAATATCTACTTGTAGATCATTTTCATCACCCCTAAAAGAAATCCTGTACCCGTTAGTAGTCACTCCCTGTTCCCACCACCCTCAACCCCTGGCAACTACTAACTTACTTTCTTAATCTATTTGTCTATTCTGGACATTTTACATAAAAGGTATCATACACTATATGGCCTTTCATGTCCGGTTTCTGTTTTTAAGGATCTTTTATATTGTAGTACATATCAACATTTTATTTCTTTTTATGATTCAGAGGCAGCCATTTTTTAACTTACTGTTTTTGGTTCGATAGGGTTATCTCCATATTTCTAAATGAGAGATTCTCATCCTGATTCATGAATTTTATATTTACCCTTTTGACTCCCTACTATGAAAGATGAAGAAAAATAGTTTCATTACTGTATTTAGGTTTTTCTTTTCTAAGTTAAAATAATGGATCAAGCAAATACGAGATACTGAGATATAAAAATAATAAAATTTCAACTTTATGCCTCCCCCCAAATTAAAAAAAAATGCAATGGACTCTCCCACAGTTTCAAAGCTGACTGGCGAAGTGCATCTCCCGGGCAGCATGCTGTCCCGGGGAGGCAGATGGGCCTGAACCATGTCATGCAGAGTGGTGGTCGTCTGGCATCAGAACTTGGGTGACTGTGATGTTCACTGCTGCTATGATATGTAGTCCTTTTTAGATTCTGTAACAGAATCAGCAGTGAGGCTAGGCTGAAAGATGGGCCCCGAATCAGTCTCTTGGTAACAGAAGTTAGTTGTAATAAAATGCTTTGAAGAAGCCTTAATAACCACTGGCCTGCACTCTGCTGTTAAGTTATGTGAGGGTTTCTGAGAATTATTAGGGTTAATGCTGAGAAAATAAAGTGGAGAATTAAAATGACAACACCCTCCAGTGTCTGAAGAGTTGTGATTTCTGAGAACATGCTCCTGGCCCCCTCCCCACACTCACTTCGGATTTTTCCCTGTGGGAAACTCAAGACTTGAATCATGTGAGTTTCGTTTTAAGCGAGGTCTTCAGGAACGCTAACAGGAGCTCCATATCCCTCTATTGTTCCTTCCAAACTAAATACTTAAATAAAGCATTCACCTGGTGAAAATGTCAAATGCTGTCATCCCTTGTTATCTGAATAGTCCATTTTGGGGAACATATTGGATAGTGAAGTTTCAACTAGTGGGAGCCCAGATCCCATTATTTTGAAGAACAGGGAAAATAATAATATCCCATCTAAAAAAAAACTCCAGCCAGCCTCCTCAAATATGGAAACTCTCAAACCCCTGTATAACAATCCGATAAACATGCATGTAAACAACAATAATCTAATACTCTGCACTCATCTCTGGTTGTCTTGAGGATGTGCACGTAGTTGTTTTCCTTCCCTGCAAAGGTCTTGAAATAGAATATTAATGAAATTCTGAAGATGCCAAAGAACCCATCTGAATTTCCCCAGATTCCATGAATGGGCCATCCGTCCATGATTTCAGATAATGCAGGAGCTGAGACTCATCTCAGCACTCTTGGCATCTTCCCTCAAACCCTCCCATGGTTTAGATGTGTGGCTGGTTAGCAGATGCCATAAAGTGCTGTAGAGAGCCCTGGTAAGTGCTCATAACGTATGTACAAGGTGAAATGTGCAAGAATGATTACAGGAAGTTTGGGTGAGACATTGTCGAGTCATCCTAGCAGGTGTTTGTAAAGTACGAGTTCAGGTAAGGGTTACCTGGGAATGGAACAGCTCACTCCTTCCTGTCCTAACTTCTAGGGTCCCTCTTGTCCCCACAGCTGGTAAGCCTGGGTCCCGACTTCCCCCATCTCTTCTTTCTGTTTCATGTCCAGTCTTGGTTTTGCATTTTCTGCATCTTCAAGGCCTCCATGAACTGTGGGCCCCAACATGGAGACATTCAGCTGGGGGTGTTTTTTTCTTCCTGTTTGGCAGTCCACGATTCTTTCCACTTTGGTAACATCTACAAATCTGGAAATACTTTTTTTTTTAAAGTTTTGTTCGGACAAATCCCATAATTATAGAAAAGTATGAAAAGTAATCAAACATGGTGTCCATTACTCTGAACAGTTAATGTTTTGTCATACTTGCTTAGTTTTCCTTTTACACAGTGTCCTGTTACATTTTCTTCCCACGCTTATGCAGAATAACTGCTTATGGTGTGTATGCAGCTAATTTATTTGCATACTCATACATAGATAATCTATTTCTATAGATACACATAGATAGTAATATTCTATTGTTTAAAGATTTTTTTAAGTCCTCTCTGTACCCAACGTGGGGCTCAAACTCCCAGCCTGGGATCAGGAGTCTCATGCTCTTTTGACTGAGTCAGCCAGGTGCCCCTATTCTGTTTTTTGTTAAAGCAGTCTTTTCCTACCTGTAGTTTTTCTGCACCTTTCTTTGCTTATTCAAGGCCAACTTTAAGGTCCATCCATGTGATAGATAAGTTCATTTCTTTTGCGCTCTGTTCATACTCTTCATGCATGGGCTTAGAAGTTCCCTGCCCCCGCCATTTTTGTTATTCCAGGAAAAGCCGTGCGAACATTCTTATAATTTTACTTTGTGCACACATATATTTGTTAATGTAGACATATTCCTAGAAGCAGAATTATGTTTAATTTTAGTTGCTTATGTGTTTTCAAGATGACTGTTGCAGCCATGTAGCTGTTTGAAGGTACAAAGCCTCTTCTCTTGTCACCGCTCTGGAAGAGTGCCTGTTACCTTTCATTTTTGCTGCCACTTGGCACTGTCAGGTCTTATAGTTTTTGCTTATCTCAAGACCAAAAAGGTATATTGTATTACTTTGCATTTCCTTGATTGCTAGTGAGATTGAGTATCTTTTCATACCATTACTGATCATCTGTATTTCTTCTCTCATTCCTAGATTTGTGTAGCCGCTGACCTGTTGATGTGTAGGCATTTTACATGCATTCTGGATGCCAATTCTTTACCTTACATGAATTGTCTTTTCCCAGTCTGTAGCTTGTCTTAACTTTGTGGTGTCTTACCAGTCAGATGTTTTCCAGGATATTTTTGTCAAACATATCTGTCTTTGTTTATGGCTAGTATGTTTATGTCTTGTTTTAAGAACTCTTGTATTTAAAAAAAACAAAAAAACCTGTCCTATTCCTTTATATTTGTTGTTTCTGAGGCCTTCTATTACATGGTGGGCCGTCTGAAGCTAGTGCTGTGTCTTTATGTTCAATGAATCCTTGTTCTTTCAGAGCCCCTCTGGCATCGTCCTGTCCTGTTCTGTACTGAAGTCTCCAATCAGGGAAATGGAATTGCACTTCACTGAAAGTTGGGTGTAGCCGCTGCCTGTATTCTGTTCTCCTTTTGGCCGCTGAGTTCGGTCTTTCCTGTGCTGCACTTGTTCCTCATGTATCCAGGGCTCCTCCGGTCTTGTGTTTGCCAGGAAAGAGAGGGGAGGCTGTCTTTGAGCATCCTGGTTTGCTGTGGCTGAGCAGGTCTGGTTCCTGATTTGCCTCCCTTCTCGTGTGTTTGTCTGTGTATCTGCCTCCTGACAAGTCTCACTCTAAGCTCCATGGTCCTGGTTGGGCCAGGATCGTCAAGTTGGTTTTGCTTCTGGTTTCCCGGGTATGCAGCTGGCTGTCAGGCCACAGACCTCCCTACCCTGTCCCCCGTGGAAGATACCTCAACTCCGGGGTTGCTGGTCACGTAAGCAGCCTTAGAACCTCATACATTCTTGTGTGTGGGAAGGATCTAGGCAGTGTTGCCCAAGTGTAGGTGCAGGGTAGTTGGTGGTCATGCTGCCCACAAGGTTGAGTGGCCAATTGGGAGGTGGGACAACTGGCAAAGCTCTCCTGAATACAGACTCACCTCATCACCTGTTTTCAGCCTGGCTCTCTGCCTTCACTGTATCATTTAAGCTCAGGGCCCAAAACCTCTCTTGGGAACTTCTTCCACTGTAGCCCCTTATAACCTGTAGGGCTGTTTCCTTGGTCTGCCACACTTTTATCTGTTCCCCATCTTGCAGCAGTGTGTGGAACACCACTAATGGCCGCTTCTGGGTATTTCCCATTCTTACAAAACTGGGGGATTTTTAAACCGTAAGGTGAAATCTGGACCTTGTGTTAGTTCCTGTTACCATTGTAACAAATTACTCCAAACTTAATGGCTTAGAACAATATACATTTATTGTCTTGTTCTAGAGGTCAGAAGTCTAAAAGGAGTCTGTAGGCTCTTGGCAATCGGCCAGCTCCATCTTTCTGTTGATTCCTCTTCTTTGGCATATATTATCTCTTCTCCCCTTCAGATGTCAATAAATGGTAACATTTTTCGAAGACAGAAAAAAGGCAGGGGAAGGGGTCTGTCGGGCTGTGTTCCCTTTGGAAGGTCCAGGGGAGAATCTGTCTCCTTGCTTTTTCCAGCTTCTGGAGGTGACCTGCATTTCTTGGCTCACGGTCCCCACCTCTCTCTTCACCATGCATCACTCCAGCCTCTGCCTCCGACGTCCCATCTCCTGAGTTGACTCAGAGCCTCCTCCCTCCTTCACTTATAGGGACCTTTGTTATTACAGTGAGCCCACCTGGATGATCCCAGATAATCTCCCCAAATAAAAATCCTTAACGTAGTCACATCTCTGCAAAGTCCCTTTGTCATATTAAGATAACAGTCATAGGTTCTGGGGTTCAGGATGTGAACATCTCTCAGTGGGAGGCATTATTACAAACACCCGTGTTCAGTAACAACAGCCATCAGCCTTCAGCTTTCTGCCTTCTTATCTATCCTGACGCTTTTTGAAAACTGGACTATCTTTCAGCAAATCTGAGCTATTCTGTCATTTTGCTTATAAACACGTGTATATTTCTAAAAGATGCATAATTTTTAGAAAATAATGCCTTTATCACTGCCTTTATCACACCCAATAAAATTAACAGTAATTCCTTATTACTCGCTAATATCCAGGCAGTGTTCAGTTTTTTCCACTTGTCCCCAGAATACTTTTTACGGTTGGTTTGTTCAAATGAGAATCCAAAAAAGGACCACACACTGTGTGTGCTTCATATGCTGAAGAAACTAGGTCACTTGTCGTGTTGGTTTGTTTGATTTTGCTCTCTTGATGTCATTGGGTGAGTTCCTCTTCCCTTTGCTCCTGTAAACTGATCATTGGACTGGAGGGCTCGGTAGATTCAGGTCCCAGATTTTGAGCAAGAGTACATCATTGGTGGGGCTGAGTCCTTCCTACTGTGTTGCATTAGTGGCACAGGATGACTCGTGGTCCCATTTTCGGATGATGTGATGTATTAGGCTAACAATAGCTGCCTCTCCATTAGTCTTCATGTTATTTAGACATGTCTGCCTTTCATGTGTGATTTAGCAGTCGTCATTGATTGTCAACGTCCACTATTTGATGAAAGGTTGCAGAATCACTCCCTGATAATTTCAGTCCTTCAGTGTCTGTTAGATGTAGTTCTTCTGTTCCTTTTTAAATTTGTGCACGGGGATTCCATTAGGGTCTTGGGAGGGGTGGTTAGCCTGGTGGTTGACTTGTGGCTCAGTTCACCAGCTTGATAACTGCCAGGGCGTGGGTTTGAACCTTGTGAAGTGTAGGTGAATTTGGAAGCCATCAAGTAGACGCCACCCTCTGGGGGAGATCAGGTAGTATGAGGGGAGCACAGCACGTGCATCCTGGTTAGAAAGCCTGGCCTCCCAGCTGTTCCCCTGGGTGTGATTGCTCTGTGAGACGACACTGAGCTTATGATTTCAGCTCATTTAGGCTTTGTGCACTTCTCTGTCCAAATGTTACAGTTAAAAAGTTTATGTTACGTGAAACATAGAAGCATCACCCATCAAGGAAACTGAGGCCTAGGCAGGCCTGTAGAAGAAAACCAAGGTATTGGCCTTGATGAGTCCAAGGTTAGGCATAGTTTCGCTGAGAGAGGTTGTGCTCAGCAGTTTTATGTGCGTTGTGGAGTGATGGAATCACTGCAGCAGAATCAGTTCTGTGTTTTAAGCCAAGCATCGTATGAAGGTAGAAGGGGAGCAGTTGAGGCTGACAGTTAAAGTTGATACACTGAAGGCCCAGTCACAACAGCTGACCCTGATCAGAGATAACAAGCTCAGTTTGTGAGCCTTGACTAGCAGGGGCAGAAAGACAGGCCATGGGAAAGGCAATGACATAGCAGGCTGTGAAGGCATGGGTAGAGACTCACAGGACACTCAGTGGAAATTCATGGACACAGAGGTAGATCAGAAAGCCAGTTTCCAGATGGAGAGGTGGACCCCAAGCTGTCAGGGCCTGTGGGGATTCTAACATACTACCCATGATGGACAGCTCAATCCCACTACCACCACAAGGGAGGGCATACTCCATTGTACCCTGGACTTGCCGAGATAACTGAAGCTCACACTGATTTGCTTAAGAGCCCTGTGAGGGGGCGCCTGGGTGGCTCAGTTGGTAAGCGTCTGCCTTCTGCTCAGGTCATGATCCTGGGGTCCTGGTATCAAGTCCTGTGTCGGGCTCCCTGCTAAGTGGGGAGTCTGCTTCTCTTTTTCCCCCTTCCTCCCCCCCACCCCCGCCCCGTTCGTGCTCCCTCACTTGCACACGTGCATGCGTGCCCTCTCTCTCAAATAAATAAAATCTTAAAAAGAGAGAGCACTGTGAGGGATGTGTTCGTTGCAAAAGTCAAACTTAGGTTATAATTTATCTTCCTCTCTAGTTTTCTAGTGAGCATTCCTGCTTCTGTTTTTCTTAAAAAGCTCAGTTGGAACATTTTAAAGCTCAAGTGCTTTTTTTTTTTTTTTTTTTTTAAGATTTTATTTATTTGACAAAGAGAGCACAACCAGGGGGAGTAACAGGGAGAGAGAGAAGCCCGACGCAGGACTTGATCCCGGGATTCCGGGATCATGACCGGAGCTGAAGGCAGAGGCTTAACTGAGCCACCAGGTGCCCCAAAACTCAGGTGCTTTTTGACGGCAACTGGAGCTGATTCCTTTTGGCCTGGGCTGCTCTGCTCAAACCTGTCTCACTCTTAGCTCCAGTCCTTGGGACAGAGAAGACCTGGGAATGGAATCCTCCCAGCAGTGGCCAGGAAGACAGTCTGTGAATATTTAGATCATCCATCCAGGTCCTAGATCCACATGTTGAGCAGACTCCAACCCAGTGCTTATAGTCTGCTTTCTTCCTGGTCCTGGCCTTAAGTATCTTCATCTCCAGAGAAGAAGGCGGGCATTGCCGTGGTGGGAATCCCATCCATACTAGCCAGTATTACTAGAATTGGGTAAGAGCCTTAGGAGAGACCTGCTCATCTTTGTTGTGGTTATTATGGGGCCACATACCTTAAGAGTACATCCCAAATACAGGGCCCTTGGGTAGCTCCCAGTGGGACCTAACTCAAATCAGTTACAGTACTGAATATATCCAGGACAGTTCCTCTGTATCCTGTCTCTTCCCCAGTGCAGTCAGCCTCACTGCATCCCCAGAGACCACAGGAGGGTGTGGCAGCAGGCTGAGGAGGAACATCTGTACTCTTTTAGGAACCAGTGACCTTCAAGGATGTGGCTGTGGACTTCACCCAAGAGGAGTGGGGACAGCTGGACCTTGTTCAGAGGACCCTCTACCGTGATGTGATGCTGGAGACCTATGGGCATCTGCTGTCTGTGGGTAAGGTGGAGCTGCCTGAGTATATGAAGCTGTTTCCATTGCAATACTTTTTTTTTTTTTTAAAGCTTTTATTTATTCATTTGACAGAGAGAGTGAGCACAAGCAGGGGTGGTGGCAGGCAGAGGGAGATGGAGAAGCAGAAGAAAGGGGCAGCAGAGAATATGAGAAGTATCAGGAGAGTGGATGGCTGAGCAGGGAGCCCAATGCGGGACTCAATCCCAGGACCCTGGGATCATGACCTGAGCCAAAAGCAGATGCTTAACTGATTGAGCCACCCAGGCGCACTTATTGCAATACTTTCTGCTACTCTGTGTTTAAAAGCTCACAGGATGTAACTGTGGTAATGAATATTAACTAGGTTTATTGTTATTATTTCACAATGTATACAAATATTGAATCATGTATACCTGAAACTGATATTATGTAATATGTCAATTATATCTCAATTTAAAAAGAAATTAGCAATGCTTAACACCACCACCACCAACCGATAACACTCTTTGGTAAATCTTAAAAAAAAAAAAGACCTCATGGGTATCTCAGAAGGACTGAGATGATCTTGAGCCCTGATGTTCAAGGACTAATTCCTAATGCCTATAAAGCATGAAGTGGGAGAGACTGTGCTTATTCTGCCCGCGTGAGAACTTGGGGAAGAATAGGCAAGGGTAGTTTACAAAGCTATGTTTTTCCTCCATGCATAGGGAATCAGATTGCCAAGCCGGAGGTCATCTCTCTGTTGGAGCAAGGAGAGGAGCCATGGTCAGTGGAACAAGCATATCCTCAAAGCACTTGTCCAGGTGAGAGCAGGCCCAAGGGGGAGCAAGGAACTTTCCTCTAAGCCCTCTTTGTTTGGAAAATGGGCTGAGGCCATGAGGAGGTACCTTTCTCAGACATTCACAGTTCCCTCCAAGGAGCTTTATCCCATGCATTGACTTTTTTGCAGCTGTTGATTCAGAGCAAAGATGGCCACCTTATTAAGAAGGTAACAGTTTTTATGAGCTGTAGTTTTCCTTCTTTGCCATCCACTCTCCTGATAATTCTCATATTCTCTGTTGCCCCTTTCTTGGTGATTTCTCATTCACTTACCTGCTTTTTAATTTGCTCTTCTTTCCTTTATTGCCAAACTTGTAGCGAGGAGCCACAGACTCTTCTTCTTCTTTTTTTTTTTTTAAAAGGTTTTTATATACGTAATCTGTTCACATGACTCAGAAAACCCAGAGCTACATAAAGGAGTAAGCTGAAAAATCTCATTTACTTTTGCTGCTGTTATCTATATTATTCTTCTCACACCCCCTACACACACAGGGCACACACAAAGGTAACCACTTTTTTACTATAAAGTTCTGAGCTATTTTCTTAGTGGTTGCCCTGGGGATTATAATTAACATCTGAATTTATAACTCTCTAGTTTGGAATAATACCATTAATTTTAGAGGGTACAAAAACTTTTCTTCTATATATCTCCATTCTCCCCCCCTTTTTTTTTTTTTAAATATTTTATTTATTTATGCGACAGAGATAGAGACAGCCAGCGAGAGAGGGAACACAAGCAGGGGGAGTGGGAGAGGAAGAGGCAGGCTCATAGCGGAGGAGCCTGATGTGGGGCTCGATCCCATAACGCCGGGATCACGCCCTGAGCCGAAGGCAAACGCTTAACCGCTGTGCCACCCAGGCGCCCCTCATTCTCCCCCTTTTATGCTGTTATTGTCACAAATTACATGTATATATCATATGTCCATCAACACAGACTTATAGTTACTGCTTTGTTTTTGTCTTTTAAATAAGATAGGAAAAAAGTTACAAACAAAAAATGCATTTGTATCGTCTTGTTATATTTACCTATGTAGTTGCCTTTATTGGTGCCCTGTATTTTGACTTACTGTCTAGTGTCCTTTCATTTCAACGTAAAGGACTCCCATTTCTTTTAGGGCAGGTTTGCTAGCCACAGACTCTCTCAGATGATGCTTATCTGGGAGTGCTTTCCTTTCCTCTTCATTTTTTTTTTTTTAAAGATTTTATTTATTTATTTGACAGAGATAGAGACAGCCAGCGAGAGAGGGAACACAAGCAGGGGGAGTGAGAGAGGAAGAAGCAGGCTCATAGCAGAAGAGCCTGATGTGGGGCTCGATCCCAGAACGCCGGGATCACACCCTGATCCGAAGGCAGANAAGGCAGACACTTAACCGCTGTGCCACCCAGGCGCCCCTCCTTTCCTCTTTATTTTGGAAGGAAGGTTTTGCCAGATACAGAATTCTTGATTTACAGTATTTTTTTTTCTGGTCTCCATGGTTTTTGAAGAGGAATAAACTGTTAATCATAGGAGAAGCCCTTGTATGTGAAGAGTTTCTTCTCTCTTGCTGCTTTCAGGATCCTCTCTTTGGCTTTTAATAATTTAATTATGATGGGTGTTCTAGATTCCCAGGAATATATTAGAACTTTCAAAGTCCTGTGAACCTCTTATTCCCCAGCTTTTTAAAAATCTTTTTGGTTTTGTGTATTGTTTGCCTCAGCTGTTTTCCTTCATCTCAGGCAGTAACGACTTTTTTTTTTTTTTTAAGTTTTTTTATTTATTGACAGAGATAGAGACAGCCAACTAGAGAGGGAACACAAGCAGGGGGAGTGGGAGAGGAAGAAGCAGGCTCATAGCAGAAGAGCCTGATGTGGGGCTCGATCCCAGAACGCCGGGATCACGCCCTGAGCCGAAGNAAAAAATAAAAAAATAAAAATAAAAATCTTTTTGGTTTTGTGTATTGTTTGCCTCAGCTGTTTTCCTTCATCTCAGGCAGTAACGACTTTTTTTTTTTTTTTAAGATTTTTTATTTATTGACAGAGATAGAGACAGCCAACTAGAGAGGGAACACAAGCAGGGGGAGTGGGAGAGGAAGAAGCAGGCTCATAGCAGAAGAGCCTGATGTGGGGCTCGATCCCAGAACGCCGGGATCACACCCTGATCCGAAGGCAGATGCTTAACCGCTGTGCCACCCAGGTGCCCCAGTAACGACTTTTTTAATACATTGCCTGTTTAACAAATACCTGCTCCTTAGAGGCTTCTAGCCCCTGACAACCTTTCAAGGGAGGTCTTCAGGAACCACCAAATAGGTCAAATAATGACTGTTCTTTGGGAATGAGGGTTTGGGAAACTTCCACCTTCATTCTGTTTCCTCTAGTACCAGAAGTATGGACTGTAATTTTCCAAGGTTGCTGCTGAGCTGCGGAGCCAGAGATGGGACTAGGGTAACTTACAATGCCACAAAGCTCACTGTTATAAAAATTCAGCTGTTTTTCTTGAATAAACTCTTCCCTTGGCTTCTTCAAGACTTTGGTTAATTTATAGAATTCTGAGGAAATTGATTCTGACAGTTTTTGCCAGTGTTGTTGCTCTTAGGGAATGGCAAAATTTCAGAGGCCCTTATTTTGCCATTTTTACTGACATCTTGCCCAGATAATCAGTTTTAATAATTTCTATTGTATTTTTCTAGTTTTTTAATGCAACTACAAACATATAGGGATATGATTATTTTCACCTTTCCAAAAGTAGATTATGTGTCTTGGTGTTTTCAATTTAACAGTGTGCTGTAGCCTGCTCTTAAGTCCTGAAGGTGGATGTCTTCCCATCCATTTTAATGAACTGGGTTTTTTTTGGAGTCTCATCAGTTGCCCCCATTCAGATCTGAAACCTTCCATCAAGGGCTCATGAATTCTGGTAGCTTTCACTCTGCTATTCTTGGTGCTGACCATTCTGAGTTACTGTCCTGAGCCACCATCCTGAGCCCGGTGGTTCCACCACCTCCATCCTCACACTTCTACCATCTTGCAAACCACCTCAAATATCTCCTTGATCTCAGTAAATCAGGAATCTCATCTCTTCCTTCTAGATGATGTTTCCCCCTCTTCTTGATGCGTATCCCTGGCACCAGCCTTCTGTGAGTCCCCTAAGCTGGAAATTGAGAAGTCATCCTGACTTCCCAGTCTTTCCTCTCCAAAAAGTAATCTCTCTTATACCTCCTAAGATTTTCTGCCTCTGCAATGTCAGCTGTGTCATTCAGCTTCTACCAACATCACTCTCAGGTTCCTTACAAAATTCCAACTCAAGTTAATGAGTAAATTCTTATTAGTTACCTCAGATGTTATTTCTAGATTTATCTCCTTGAAATCTTCCATTATGAGGTCTCTGTCAGTAAATCTATAGTGATTAGAGTAGCTTTTTAAATAACTGACTAGATTTCAAGACTGTCCAATTTTTTCCTATTATTTTTCTCATTTTCTGACTAGCTCATGCCATATAAGAGCAGGCTATCTGTATTCAAATGAGGCTTGAAGACCGAGTTATGTCATTTCTCTTGTGTGAAACCTTCCTGGGTTGTTTCTGTCAGTGCTGATCTCCTTTTCCAGCCTCCCACCCACCCAGCTTCTACATCTCTACAGTCTCTCAATAATGAATGCACTGTGTGTATTGTCTATAACTGTTTAGTATGTCCTGTCATCAGAGATTCTAACTTTCAGGTTAGACTATACGTTGTTGTTTTGTCTCTGGTTCTGGATGCTCAGGCCACAAGTACAGAATATAAAGTTGGACAAGAATTGTTCATTTGGTCAGCTACCATTTCGTAAAGTTTCTTTTGGAAGGGTTCAAAAGCTATATGATGATCATTCCCTAACTTCTAGGAGCTAAGCTTGAAATTGATAATAAATGCCAGTTCCTGAGCAGAGTAGAGCCCCTTTTGTAATGGACTGGGATAGTAAAAGGAAGGAAATGGTGTATAGGGACGAGAGAAGAAAAACCTAGAGAAAGAGGACAAGGGTCTAGGTCCTGTCAGGTGTCTGTGGTTTTAGACCCTGTGGTGGGGTGAATAATGACAACCCCACCACTCCTACCCGCAAAAAGATGTCCACATCTTAAACTTATGGATATGGTACTTCGTATGGCAAAAGGGCTTCTCAGATGTGAGTACATTTGGAGATGGAGGGATTATCTTGTATTATCTGAGTGGGCCCATGGTAATCATAAGGTCCTTGTAAGAGTGAGGCAGGAGTGTCAGAGACATAGAAAGATGATGTGATAATGGAAACAGAAGATGGAATGATAGGCTTTGAAGATGGAGGAAGGAGCGGTAAGCCAAAGAATGCAGGCAGCGTCTAAAAGCAGGAAAAGGCAACGATGAGGATTCTCCCCTAGAGCTTTTAGAGGGAAGCTACCCTGATTTTAGCTCAGTAAAAGCCATTTTGGACTTTTGACTTCCAAAGCTGTAAAGTAATAAGGTTGTGTTATTTTAGGCTGCAACATGTGTGGTAATTTGTTATAGCAACAGTAGGAAACTAATACAAACCCCTTCAGTTGGAGGACTGTTACCTCAGCGATGATGATGGGTGGCTTTCTTATATTGAATTTCCCAAACATTTCACTGGATTCACAATCTCATGGAACCATTAGAAACAGCCTCTAAGGATAGCGCAGAGGCAGCATTTAAGTACAGATTATTTCAGGCTGTACCTCCCTTGTCTTCATTGTAATATGTTGCCTTTCAAGTCTGTTTCTTGTGTCATTCCCCTACAAATGATTCTGTAGTTATTAGAAGAGTTGTAACTATAGGAGTACCCTTAAAGCATGGTGATTTTTGAGCTGATGAATTTTGACTGAACTGAATAGGAAACAATGTGATTGTTTATTATCATAGATAACATCCTTGCTTAAAACTTTTTTTGGTGGTACTTTCTCTTAACCCCACCCCCTCCTTTTGGGGAGGGCAGGTGTCAAAATAAGGGAGGAGTCAGGATATTATAACACAGAAATGAATTAGGACACTTCAATCATTTAAACATTAGTTAAAGGCTTGGATACTTATTTATTTTTTAAGCAAGTTATTTCTTATTTTTTCACCATGATAGTATTCACTGTGTCCTTTGTCAGGGATCCCCCAGTTTACCCTTAGGTTCAGTGATTCCCTAGAAGTACTCAGAGAACTCAAAAATCATTATATCCAGAGTAATGGTTTATTACAGTGAAAGGGTACAAAGCAACATCAGCAAAGGGAAAAGGCCCATGAAGCAAGTCCAGAGGAAACCAAGTGCAAGCTTTCAGTAGTCATTTTCCAGTGGAGTTCCAAAGGACACATTTAATTCCTTCAGCAGTGAGTTGTGACAACATGTCTGAAGTGTCATCTACTTGAGAAGCTTGCGTGAGCCTAGGAGTGCAGGGTTTGCTGGGGATTGAACATGTGGGTATAAAGTGCCTGCATAACTGACAGCAGTCACTGAAGCTCCAGGTCCCCAGACGGAAAGCAGGTGTTCGCCAAAAATGACATTTGTACAAATAATTTAGAGATATCGAGACGGTGTGCTCCAAGACCTCAAGCATGCAAAACACTCTTAGACCATTCTAAGATCTCAATTCCTAGTAGTTGGCCAAAGGCTAGTCATGAAACAGGCCTTTGTGGGATTGTGTAGAGTTTGAACAACTCAGGCATGCAGTTAACTTTTTTTTTTTTTTTTAGGTTTTTATTTGTTAGAGAGAGACAGAGCTAGCGAGAAAGAGCAGGAGTGGGGATGAGAGGGAGAAGCGGGTTCCCCGCTGACCAGGGAGCCCAACGAGGGGCTCGATCCCAGAACCCTGAGATCATGACCTGAGGCAAAAGCAGGTGCTTCACCGACCTAGTCACCCAGGTGCCCCATGCAGTTAACTCTTTACCACACACCCTTATTCTGGTCTTCCTTTCCATGGGAAAATACCCCTAAATGGCATTTACTGGCATATAGTACACACTTACTCTGGTTAACATTCTTTTTTTTTTTTTTTACTTTTCACTATTCCCTTCCCTATTACAGTCTTTCTTTGTGTGTTACAAATCTAGTTGAAAATAAGCCCACGTTTGCCTTTTCAATTATATGGACAGTAAATCTCACGTTTTCCACTCTGTTTTTAGAAGTTTTTTCTCTGTGTTCTCATGCCTTATTTTCTGATTATTTCAGAGTGGATGAGAAATCTTGAAAGCAAAGCATTGATCCCAACACAAAGCATTTTTGAGGAAGAACAATCCCATAGCATGAAGTTGGAAAGATACATATGGGATGATCCTTGGTTCTCCAGGTTAGAAGTCTTGGGATGTAAAGACCAATTAGAAATGTATCACATGAACCAGAGTACAGCTATGAGGCAAATGGTCTTCATGCAAAAGCAAGTACTGTCTCAAAGAGGTTCTGAATTTTGTGGACTTGGAGCAGAGTATAGCCAGAACTTAAACTTTGTTCCAACTCAGAGAGTTTCTCAAATAGAACATTTCTATAAGCCTGATACAAATGGTGAAAGCTGGCGGTGTAACTCAGCCATAATGTATGCAGATAAGATTACCTGTGGAGATCATGGTTATGACAAAGCCTTCCACCAGTCCATACAACCTATTCAGCCTGAAAGGATGCAAACTGGAGATAATCTTCCCAAATGTACTGATGCTGTTAAATCTTTCAATCATATACTACATTTTGGTGATCATAAGGGAATGCATACAGGAGAAAAACTCTATGAATATAAGGAATGCCATCAAATCTTTAACCAGAGCCCATCATTTAGTGAACATCCACGACTTCATATTGGAGAAAACCAGTATGATTACAAAGAATATGAGAATATCTTTTATTTCTCATCATTTATGGAACATCAAAAAATTGGTACTGTAGAGAAAGCGTATAAATACAATGAATGGGAGAAAGTCTTCGGGTATGACTCATTCCTTACTCAGCATACAAGCACTTACACCTCAGAGAAACCCTATGAATATAATGAATGTGGGACATCTTTCATCTGGAGCTCTTACCTTATCCAACATAAGAAAACTCATACTGGAGAGAAACCCTATGAATGTGATAAATGTGGAAAAGTGTTTAGGAATCGCTCAGCCCTTACTAAACATGAACGGACTCACACTGGAATAAAGCCCTATGAATGTAATAAATGTGGAAAAGCCTTCAGCTGGAATTCTCATCTAATTGTACATAAAAGAATTCATACGGGAGAGAAACCTTATGTATGTAATGAATGTGGGAAATCTTTCAACTGGAACTCCCATCTTATTGGACATCAGAGAACTCATACCGGAGAGAAACCTTTTGAATGTACTGAATGTGGGAAATCTTTTAGCTGGAGCTCCCATCTTATTGCCCATATGAGAATGCATACTGGAGAGAAGCCCTTTAAATGTGATGAATGTGAAAAAGCTTTCAGGGATTACTCAGCCCTTAGTAAACATGAAAGAACTCACTCTGGAGCAAAACCATATAAATGTACGGAATGTGGAAAATCCTTCAGCTGGAGCTCCCATCTTATTGCCCATCAGAGAACTCACACAGGAGAGAAACCCTATAACTGTCAGGAATGTGGCAAAGCATTCAGAGAACGCTCAGCCCTCACTAAACATGAAATAATTCATTCTGGAATCAAGCCTTATGAATGTAATAAATGTGGAAAATCCTGCAGCCAGATGGCTCACCTTGTTAGACATCAAAGGACTCATACTGGAGAAAAGCCCTATGAGTGTAATAAATGTGGAAAATCCTTCAGCCAGAGCTGTCACCTTGTTGCTCATCGGAGAATTCACACTGGTGAGAAACCCTATAAATGTAATCAGTGTGAAAGATCTTTTAACTGTAGCTCTCACCTTATTGCACACCGGAGAACTCATACTGGAGAGAAACCATATAGATGTAATGAATGTGGGAAAGCATTTAATGAGAGTTCTTCCCTCATTGTACATCTCAGAAACCATACTGGAGAAAAACCCTACAAATGTAATCATTGTGAGAAAGCTTTCTGTAAGAATTCTTCTCTTATAATTCATCAGAGAATGCATAGTGGAGAGAAACGCTTTATATGCAATGACTGTGGAAAAGCCTTTAGTGGTCACTCAGCCCTACTTCAACATCAGAGGAATCATAGTGAAGAGAAACTGTGAATTGAATTGATAGATTTTTCTTTTATTGTACATTTGGTAATGCAGCAAAAAAGGGAAAAAAAACCCTATAAATCAAGAGGGGAAATTTTTTAGTAAGAATTCAGGAAGACTTATTATTCAATAGAAAATAACTTCTTAGAAGAAACCTATGAATGAAGAGACTGGAAAAAGCTTTCAGCAGTTATGTAGCCTTTATTTAACGTCAGATAATTGCAGTGATGAAAACTCCAAACTCCCCTAGTGGTCCACCAGGAATCCTACTTAAGGAACATGAATGTAGGGAATGAGACAACTTTTCGTAAGAGATCTCAACTATTTTTGGATAAGAGTGCATTGTTAAGGGGAAAAGCTCATTCTGGGAAAAGTTTTTCAACTTAAAATACACTGTTTTGCATCAAGCTGGAATGATGGATGGGAAGCTTTATAGTAACACCTTGTGCATAATTGTGGAAATACAGATTTTGCTGTTATAAAGGGAGGAGGTGGGTGCCCTTTAAGGAACAGAATATCAAATACTAAATCTGAATTTAAGGAAAAAATGTGTTGAATGGGATATTTACTGTTGATCAAGATTAACCTTAGAAGAGATTAGTAAATGAGATTACTAATGATGGAAAGATTATTACCTAGAAGTATGAGACTGATGTTGGAACAAGAGGTGACAGTTTATGACCCAGTGTGTCAGTGTCCATAGTTTACTCATGATTGCATTGTTGGACAATTCATTTGTGATTTGTTATAATTGTGGACACTGCATCAATATACATAATGTGAAGGAATGAAAAGGACACAAAATCGTACATACATAGCTATTATCTAAAAAATGAATATGGATAAAGACTGGAAGGACCCATGGAGAAATTAACCTGGTTAATTTAAGATTTTTTTAAAGTTTTACAAACACAGCACTTATCATGTGCTAGGCTTTGTTATAAATGCTTTTCAAATATTGTTCAGTCTCCTTAATTCTATGAGATAGGTACCATTATTATCCCAGTTTTATAAATGGAGAAACTGGGGCAGAGATGTTGAGAAACCTACCTAAGGACACATAGCTATTAAGAAATGGAACTGAGATTGTTTGGCTCCAGAGTCATGTTTTTAACTATATGTTATGCTGCCTCTCCAGTAATTTTTTTGCCCTAATTTTTTTCTTTTGTTCAGTTTTCCATAGTAGATATTTAATAATAAAAATCCAGAAATTCCAAAACAATGAGAAATAAAGTTACCTGGCTCTCTGTCCTGAATGATTTCTGGCAACATGAGAGCTAAACTCCCTTTGGAATATGAAATCTGGATTGGACATTCAGAATCACTGCATTTTCTGGGACCTGGGTTCCCTAGGATTTCACTACCCACAACCCTGAGGATTACAGCACAACAATGGCTGGAAGACTCACTGGAGGTTTGGGCAATGCTGAGGAATGCCCCTTGATGTGTTTAGAATGGCCCTTATGAGACAGAGAGCAAGAGACACTACTGGACATGGGAGCACTATTTCTCAAGGTCTCCCTCAAATTCAGTTTGTGCTTGCTTTCTAGCTGAGAAGATGCTTGATAGTAGGGGGGTTCAAAGGGAAGGGAGCTCACCAATTCATCAGAGTGAAGAAGTCTCTGCTCCTAGTGGAAGAGAGGCAAGATGAATAAGAGGATTTAGGTGACTTCTCTCCAATGCACAAATATTTCCTGTATTTCCCTAAAGAAGGGCTATAATTAGAGGCCAACAATTCTTGGATATGTTTCAAGGGTATTGGTTAGAAATCTAGGATACAAAAGATTCATCTAGTTCTTGCAGGGCCCATGACTTCCCACTGGTTGAGAAGGTGGTCTACTGGTGTGGGGAGGCTGTGTTCACCATCTGACTCCTGTAGCTGGAACTCACATAGGTATGTAACATCTGATTCCTTACCTTTCAGGGCTTAATGCATAGTGGCCACCCAATAAATGTTGCAGGAGTAAATTAACTGAACGGATTTCTCATGTGATTTGTGCAAAGACCTTTAGAGAGAATAGAATTAGCAACATTTCTGTAAGAGAAAGCGGTATGTATCAAGTCATATTGTCACCATATAGTGTTCTAATAACCGATGTAGTACACTTTGAGCAAATCCAGTTTCTCTGATTTAGGGACTCTAAAGGATCTCATAATTCATACACAAGATTATAGAAGCATCCTGACAAATTATTCTTTATTACCCAGTTTAAGATCCTTTAAAACAAATTTCTAAAAGCGCCTCTTGTGGCCCAGCCCATGTCACAAGTCAAGAGAAAGTCCCAGACTTCTGCTTCCTCCTGGAAGGATCCCCCACATTCCTACCACCTGTCATACAGCCTTATGTGCACAGTGTGCCTTGGATGTTCAGGACTCCCAGGCCCCCTCACATCCCTTATTCTAACCCATATATGGCTCAATTTATTGCCCTTTGGGCCCCATCTTCAACTCCTCACCAACTCTGGAACCTTCTGCTGGGCCCAGGTGGAACTCTTACTCGGCCATAAGCTCTCCCTTTTCACCTCCTGCTGTGATCGAAGCTTGGGTCTCCTGTGCACAGTGTCTCTTACGATGGCTCCAGGGGTGGCTCCTTTCCCTTCCACTTTTCTCATTTGCTGCTTCTGGATTGCTCCTCCCTTCTCGTAAGACTTACCTTTGACTCTTGGGACGTGAGACCATCACTCCTGCTTCCCTTCATTGCAGTCATCTAATGGGTCACTCATCCACATATTAACAATTTCAGCACCTGCCTTACTGCATCTAGAACCACCTCCATCATAATACTTCCTGTATTATCCATCATCCATCTCAATGGTCTTCTCAAGTGCTGACCTCAGTTCTTTGACCCCTCTGCTCATGGTTTTGTTAACCACTAGGATTATTCCATTACCAGTGACTGGAACACCTCCACCTTCTGTTTCTTAAGCTGGTTGGCTATTTAGTATCAAGCTTCCAACAATCCCGACTTAACCTTCCCTCATGCTCACTGCCAGCAGATGACTTTGCCCCCTATTTCCCTGAGAGAACAAGCAATCAGCAGAAGCCTGCCATAACATCTACCTACCTTCCACAGTGTCCATGCTCTGCCACAGGTACCTATATACAAACTGGGTTGGCTCCAGAGCCTGTCTCCATACTAGTCAAGGGCATTGCTCCAGCAAAGTTTCCCCTATCTCATGTGTCATCAGGTTTTCCCTATGTACTGGATTATTCCCACCAACATGCAAACATGCTTAAAAAAAAAAAAAAGGTAAACCTCTCAATACCACATTCCCTTCTAGCTCCTGCATAATTTCTCTGTTTTGTTGTAGAAAGCAAAATTTTTAAGAGTCCCTACTTTCCATTCTTTCTTGAACCCTCTCCAAAGCTACCTCACTGCCAGATGTCCTCCACATTGCTAAACCTAGTGGTCAATTCTGTTTTTTCTTCCTTGAAATAGTAGCATTATCGATAATGGATCATTTCCTCCTTAAAACATGTTTTTCAGCTGGCTTTCCAGAGTTCCGTCCTGATTCTGGCCTTCATTTCAGGCCCCCTTGGCTGTTTTCTCCCCACTTCCCTTACCTCTTATTGTCAGGGTGCCCTGTTTTCTACCAGTTTACACCTCTGATGGTCTCATCCAGTCTTGAGGCTTCAAACAGCACTGGTATGCTGAGGACTTTATTTTTGGGGCTGCAATTTGATGAGTGTTGAAAATGTATATACCCTTGTAACCACTACTACAATCAAAACAGAGTATTTTCACTTTTCCAGAAAATTCCTTCATGTCTCTACAGTTCATCTCCACCCATCCTCCCTCCCCCAAGCCCTCGGCAACCACCTATCTGCTCTGTCACTACATATTAGAATTGTCTTTTAGACTTTCACTTAAATGGAATCACACAGTAGTCTATACATATACTTACCTTTGTGTCCGGATTTTTTTTGCTCAACAAAAGGGTTTTTTTTTGGAGGCTCATCCATGTTGTATCATATATCAGTTTACTCCTTTTTTTTTTTTTTTTTTTTTTTTTTTTTTTTTTTTTAAAACCNGGAATAGCATTCCATTATGTGGGTGTGCTACCATTACTTATCCTAGTCACCTGTTGATGAACATTAAGTTGTCTCCAGTTCCGGGCTACTGTAAATATAGCTGCTATAGACATTCTTCTACAAGGCTTTTGTTTATGCAAGTTTTCATTTATCTTGGGTAAAAACCTAGGAGTGGAATAGCTGAGTTGTGTGTTAAGTATATGTTTAACTTAATAAGAAACTGTCTGAGACTTAATCTGATGTCTTGAATGTTTAACATTCTGGGAAATTTATGTCTTTTTATCATATCCATTTTTTAAATTTTTATTTTTTTATATACTTTTTAAAAGATTCATTTATTTATGTATTTGACAGAGAGAGAGCCAGAGAGGGAACACAAGCAGGGGGAGTGAGAGAGGGAGAAACAGGCTTCCTGCTGAGCAGGGAGCCCCAAGTGGGGCCTGATCCCAGGACTCTGGGATCATGACCTAAGCTGAAGGCAGATGCTTAACGACTGAGCCACTCAGTCGCCCCATGATATTCATTTTTTTTTTAAAAGAACAAGAACATTTTTGCACAAGGAGGGTATTAACATAGGGAGAGGAAAATAGGGATTGTGAAGAGCATCACAAGAGATGAGAGGTCAGTTTTTAAAAGCCTATGATATGCTTAAATCTGAGACCAATGAATAAAGCCTTACTTTTGTTTCAGTGACAAATGGTAACAGAAATGAAAGAAGCAGAATGATGATCGTGAGGCTTGCACAAGGATTGGTAAATATAGAGAACAACAAGGAATGATCCAGGCCAGTCTACCACATTCAGGCTCTTTCTGCCTGGATTTCTGTTAAACTTCCTTGATTAAGACCTTTCTGGAGCACCTGGGTGGCTCAGTTGGTTAAGCATTTGCATTTGGCTCAGGTCATAATCTCAGGGTCCTGAGATTGAGCCCCATGTTGGACTCCCCGCTCAGTGGTTAAGTCTGCTTCTCTCTTCCCACTTGTGCTTTTTCTCTTGTTCTTTGTCTCTCAAAGAAATATAATTTTTAAAAAATGTTATGGGGTGCCTGGGAGAGTCAGTTGGTTAAGCATCGAGCCCCTCATCAGCGGAGAGACTGCTTCTCCCTTTGCCTCTTATCCCGCTCCTGCTCTCTCTCTCAAAAAAAATATCTTTTAAAAAATCTTATTTAAAAAAAGACTCTTCTACCACATAGCGCACAGTGGGCTTTGTTTTTCTGGACTTACACTGTTCTTTTTATACATCTTTTATATGTCCTTGACGGTTATATAGAGGCACAGTCATTTATACCCACTCATGTCGCTAATCCACCAGGTGCTCTGCTCACCAGCTCTAGGCCACTTCTTTGGAAAGCAATCAAGTATTCCCAGACAAATCCGTCTTCTGATTCTATGCCTCTGTATTTCCTTTCTAAGCTTTTAATATTTCTTTATTTCTCTCTTTTTTATTTTCCTTGTTTACCAGGGAGTAACTGCTGCCCTTCTCATTTATGACTAAAAGAAGAAAGAACTAGGAGGCAATAAATAATCCCACAGATTGTAAAATTTGACAAATGTTTTGGTTCTTTCCAAGGTCAAATCCTATGTTTCTGATTTTATCTTGAGTAACCTTGCATATACATGGTGTTATGTCTCTAGTAAAAACAAGGTAAACCATGATAGTAATTGTAATATTATTAGCATAGACCAATATACAAATATGAGATTTTATAATATGTAATAGTACAGTAAAAGAATTTTGAGTGACATATTCTTGGACATGTGCTAAACACTATGGAAATTTATGTCTTTATTTTTTAATATTTCATCCTTTTGATTTAAAATGTTTCTCATTTAGGACTCCTGTTATTCAAATGTTAGCATGGTTATGTCTGTTGTCCATATTCCTTAGCCTTTCTTTTATGTTCTCTACTTTTCCTTTCTTCCTTTTTTCAGGACATTTCCTCAATTTGCTCTTCCAGTTTGCTAATTTCTTTATCAGCTGTCCATTTTGCTATTTATTTCCTCTACATGTCTTCATTTCAACAATTGTTTTACATACTTAATATTTGGTCCTTTTTTATGTGTTAATATTGGCATTTCCTATTGCTAATGCCATGCCTTATCTCTTTAAATGTATTTAATAGACTAATTTAAAATTTTGGTCCATCTGTTCTAATATATCTGCTTCTCATGGAATTTGTAATGCAGTGTGCATTTTCTCTTGAAATTGTTATGCTCAGAAAATTGCTTATTACTTTGGCCAGTATTTCTTTTGGGGTCATTGGTTATTCCATCAGTTGTTAAGCGTACATGTGACGGGATCAGACTGGTCCCTATAAATAGTTCAGGGGTGGGGGGAATGGATTCTGGGAGCGGAGGTCGAGGCATCAGAAAGCTATTCATTGTCTCTTCACCTCACAAGATAACTCTTTGGAATGCGATACGCTATCCCCAAGCTTTGAGGAGGCAGGGTGGAGAAGCACTTGCCCGAGGTAATGTGGTCTTTGCCTGTTTCTCAGCTACTTACAAGCACAGGCTACTACTGCTTTGCCTTGATTCTACTCCTCAGGGAGCCTGCCAGAGGTTAGGTTTACTGCAGCTGTGGGCACAGGCACTGTTCCAAGGCAAAGGCAGAGAAAAAGCAAGAGCAAACTCCAGAAGTTCCTTTTGTTTTATTCTCACAGCTCAGCTATCTGTCTCCTGCTCTAGCCACCCAGCCCAGCATACTAGTTCAAATCAGGTATCAATCCAGGTCTTTCTAGCAGTTTGATATCCCTGATCTTTTGCCTCTTAAGTTTTACCTGGGTTTATCTCAGGTAGGTGCCTGTGGGGCATATAGGGACTAGAATTGGAATCTCAGTTGTGAATCTTTGAATGGATTGTCTCAACGTGAGGTCTGTGGAAGATACTGGAGACCACGTCCCATTATACCTTCTGTTATTCTCTCAACTTCTCCATAGGAGCAGCACACAGCACAGCACGGGCAAGTCCAAGGCCAAGAGGTTCTGTTTAAAATGGCAGAGCCCCCCCCCCCCATTCTTGATTTCCTTACCCTGCTTTACTCTTCTAGTCTAAATATTCATAACATCTGTCAAGTTCAAGCATGCTGTAAAACCAACTTGTTACGTTTCTTTTTATTGCCTGTATCACTCTTACAAGATACAAGCTCCAATAGGTCATGGTTTTTCACTTGTTCAGTGTTCAATACCCAGGACCTGGAACAGTGTCTGGCACACAGCAAGTTCTCAACAAATGTCTGTTGAATGAAAGGCCAAACCAGCATTACGGTCTTTCCAAACTCAACTCTCTAAACACCCTCCCATGTTATTATGACAATAGGAGCGTCCTAACAGAGTCCAGGGAAGACAACCCAGGCCAAAGGGAAGAACTTGGGGGTGTGGATTTATTAGAGCATATAGAGGGAATAATGGGTGAGATTGAGCTGGATTTTGAGTAACTGGAAGAATAAACCTCACTGCTTAAGAACTTCCTGGGTACTGTACTTGCCCTGGTCTGTTTACTAGATGTTATATTTGTCCAGTGAGTAAACCAGCTGGACTGGGAGGCTGTGAGCTTATTCCTTTGGAACTTGGTGTAAACGGGCAGGGACTGCCATATGGCTTAATGGATCTTCCAGTGCTTTAGCACTGTCAGGGAGTGCAAAGACCCCAGAGGGCAGGGAGATCTTTCACATGCATTATATGTAAATGTATGTGAGCAAGTCTTTTAAGGTCACGGTATAAATAGCCCAGTTACAAACACCCTAACCCTGGACATCTTCATTTCCAATACATCGATACCCAAAACCGTGTGTGAAAGCCGTGTTTGTGTATTGGAAGGATATTCTAGGGGCTTTGGGAACCTCCAAGCAGCTTTAACCAGGAAGGAGAGAATGATTTTGTATTTACAAAGCTCCCTCTGGGTACTATGTGGGGGTAACGGACTAATGGAGACAACAGTGTGACAGGAAGGCAAGCGTGGGGGCTGTGGTGGCTCCAACCAACGTGGGCAGAGGCTGTGGAGAGAAGCGATGAAATACTTCCACCTGCGTATTCAGACAAGGACCTCAAAGCGCGATAAACACCAACCACATCGTAGTGAAAGTACTGAAGGCCAAGAGAAGCTCAAAAGCAGCCAAAGATCGCGGTCATGGCTAAGAAGCTTGGATCCGATTTACATTACTGGCAATAATAATTTGAACTTTCAACCTTAAGCAAACCACCAAGGCAACCGGAGGACAACAGGAGCAGGGAGAAGCCGCAGGGGACCCTATCCTTGCAAGAAGGGCCTGGGTGAGCTTCGCGCATGCTGGTTAGTTCAGCCTCCAGGAATGGCACCGAGCAGGCAGATGGTGGAGCTGAAGACAGAGAGAGAACCCGACAGCTGCACGCGCGTTCCCCTCAAACCCGGAGCCGTCAGCTGAACAGTCGGCGGGGTCGCTTGGCCGCTGGAGCAGAACACCCTGGCCTGACCTGCAGCAGCCGCATTACGGCCGGCCGGGTCTCCTGCATACCCTGCTCCAGCCTCCTCGCGGCTACCGGAACCGCCCCTCCCTTTCCCGCCTAGACGTTGCGCTTTCTCGACCCGTCGCCCCGCTCTGCCACGAGACGGATTCGGGCGCCGACGCCCGACTCCCAGTTCACTTTGGGACAGGGCGCGTGGCAACAGGGGTGAGCGGGGACATCCCGGGTGCCGCCGTCTGCTCCCCCAGGAGCGGAGTGGGCGCTGCCCGCGGCCGCAGATTTTTGGTTACCTAGGAGACACGGCGGGGCCGCGCGGCCTTCTGGGACTTGTAGTCCACCAGCTCAGGCTCTGGAGGCTCGAACTACAACGCCCGGAAGGCACAGCGCCCTGCTCCGCCCCTGAAGAGCGCAGTGAGCGTCTAGGGCTGCAGGAGTTATAACCTGGTGGCGTGGAGGGTGTCTGGCTGTTGGGCCGCGCTCAGATCTGCCAGATGGGGCCCTCGACATCCCTGCGAGGACTAGCCCGGGGGCGGTTTGCAAATATTGGAACAACAGGTGTGTTTATATACCAGCCGCAGATGGGGTATGTGAAGGGGGAATTCCGTTTTTGAAAATTGCGTTTTAATGTTGAGGGGAAAATGAAAAGAACTGAAACCTATGTCAGTAAATTTACATATATTTCCAAGAGGTATTAATGAAAATGTGAATGTTTAAGAGATACAAGTGCTTCTTGCATGAGTAGACCCGGTAATGTAGAAATGCGAGTTTTCACTAAATCTGCAAACTTAAGAACATCCAAACTAATTATCCAAAATAATAGCTTTTAAAAAGAAATGAGTTATCGAGCCATGGAAAGACATGGAAGAACCTCAAATACATATTACTAAGTGAAAGAAGCCGATCTGAAAAGGCTTCATGCTATTTGATTCCAACTATATGACATTTTGGAAAAGGCAAAATTATGGAAACAGTAAAGATTGGTGATTGCCAGGGAGAGGGTGGAGGGAGAGATGAATAGGTGGTGGAGTATAAAGGATTTTTAGAGCGGTGCAACTATGCTGTACAATACTAAAAGGCTGGATACATGTCATGATATATTTGTCAAAACCCATAGAATTATAACACCAGAAGTGAACTGCACCCCATGAGGGGCTGCTCAGCGTGGGCACCTAGAGACGGAGCTCAGCCAAGCAGGTGGGGAGCAGAAGGGTGAGTATCCATGGGAAAGTACCTTTATTGGGGGTCAGGATGGAGTACACAAGAATAGGTGGGAAAGGATGTCACTGATACATTTGAATGTTGATAGGTTACATTTAGGGGAGGGCAAAGGGGAACTTGTGGCAGGGACCAGTCATATCACTTAGGTAACATGATCACCTGGGTGGCGTGCTTACAGCCCTTTTGTGTGGGTGTTGAGGCAGCAGAAAAATATAAAGTTTTAAAATTTACAATACAACAAAATGGGTGAAGGGGGTAAAAAGGTACAAACTTCTAGTTATAAAATAAGTAAGTCATGGGGATGTAATGTACAGCATAGTGATGAAAGTTAATATTGTATTGCATATTTAATGCTATAGTTGCTAAAAAAGTGGATCTTAAAGTTCCCATCACAAGAAAAAAAATTTTTGTTAACTGTATGATGATAGATGTTAACTAGACTTATTGTGGTGATCATTTTGCAATATCTGCAAATATCAAGTCATTGTACACCTGAACTAATACAACGTTATGTCAATTAGAACTCAGAAAATTACAATACGATCTACTTTGTGGTGTCCCAATATCATTAACAATACTAATTGGGATAGACAACGCTTGCCACCTGGGTTAAAGGTGATTGGGATTGCTTGACTTAGCCACCAAAGGCAAACTTTGATAAAGGGAAAAACTAGGAAGGGTCCTACTAGGCTTATGACAAGGGTCTGGGACCCAGTTCTCAACCAGGCACCCCACTTTGTGGGAGAAAGCCAAGAGAACATGTTGGGCACTCTGGATTTAAGGGAATCTGTTGGAAGGTTTTGGTTATGTTATTAAAGACTTTTATCTCTTGGCCTAATCTTTATAGCTTGGCCAGATCTACACATCTGTCAGTATCATTAACCATAGTGGTATTCTGATGGATTGGTACAATTCATCCAGCTGGGCTGGGTGCATGGAATATATGAGCCAATTCAAGAACAAGTCTTGAAGAGCCAGGTGTTCAGAGACCTAAGAGAAAGGAGTGGGCAAGGCAGCAGTAACCATTGGGAAGTTGATATTCTAAAAATCAGCTCCAGAGAAAGCAGTGTCCATGGGGATGCTGACAGTTCAAAATCAAGTCTAACAGTAGCAGTGCCCATAGGGAAATTGGCAGTCCAAAGACCAGTCCAAAGGGGCACCTGGGTGACTCAGTCAGTTAAGCATCCAACTCTTGATCTTGGCTCAGGTCTTGATCTCAGGGTCATGAGTTCAGACCACGTGTTGGGCTCCACGCTGGGCATGGAACCTCCCTAACAGCAACAACAACAACAACAAACTCCAAAAAGACACAGTAGGTGAACTTGTTCAGATGGATCTGAATGGCAATTCTGAGATTGTAGGACTTATAGAAAGAGAATGGGAGCCAAGTTCTTATATGGATCATCCCCCAGGCATAGCTGGATGGAAGGAAGACAGGAATGGGAATTAGGGTGTTCTAAGAATAAAGTAAGAAGCTGGCGATAGTCTACTGCGTGGTGTATCTAGAGGGTCTTAGCCTTGTCATCTCACAAACAGAAAGGATAGCTGGGGGAGGGGGTACCTGGGTGGCGCAGTTGGTTAAGCATCCAACTTTTGGTTTCCACTCAGGTTGTGATTGCAGGGTTATGAGTGATTTCAGCTCAAGTTGGGCTACGTGCTTAGCAGTGACTGCTTAAGACTCTTCCTCCCACTTTTTCTGCCCCTCCCCCTCCTCTCTAAAATAAATTAATAAATCGAAAGGAGGAAGGAAGGAAGGGAGGGAGAGAGAGAGAAAGAGAAAGAAAGAAAGAAAGAAAGAAAGAAAGAAAGAAAAAAGAAAGAGAGAGAGAGAGAGAGAGAGAGAGAGAGAGAGAAAGAAAGAGAGAAAGAGAGAAAGAAAGAAAGAAAGAAAGAAAGAAAGAAAGGAAGGAAGGAAGGAAGGAAGGAAGGAAGGAAGGAAGAAAGAAAGAAAGAAAGAAAGAAAGAAAGAAAGAAAGAAAGAAAGGATAATAACTGGCCTTTGGGTACAGTGCAAGTGGATCAAGTTTCTAATCCCAGGGGGCTTTACAAGCATCATAAGATCTGGTCAGCTATTGTTATTGGTAGAGGTGAATCAAAGCCTGCCTTGGGTATTTTGAGAACTACTGGATGTACAAAGGACAAGTACAAGGGACCACCTTCTTCTATGCTATCTATTTTCAATTCCATTTCCACATTTTGAGATGATTCAATTAATCTCCTTTATTTTTTTTTAAAATATAAACAAGGGCAGTCTTTTTTTTTTTTT